>NW_027270949.1:585000-1112500 GCF_040938485.1 Diadema antillarum
AGGGAGGTTATAAGTCCCGAGACGAAGTCGAGGGACTTATAGCCTCCCGAAATAGCATTTCAAACTCTTCGGGTGGAACGTTTGGTACATGTTCCCGACAACAAAAGTCATCATCTGTTATATTATATGGGTTAGTCAAATACGTCAACGTCAACGTCAACCACCAGCAAAATGCACTCGATTACTCGCGCAATCGCGCAGAGCTAAATTCACTGTGCGCGTGCGGTCCTACGCCTTCTGTCCCATTTGTTACGTGAAAATGTTTTCCCATGGGAGAACATTACAAAGAATGTTCGCCCATGGGCGAACATAACGAATGTGCCTTCATCACGTGACTATGTTTAGCCAATCACTAACTGGTATTTGACTAACCCATTTAATATTGTATGCTCATCGATTAAGGTTGACTCCTGTCAAGATTCTTCAGCTGTGTGTGTACGAACATAGAGATTATTGATAAACCTGTACATGATTTGTCACTGGGATTTTCAAATATATGCAAGCTGGGCCAGCCTTCACACTCCATGGTATTCCCATGCTAGTGGATCTATTAAAGGAATCGTATAGTTTTGGTTGAGCCCTAACTTCAGGTTTCTGACATTTTTTTTTTCGTGAGATAATTAGAAACCTCCAGTGAAATGTGAAAGAGCATGTAATTCCAAGAGGAATTCAACGTTTAATTGATAAGAATTGGCTGTTAAATGGTTGAGACAACCGAAACGGAGCAATCCTGATGAATGGTGGGACCCACCTTTTATTACGAACGCTTTGTTTTACTTTGTTTTTTGATGTCTCAGTCATTCCAAAACCGATTTTCATCAAATAAACCTCGAATTCCTCTTAGAATGGTATGCTATGTACTATAGACCGATTCAGGTTCGTTGAGGGCAGCAGACAATTTGTGGCACTGGGTGCAGCCATGAGCTCATTTTGAGGTGTCTTAGCTGACCCCCCCTTCTCTCCCCCACCCCCGGGCAACATGTTTATCGCGCACTTGTAACAGGTTCACGCACTAAGCAAGCGTTCGCGCACTCAATACGACGCGCCCATTGGCTAAAACAACCATGCATCAGTTTTTCATTCCGCGCGCGGAAGGGGGTGGCGGGGGGGGGTCGGCTAAGACACCGCGTTAATGGCGCTGCCCATGCCAAAAATACACATAGCGCGTCACAGAATCGGTCTATATAATAAGGGGTTTCTTGATATCTCGCGAAAAGTTAAGAGCCCAATCATCACCTCCACCAATACTATACCATCCCTTTAATATTTGATTGCATCCTCTGCTCTCCATCTCGCTGCTGGAAGGTCGCCGAGAAGGAGCAGGAGGTTCTCCGTCTCCACGGACACATGCACACCGTGGAGGCACGGCTTGGCGAGACGGAACGGAGGAATGCAGCGGAGAGCACCATGCAGAGCCAGAAGTGGTCCGAGTTTGAGAGGATGGCGGAGAGCATGAAGAAACTCTCGCAGAGCATGACGGCGCGCTCCATGACGCCGGAGTATTGACGGCCGCTGCCCCCTGCGTGTCAGAAAGAAGCATTTGTAGATTTGTTAGTGAGCAAAGGAGACGTCTACTGTGATGTCATTCCTGCACGATGATTAGTCTTCACTCAAGGTGCACAGTGAATCGGAATTGGGACTAAATGTCAACATGCGGTTGTCAGTCCCACGAGATTGTACCATGTGACGTACAGATTGTTTAGGGAGATAACAAATTCTTACTCATATCACTGGAATTTTTGCAGGTTCTTTATATTGACGAAGGAAGATTAAACTTGAAATGTCAAGATTGGACAAAGATAAGTTGAAGGTATTCAAAGGGAAAAGTATGTGTTCTTGCTTCCTTTTTGAATACAGGAGCTTTAAGCTTGTATGACTTCAAAGTTATAATGATTTTATTGTGTCATTCCATGTTAATGTCCAGAAAGAAATGATTCCGTCAGCAATGTCCTGCCATCAATCTCCTTTAATAGCTGATTTCAACATTTTTATGTCTGAATTGAATATTTTCTGCTCCATGCTGGACATGAAAACTACTTTGGTAGAAGAAATGTAGAGTGGTATAAATGCCAGATGTTGCTAACCACTTTAATCAGGTGCAAGAGAAAATCATTCCATTTCTAAAAGAAAGTGATCACCTGTAGATATCATTAATACTTTTGGTATATATATATTTATCTTTCATTGTTTGTAGAAGTTTACATCAAGTACCTGTTGAGTTAAGTGATTTTATTTTTATTTCCAACTGCTAAGCACTGCTGTAGCAAACATGTATACAAGCATGCATCATTTGCTTCCATGGTTTACTGTTCATTTTAATACCAGTACTTGCAGTAGTTTAGATCATATAGAACAATCAAGGACTTGTTTTTAAAAGTAGGTCATTGAAAAGAAAAGTGTGTAATCATATCTTTGTTGCAATCTCTGCTGTTATTTAATCATTGAATAAAACTCACTTAAACGTACTAGGACATATACAGGGGCGGATCCAGGAATTCTGTAAAGGGGGGAGCGCAACTAATATTTCTGGTGCCACTTCCGGGTTTCATTCCATTTTTTTCTTTTTATTACTTTTGTTTTTAACAAAAAATAAAGGGGGGGGGGGGCGTGCGCCGGTTGCGCCCCCCTCTGGATCCGCCACTGATATACTAAATCTGAACTCAATGGTACTGAGAGTGGCCAATTGAATTGTATATTTGATATAGTGCCAATACACAAAAATGAGTCAGAAAAGTAAAATGTAAAGTGATCCAGCTCTCGTCTGTTGTTGCTTGTCCACAAATTTCCACTAATGTTAACCCATTGAGGATGGGATGATTTTGCTACAACACGCATTTCCCATAGACACCTGCCAGAGTATACTCGGGGACTCGTCTTTGTTTGATTTTCACAAATATCAGGAAGTGTGTATTATGTAGTAATGCCGGCTGTTTCCTCATGTTGTAGCTTTATAGAAGCTATCTTCACCTATCTTTTCGTGGAAGGGAATTTGTTCAGCCTTATTGGCAAATCTAAGAGACATAAAGAGGTTTTTGTAGAATAACAAATTGAGGCTGATGGCGAAACATATTAGTCTTTTTGTCTTCGTGTCTATTACTGCTGTTAGTAAGGACATTTTGTGTACCGTTCTGTATTCAGTCATAGTCTCCTAAACATCCTACATACAACACAAATATTTCACTGAGGGATTGTGTCATTAAACGAGAATCTCAGGGCAAATGTCTGTTGTTGTTGTTGTTTGTGCTATAATGGAAAGAAATAACCATAATAGAGAGTTTATGAAGAGTGTGTGCTATTTGGGCACATCTGCAGTATTACACTATATGTGTGATTGAGAAGCATTGTTTACATGTTATGGACAGATTGCAAGGAAGTTGTATGCTTTTTTTTCTTGAAGAGAGAGCAGGCTATTTTTGTGAAAGATATGGACATTTCCTGTGGGCAGCATACTTTATGGAAGATGAAATATATTAATTGGTTTGTTTGTTTGTTTGTTTTTCCCCATTTTTTTTATTCTATCCGTAAATGAGTGTCGTAATGTCCTCAAATTAAGAAAGACTTTATTTTTCTTCCTCAGATGGATGGTCTGATTCAATTTTGGCCCAAGACTGGAAGCCTAGCTCACAATATGTACCGATGAGGGTGCTATTTACAGTCCCTCTGCTACAGTCATTTTCTATGACAGTCATGTAAATATGTGTGATACTAGCATTCATCAAAAATGTCTATCATCCAGCAAATATGCGAGTTCTAGCGGTAGCCGTGATAAGTAGAGGTTTCTTTTTGTTGTGTATGTTAACTTCGGCCACTTACTTCTGTGTTCCAAAGGAAAACTAGCATTGTCTCAGCTTGGCATACTTGAACTGCCTTTATACTGTATCAGTGTGGTGACATGAATTGTGTTGGTGAAATTTATGCACATGTACATGTATGACGTACACATGATATGTAGCATTTAGTGTTTGGCTTTAACCACCGTAAACATACGTACATACGTCCATAAAGACTTAATGTGAAAATAATTAATGTATAAAGTATGATTACATTATCACCTTTACAAAATTCTAAATTCCATTTTTAGCACAAAAAGTTCTTGTTTGTGACATTAACACTATAGTGTCTTGCTTGATATTCACTTCCAATGTACTTGACAATAACATCTATTCATGAACGAGAGAGCTATTTTGTACTACTTTGCTGTGTATTGGATAAATTTGTGAGGCTCTAAACTGTCAGCAGTCATGGATGTACTGTATAACTGTTATTTTCGCAAGGGTTCAATTTTCGTGAATTTCACTAATCACTGTTGGACCACAAATTTAACAACACACGCAAATATCTTAAAGCAGACTTTCAAGTGGCCCTACTTTTCCTACTTTTTCCTACTTTTTTACTGCTGTCCCTACTTTTCCTACTTTTTTGCTCAAAATCCTGCTTTTTCCTACTTTTTCCTACTTTTTTGGTGAAAAACCCCGCCCAAAAAAAAAAAAAAATGTGCAAGGCTACTTGAATAATTTATATTCAGAAATGATGAGTAGACTCTAGTTGCAGATTCTTACTGGTGGGGAGAGCCTCTTCAGCATGAAAGAGGGATAACACACACCAATCAACCACAAGACTGCTGCCAGCCTCAGCTTTTGCTCCTGTGCAGATGTGATTGATCCCACTGATATTGCAGCGTAGGACTTGGAGCAGCGCTCAACCAGCTCTCATCATCGCTCAAAATTACCAGGCTCTCCCAGGAGCAAAAGTGAGGCTGAGGCAGCAGGGTTGTGAGTACAAATTAAGATTTACATGTAACATCAAGAGTTCTGGTGAGTATCGACGAAAACTACTCCAAAAAGCCTGCACGTGTCCTGACTTATTCCTACTTTTTTTTCTTTAATGCCCTACTTTTTCCCTCTCATGTCCTACTTTTTCCTACTTTTTTAGAGATTTTGTTCCTACTTTATTCCTACTTTTTTACGTTATCCCACTTGAAAGCCTGTTAAAATGGCGGACAGTAGTGCACTTTAATATGACAGCCTCTAAAAGAGTCAAAATTGCGAAAACAACATCTCGGGGGAAAATGCCCGTGACCTCCTCATTCACAAAAATATCTGTACGCAAAAATAACAGCTTATACAGTATAGACATTACATGTATGTAGAGTAAGACATATCGTGACAGTTTGAAATATAATATGTGTTTCATATGAAATGTATATTTCTTAATAAACCAAGACTACTGATATTCCATTCATCCAATACTGTGTGTGCAGTTATATTGAAGTACATGTAGCATTTGATTTCAAATGCAATGCTGTGAACTCCCATTATAACAAAGTCCTCAAGACCGCCAGTTTTCTTTTTTATATCGAAATTTCATTTTAACCAAGCAAATATAAAACATTGAGCGGATAATGTTGCAGTCTGAATTTTTACTTCGTTGTAACCAAAATTTTGCTATAACCGTGTACATGTATGTTATAACGAGAGTGCACTGTGAGTACATGTGTAACTTATGTTTATGTACACAGAGTGCATATCTGTGCTTTCTTATCAATCTCAAAATATGCCAGCTGTGATTTGCCGGACCCTTTCATGCACATTAGCCATCCTCTAAACTTTGAGTCTGATGTTGGTTAATCCACCCATTTCAGACATACACTGTATTACTGCCATGGTCCACCTCAGGAGGCCAAGGAGATTCCATGAGGAATGGACAAAAGGGAGAATATTGTCACTGTGTTCAGAAGCAACCAATATACAAATAGTGAATGGTCACGAGTGCGATGGTACAAGATTTCGCATGAGGTGAAAGATAGAGGCGCTCTATTCAACGAGGCGAAGGAAGCAGAGTTGAATAGTGCGCCCCATCTTTCATCAAGTGCAAAATCTTGTTCCATTGCACGAGTAAAGACCATACACTATTTGTTTTATACAACACCTTGAACGTCAACAAATGTGGTCCACACTGATTCTTGAATTTAGCACAGAAATGGCAACCATTTTCCATGAAAGACGAATGAGTAGCCGTTGAGTGCGCGTGGCAAATGTTTGTTTATTGTGACATCAGAACCGTGCGATGGAACAAAAACTTTGAGTCGATCATGAGTTTAACACGGGAGTCAATGGAAATGGGTGATGTCATCCATGCGCTATCCATTTTTGCTCAAACAAAATTGCACGGCTGACAGCCACAACGTGCAATGGAACTTTTCACTAATTGTCACGTGAGGGGCAATCGACCGATTGGATAGCTACATTCTAATTAGGTGTTTTATAATATGAATTGTTCGGTTGGTTAGAAAGATGATTCCCAAACAATCGTGGTTACCTTATGATCCTTGCTGGGTGAAACAGCAGCTTTCAACCCCACCACCCTATCAACTCCCCCTTAAGAATAATGATGACTGGTATATCAGTACAGTATCCATGAGAACGGTTAGACAACAATCAATCAATCAAGTGTCAGCAGTTCTGTTCTCTGAAAACCCTGTTGTAGACCTACATGTGCATTGTACAATAGTGCGAGTTGTGGGTATATTCCTGAGACAAGATCATGGATGCCAATGTAGAGTCAGAGCAGAAACAACAGTACAGCATCAAACATATGATACAATAAATTCATACAGCTTCAGATATATTTAACGGAAAAATATATTTTCTGGCAAAATAATGTATACATGCAATTGGTACAACACATGTGTACAATACAGTTTGCTGTCATTACATGGCTAGTTTGTTGTTCTTTTCAACCATCATTTGGACGGAATACACAAAGATCCATCCTGAATTTCAGAGGGAATCAAACAATACACACACTCTGCAACAGTGATTAACCTCATAACCCTACAGGATTTGCACCCAAAGTTTTTTTTGCCTAATTTCTCATTAAAGGACAAGTTCACCTTCAAAGACATGTGGGTTGAGTGAATGCAGCAATAGTAGTAGAACACATCAGTGAGAGTTTGAGCAAAATTGGACAATCCGTTAAAAAGTTATGAATTTTTTAAGTTTCTGCTCAGTCACGGCTGGATGAAAAGACTACTATAGCTTGTGATGTCACATTAGTACAACGATATAAAGAAAGAATAAAGAAAATTCAACATATTTCCATTTTTCTCGCATAACAAAAGAACACTCGACTTCTCTCTTTCAGAAGGCAGGGGAAATGATATTACCCTTAACATACGTCAGTAACAAGTCGAAGAAATGTGCACATTATTCAAAAAGTAAAGTTTTGTGAAATTCTCTTTTTATTTTCCTTGTATAGTTGTACGCATGTGACATCATACACTCTAGTAGTCTTCTCTTCCAGCAGTGACTGCGCAGATACTTAAAATATTTGTAACTTTTGAACGGATTGTCCAATTTTCCTCAAACTTTCACTGATGTGTTCTACTAATACTGCTGCATTCTCTCAATCCTTATGTATATGAAGGTGAACTTGTCCTTTAAATGATATAATTCCTTTCCTCTGATACTCCTATCCATCCCTGTTGTGTGCTTCATTGTTTCAATATCTCTTTTATTGTACACTGAAAGAGAAGCCTCTATGGACATAATGGATATAAGAACAAACACAGTTCTTGTCCTTAATCTTCCTCAAAGAAACATCCATGATTCACTTATTTTGGAAGCACAAGATTACCAGTACTCAGCTGTAGAGTATGCTACGTAGTAGTTAGGATTTCAAATATTCTGCCATGACATGTCCAATGCTTCAGTCAAAAAAAGACAAAGAAAAAAAAGTCCATCTTCAAGATGAACAAAAACATACTGAAAGCCACAAAGATGGCAGTTACATACAGTATGAACAAAAATGTGTCCGTCTTGGCAGATGATCAGGTACAAAAAAGGCTGAATACACTACCGATTGAATTTTTATAGACAAGCAAAGATTATAATATGCATCATTACCACTGAGCAGTCTGAGTACAAGCACATTTTCAAAACACTGGATTCAATAATTTTCTACAATAAAAGAGATTATTCATAGTCAACTTCATTATGTGCCCTTCCTTGGTGCTATTTCATTGTGCAGGAATAATTGCATTGTTCTTTATGATGTCCAACATTCCACAACCAACTTTTCATCTCTTTATTAATTGATGCAATTTTACAGTATAAATTTGCGACAGCAACCATTTTGTGCACAACTGAGAATATTCTCCAGACAGATGCTCAGTACAGAAGTAGAGAAGCAGTGATTAACGGGCTATGGATAGCACATAAAGAAGCATATGTGCTTTTTAGGTGCTTTTAGTATGGCAAATTTGTAGCAAAATCAAAGAAGGACATTGTACCAGTAACAAGTTATGATAATTCATGGCAAACACAGCATATAGTGAAAGTTAAAATTTAAAACTAGGCCCAATGTGTTACTCATATCAAAACTGAAGCAGTGCAAAACATCTAGGAAGACTCTTTTACAAGGCAAAGAAGAATCTCAACATAAAATTCTGATCCATTCATTCAAAGACCAGCCACAAGGGTTTTATCTCTAAACTTAGAATTTCTGTGAGCTACACGTAAGCACCGCCTTAATCTACATACTGTTGTGGTGGAGGTACATGTATTTCTCCATTGATCAATTACATAGTGGTGTGGTGTGATTTTTAATCTGCACCATAATTACATCAAACAGCACACACGCATTAAAACCTTACCTTTATAATCAAACTGAACTCAAACATGATTAGAGAGATGTTTGAAACTCTGATGAGGTTAATGTAAACCACATTCATATACATGTACTTCTGATTCAATGCAATAACTCACTAATATGCAGCATAGTTAAAACATGTTTTCATTACGCATGTTCAAAACAGGAATATACATGTACATGTAAACATCAAATTCCCCTTTGAATTGAATACTATATACCCCATACAATTTGCAGGGTTTTCATATTCACACATTTCGCAAATTTAACAACACGCAAAAATGATAACTCTGATCGCGGCATGAAAACACGCACATGCACCACATACTTTTCTATGTTCACTGTTTACAACACAATCATGAATTTAACACTTGTGGGAAGTCCCAATTGGTTAAAATTTGACTCGCTGAATAAATGACGTATACAGTTACTTTAAGTGCTTGTTTTTGCAAAATCTGAGTAAAAAAGAGTATGATGTTGATGGTCAAGATTCTTGCACTAAAAATGTCATCAAATTGAGCCATAAAGTTCTCCTTCATATGTGTACAAGAACAAAGGAGGTGAATAAAAACTCTTTTTGTTCAGCAAATTTGGCACTCTTAATGACAGGGACGCAGAAATTGACCCCAAAATACTTGTATGGTTTCAGTGCACATAGAAATACAGTTTCTGTACTAGGTGAAGCAAAGTGAAGCTTGAGGAAATTTGGGACAATCCATTCAAAAAATATGTTTTTTTAAAGAATCTGATTAAATCTCTTTGTAGCCACTTCTGAATAAGATGACTGTAATTATTCATGATGTCACAGATGTTAAGTAATAAGCAATAAAACAATTACATAAAAAAAATCACCACATAGTATTATTTTTCTAGCAAACTAAAAGAACATATAACCTACCTCCCTTAGAAGGTAGGGGACATAAGAAGTAAAGAGAAAGTTTACTTTTCATAAAAAATAAACTTTGTTGAATTCTATTATGATATCATGTATTTCATTTATGTGACCCTGCACCTCAAAACAAACAAAAAGTCGCCAGACATGAATTTTTAGTTAAGACCATATTCTGAAAGAGCAGACTTTAAGCTTTAAAATGATGTATAACTCAAATCAAATGGACTCTCCTAACCTATTTAAAGCCCAAACAAAGTTCTGGTACGCCTGCAAAAGTTGTCAAATTTCGCTCCCAAATGTGAACGTACAATGTGTATGCTTAGGAAATGTGCAGGATAACGATGTTATGACAAGATATTCGATGGGTAACAACGAAAATGTGAAATATTAACCAAAAAGGTTCAGTCTCAGTACTTACCCGAACGGGGTCAGGCTAAACTCGGACTCGGGGATAACTCGGCTTCGCTTTGACGGCGGGATGAGTTGTAATGGTTGTCCGTCTGATTGTACAGTGTTGTCCTATGGGAGCGGCCTGTATAAACTAGCGGTAATGGTCCAAGTTGTTACAACGCCCGCATCAAAAACCTCTTTTGCGCGCATGCAAAATTAGTGTGCGCCGATAAAGCACCTCTAAAACAATCAAAGGCGCTTGATAAACAACAACAAAAACTCCAAAGACCGCGCGTCTCAGCAAATACCGCGCGCTGTCATTTTTGTTTTGTTTGTACAGGATTACGTTAGCACGCACTTTCCTGTCCATTCAGTTAGGCCTCATTTGGTATTATGCAGTGGCCAGTAGAATGTGGCGATCACGAACTGCGTGTGAATTGTCTGAAGTAGGGTCGAACTTTTCCCCGAGACCGAGTTAGTCTGGAGCCTTCTGGAATAAAAGTCGGTTTTCCTACTATTATTATTTTGTCAAAATACTCCAAACCGACTCATCATTCCGGCAAACCGCGTCAGCCAGGTAAGTTTCTTAGTGGACTCTTTCGATATATTGCAAGAACTAGATATATCGCTTCGGCTACTGATATGCCTCCGCCATAATGCATGGTTCTCCTAATAGGTCTATAGTACAATGTCTTGACAATGTGTGATGACAGTTTCACACAATTGGCAAAATATTAAATGACATTATCTAAACCTGGCCTTTGACCTTTGACCTCACAGTTCCAAAGAGAATCACTGTTAGGTTGAACATGCATAAATATGTAAGTTTCATGATGATACCTTGAGTTACTTTCGAGATATGGAGGAAAAAGTGCAATTCAGCACTTTCACTTGACCTTTGACCTTTTAACCTTTGACCTTTTGGCAAGAAACTTCCCCAAATATATATATTGGGTAATACATGCCATACATCAAGTTAAAAAAAAAAAACCTTCAGGCATACTGCATTTTAAGGAAAGTAGTGATATTTTGAGGAGTTGACCTTGACCTTTGACCCCCTGACCTTTGACCCATGACCCCCAACTTCCCTAGATAATCACTGCCCATCGGTACAAGCATATATACTAAGTTTCATGAAGATACCTTAAACCATTTGCGAGATATGGAGAAAAACATGAAATTTCAATTTTTTTCACAAAATAACCTGTGACCTTTGACCTTTGACCCTGTGACCCTAAAATCCACACAAAGTATTATCCCCCAAGGATATACCCTCATACCAAGTTTGATGTAAAACCACCTCACGGTTCTTGAGATATCGACAAAAACAAAACGGGACGGACGGACGTACGTACGGACGGACGGACGGACGGACGGACGGACGGACGGACGGACGGACGGACGGACGGACGGACGGACGGACGGACGGACGGACGGACGGACGGACGGACGGACGGACGGACGGACGGACGGACGGACGGACGGACGGACGGACGACCCGAAAACATAATGCCTCCGGCCACTTCGTTGCGGAGGCATAAAAAATGAAATGGTGCTAGACGGGTTCTCAAGCACTTACCGAAACTTAGTTTTCACTTTAAATATTGGAAAGAATGCACAAACTCAGGAAATGTGTGAACTGAGAAAAGAGGCTCTGAAGTACAGTGTCTATTCAAGCGCTTAATCTTTACCAAACCGTGCTGGCTGTGCGATGAATGGGACAAAAAACAGGAAGTAAACCATCAAAGTAACAACAATGAAGGGATTATCAGATTAAATTGAAATTAAGCATGCCTCATTAACACATTCTGTCCATAATTAATACCAACTTTCAAAGCAGTAGCACTATCCTTTCAAAAATTATTAGAGTTGAAAGTGAAGAGTGTGGACAAGGTTTTTTCAGAAATGAGTATGGGATTCTAAAGACACACCTAATCACACTATTCTACCAAAAATGTCAAGATAAACTGCTAAAAAACACACTTTCCTGCCTGTTTTATGATACCAAATTTCAGCATAATGTAAAAGAAGACCCGCTCTTTCAGAAAATATTGAAAAGTCAAGTTCGGCTAGGTTGACCCATTTCACTAATTTTCAGTCCTCACGCAAAATCAATGTGTGCGACTTTATGTTCGTTTTGAGGTGCACGGTCACATATTACCTCTTAATAAATTGACTGATATATTTTCTCTCGAGTGTTCCACTACTGTGACATCACAATTTTTTATAGCTTCTTTTTTTTTTTAAATCCAGCCATGTGGCTACAAGGAATAACCAGAACTGTAAAATTCACAACCTCTGAATGGATTGTCGGATTTTCCTCGAACTCTACTTGATGCTTTCCACTAATCTTTCTTCATTCACTGATTCAACCTATGCATTTTGGGGGAATTCCCCCTTTTAAGCACTTCCTCAGCACAAGCATGTGCATGATACACAGACTTGGCATGGTTTTGTCCGATCTAGTCGTGGGCCTTGTCAAAGTCATGTTGCCAGACTGGTGACCTCTTCTTCAGGAATGAGTCGATGCCTTCTTGTCCATCCTTCAGCGATAAATTGTTCACCATCACATCACTGGCCTCCCTGCACAATTGATATACAGATGTCAAGTGCATATAAGACAAAGAAACATACAAACATTTGAAGAGTTTTATCACAAAACAATGTGAAGCTAAATCCAATCTTGTTAAGTTGAGATATTTGTGATTAAAGCTGCTAAAAAACAAAAACAAAAGTAATAATACAGGATATTTTTAATCATAGCTTCTAGAATATTCCTTGATATGTCACAAGTGAGGTATTACTGGAAAGGTTTTATTATGCTCTATCTGATGATGGAGTTACATTTTGTACTTCGAAATTAAAAATGGTACTTCACTCATTTTGCAATAAAATTCTTCATTCATTGATTTATAATTCAAAATATTCATATGTAAAAGTATCACGTATCATTTCCCCAAATTATATATCTCAGAAATATCCATATCTAAACAAAGAAACTTAGTTGTATCTTCCAGAGCACTAAGCAAAATTTGATAATCACAATCACACTATAACTACTACATTATTGTGGGACATTGAGACACATTGAATTTTGGTTAAAAAGCATTGCACAGAGAGAAAAATAAAGGTGAAAATCAATCTTTGACTGCACAGACTGATGAGTGATTCAACGGCCAAAGATGGCTCATATTTCTTAGAATACAAGAGGGTACTGATGGAGCCATGTCACTCTTAAGTCAGTTGCCAGTCGCAAAGGTACAAGGTTAAAGGGATCTTATAGTTTTGGTTGAGACCTAATTTCAGGTTTCTAACATTTTTTGATGAGATAATGAGAAACCCCTTACGAAATATGAAAGAGCAAGTAATTCTATGAGGAATTCAACGTTTATTAGATGAAAACTGGTTTTAAAATGGCTGAGATACCCAAAACAGAGCGATTCTAATAAGTGTGGGACCCACACTTTTTTACGATCGCTTTGTTTTACTTTGCTTTTGGATGTTCCAGTCATGACAAACCCGATTTTCATCAAATAAACTTTGAATTCCTCATAAAATGGTATGCTCTGTCCTATTTCATAAGTGTTTTCTTGGTATCTCACAAAAAGTTAAAAGCCCAATTCTCATCTCCACCAATACTGTACTATCCCTTTAACTCAAAAGTTGCCAATAATGTGAGTGTAAACATCATGAATTCCACTGGACTATCACATGGCGTACAGTCCATATCTTATTGTCAATTCCATACCCTGAACTTGGCCTAGGTTAAAGGTCAGAAAACATTGACCCTAACTTTCTCATTTAGCTGTCCCTATGCTGTTTCCATGGAAAATCAATCATGTTTTGATGTGTTGGGCTTAAAATTGTTAAACTTGGGATTCTTTTTTTTTTTCCTGCTCACCTGTATGCACCTCCTCGATCTAACTTCATCTGAGTGTTAAAGCAAGCCTTCCCCATTGAGATGACAGAGCGACTGTACTTGCAGATCTTGGTGGCTATCTTCATCGTCTGGTCAGAAGAGTAATGAGTTATAGAAAGACAATAATAAGTAAAATGATACATGGTTCTATTGGCATCACTGCTATCTATGCACCTACAAAAATTGGTGACCACAATATGTGTTATATTTACAAGATTGACTAATCTTAGTATGTTTGCATTGCTTGTTGAGATACCACATGCTAATGAGTACATATATTATCAAATGATATGAAAAAACAACAGATAGTGTTCAGTAATAACTCTAATGCAATTATTACCTCCACCAAGGGAGGAGGTTATGTTTTTGTTACTGGTAGTTCGTTTGTTTGCTTGTTCGTCCCTGTGCAAAATAACTCAAAAAGTAGTTAACGGATTGGGATGAAACTTGCAGGAAAGGTTGAGAATGACACAAGTAACAAACGATTAACTTTTGGTAGTGATCCGAGAATTTTGGGGGAATTTATGAAGGATTTTTGATATTTTGGCAGGAAGGGTCAATGAACTTGGGAGTTCAGGCTGCGCGTATTTGAGGTTTGCATGCGCAGGCTAAAGTGCATGCCAAAGTGCGTGCTCTAGTTTCTGCTAGGGCGAGACGTGCCGTGTATCTGAGGGTTTATGATGTAACAAAGGCTTCTATATTGGGAAATCGGGCGACTTTCAGCACACAATGCTATTAGTACGTACGTGGTATGGGTGAAAATCACTGATATCACTACGGCAGAACAAGATCAGTGGTGGAAATGAGCTGCATGCTTGGCGGAGGTCTGCACTCTCAGAGTGCTTTTCTAGTTTCATTATCAGACATGGAGGCTGAGATGAATGGACTAATCTAATGAATAGAATATGCATCACATGGGCAAAAACAATAACTGAATGGTAATCGCCCTCTATACATCGCATTTTAAGATCAATAGGGAGTACATGGAGATCCTTGCATGGTATGGTGCATGAAAATTTCAACAGAAAACTTTACTCTGAAATAATGTTTGATGATAAAGGATGTGACTTTAATAGTGAAGTCCTAATAAGAAAAACAACCTTAAGAAAAGGCATGGTTGATGATTGGAGAGTGTTTTATATTGAAAACTTTATGATACCACATATAAACCTGGTTTACTTTCAGAAAAGACTTTACCAGGGGCAGAAGCATCATGAAAATCTAGTTTATTTCACCAACAAAAACAGTACAAAAAGAAAGCTGAGTTTATATTCATCAATGTTACATGGAGAACATCAAAGCATTGGTTTGTATGATATCCAAGCGTCAAAATTTCTTTTACACAATCCAAAGAATGATTTCATCCATAACTTACACAGAGGCACTCACAAACAATATCCATATTGTATGAAGAAAGGGTAGCCAAGACTGCACGACACCCAATTAACATAGAAACATTTCTGGTTTTCTAAACAGCCATGTTATATACATGAGATACTTAAGTGCTTCATACGAAACTCATCAATTTCTTTGATTTCATCATGAAATAAATCTTGGGGACTCTCACCTCTTCCTGTAATGCTGCCTCAGGCACAATCTTACTGATTAAACCATGCCTTAGAGCTTCTGTAATAGAGAGATAGAAAGAGAGAGTAGAAAATATATCACTAAGTATATCAATTGAATTCAATTTCAATTTTCAATTCCAATGAAACCTTATTTCCAGTAGCACATTTTTGTTGTTGATACAAGTTCAGTGCAAGTTTGCTAATGCAGTTTTCTAAATATACATGTACGTGTACAAAGCCTGAAGCATGAAAAAAATTAGTGTATCTCCAAATCATCTAATTTCTAAGGAATTACAAAAATGAGTGATTTATCATCTTATACAATTGTACCTTTTTTTTTATATTTCCATATATCTAGGTATTCACTATTTTCTTTTGAGAGGTAAAATCAAACCAGGCTGACTGGGAGTGGTATGGCAGCATTTTCTTTAGACTATTGCAGTTGATTATTGTGGTATATTGCGAGAAGTTATCCACGATATCAAACAGAGATGGACAGACAAATGGAGACAGAGAGGGAGATATATAAAAAGACGACAGATAGAGAGAGAGAGGGAGATAGAGAGGGAGAGAGAGATAGATAGATAGAGAGAGAGAGAGAGAGAGAGAGAGAGAGAGAGAGAAATACAAAAGATCACAGAGAGAAAGAAATATAGTAAAAGAATATGAGCATGATATCTATAAAATAATCTCAGTCAGAAAATTGCTGTCAGACACAAAGATGTCAGTACCTTCAGCTGTGATTGGTTCGGCAGTAAATAGCATCTCCATGGCAATCTTCTTTGGGACGGCCCGCCCCAGGGCTACGGCTGGTGTGGAACAGAACAGGCCCACGGATATGCTGCACACAGGAATCAATAGCAGAATTATGTACATGTACAGTGTACAACGAAAAAAGGAAATAACAATATGACTTAAAATAACATGAGAATAAAAATTGAATGATGAGAAAAACACTGGTGATGATGAAAAATAATGCCACTACTGATAATAACAATGGCATTAATAATAATAGAAATGATAATCATAACAATATTGAAAGTACTTAGCACATACATTGTACCTATACTGATTAACAAACAAACATATGAATTACATATATAAACAAGCATGCTACTTTCTTCATAAACCCCCTAAACAAACACACACAAACAAAAACAAAAACAGAACCTGACTTTTACATGGAAAACATATTCAAAAGTTTAGTCCTGTATGACTATTTGTTATAGTTTTATCAAGCACAACTTTTCCATGACTTCTGTTTTCTGATCAGTCTGATTTTAAAGGAAGTATTACAACATCCTACTAGGATAGGAAGTTGTTTGCCCAAATGATACCAGAGTCCTTAAAAAAAGGGGGAAGAGCTCGTCCAATAATTATAGCCAAAGATGGGGATGTCTAGAGATTCTGTCAAGGCGCCTTACCCTGGGGTGGCAAATCTGGAGTTATCCGCAGCAACGGCAATGTCACAGCTGGCTACAAGCTGACAACCTGCTGCTGTGGCAAGACCTGGGTTTTAAACACACACACACATACATAAAAAGAGAAGTCAACTAGGAGGGTCAAACTCTAGTTTCCAGGAACAAATAACCCTTTTAGGTCGTAAAGGAGTCTGCGCCAAGACTACTACAAGTACGCGCACCACCTTGGCACGTGCACTGCAGCCTCTCCCAACAACTACATGTAGTTGGGAGAAGCTGCATCACAGGGCCTATGGGACAGTGCCAGGGTGGTGCATGTACTAGTCTTGGTGCAGACTCCTTTTGACCAACAAGGGTTTGTGCCTGCAATCTAGTCAAACTCTGTGTTCTTTTCAGATTGGTTTGATAACTATTCAATTGTATGAGTGAAGAAATTATCGTTGCAGAGGGGAGAAGATGTACTATAACAGAAGTGTCACCCAAAGTATTTTTAGTGAATAAAATTGCTACTGCTGATCTACAATTTTTTCAGACATGTTTGCTAAAAAATTGTAGATCAGCAATTTTGATCTTATTTATCAAAACTACAGAGGGTGACACTTGATATAAATCTGTTATATAACTCAATTATACTCTGCGAATCTTTGTTATTTTGTTAGATGTTGTTTCTTGTGTCTTACATCAAATTCTGAGATGAAGAAATAGATTGACAACAATTACATGTACAGTGAATGGTAATTACAAAACACACACACACACACACACACACACACACACACACACACACACAAACCAAACACAAAAACACACACACAAACAAACCAAAAGGGAGATTAGAATCAAATGCATTCTGCTTCTGCAAATTAATTTCCATCATTCTTCGAGGTTTCAATACCAACAGCACAGATGGAGGCTACTAGGTTCAAAGGTCACTGAAGGGGAAAGTCCCCTTTACCTTGAACTTGGGCGATGACAGGAACAGGTATGTCTTCTACCAGCATCATCATCTGAGAGCACTTGTCGAAGACTTCTGCGTGGTATCCTCGACCTGTTGCTGTAGTCTGGAGATAGAGAGTGATATATCATAAACCAGGTACCATAGTAACCTTGTGGACCCAGGCCATATGAATGCAGCAATAATGTCATATAACTCAACATTATGTAAGAGAAGATACTTAAAGGACAAGTTCACCTTCATAGACATGTGGGTTGAGTGAATGCAGCAATATTAGTAGAGCACATCATTGAGAGTTTGAGGGAAATCGGACAATCTGTTCAAAAGTTATGAATTTTTGAAGTTTCTGCTCACTCAAGGCTGGATGAGAAGACTACTATAGCTTGTGATGTCACATGAGTACAACGATACAAAGAAAGAATAAAGAAAATTCAGGGTCATTCCATGGGGTTGGGTCTTCTCTAGATTTTCATGTTGTGTAGGGAATAAAAGTCATATTCTGAAAAATTTATCAAATAATTGTCTGTGGTTTGCAGTTATTCTTGAAGAGAAATGTGTGAAGAATTATTTGATGAAAAAAAAACAAGCCTGTGTACAAATGTATTTTGTCTATGACTGTTTCACTAATGATGTCCCGTGGTTTTTTGTGGTTTATGTTGTGACATAAATATATGCCATTTTCATGGCAATGTACAACAGGAATATACAACCTTTCAGCATTATGCCTATCATAATTAAGAGAGGCAAGGTGACTTCTACAAAGACTATAAGGCACATAAACATTTGTAACAAAATAAGAACACCAGAGCATCTTCAAGCAACCTCATACCTATGTTACAAATGATGTCCATGGCAAGTTTTGTTGTAACATAGGTATAGCATGGTTTTACATACACTTCCAATCATAACATGATCAGAAACTTTATTTCTATGATGAGATTTATATTTCAGAAGTATTCTTATCCAAAAATTAGCATCAAAATCCTCCAAATAAACGAGAAAATACGGAACATATCACTGTACTTCAGTGCGATGTCCGGCCTCTTCGTGTAACGTAGGTAAGGAAAGACGCGTCTCGCGATAAAAAGAAGAGCTACTAACTTCAGCAATCGTATATATGTCACTGGCAGTCCTCCCCCAATGGCAGAAAAACTACTTACAGCCAATATACACCTACCTGGACAGCGCAAGATCTGTTTTTCTGCCGTTGTCCATGTAACGTAGGTACTGAAGTTTTAATGTTTCTGATGTCAACTGGTAAGCTTTTACGCTATTTTACGAAAAAAATAACATTTGTCATATTCTGTAACTCTATTAGAGGAAAAAAAACGACATCTAAACCTCTGAACTGGCCAAAAATACTGTGGACAATGATACTGTAGTCCCACATACTGAAATATTTGTTACAGGTTCATGTTCATAATTTTGATCGCCAAATTTTCCATCCATGCCGGTCTCTGCAAAAGGAGCATATAATTCCTCTCTTCGAAAACCATACAAAAGTATATCAGTGTATCTTCACTGCAATATAAATTTGTTTTACCTCCCGATTATTGTGAATTTTTGGACCCTTTTGTCATAAGGTATCTACCAAGGTAGACGTGCTAGAGTTAGTATTAATCACTATATACTAGTTGGAAAACGTAGATGTCCAGACTGCATCTGAACTAGAGAAATAGAGCTTGCCTTATTTTGCTGGTGATATTGAGGGGACTACATTGTAGGAGCTGTGAAATTCTTTCTCTTTAACAGATTTACTTCGAAAATGTCAATGTTTTCCTTCCAAGATTTCACTGACCTGTTAGATGCTCTGATGAAGTTGTTAACATTTCACAAGGATTCACCATTTCCATTCCATGTTCACCCACTGTGAAGTCTCAAAGCTAAAATGCCAGTGTCCTATTCAGTTTGGGTGGGTAGTGGGTAGGAAAGGCTTCAATAAAATTATGAACCCCAATCAAAATTGGACTATTATTGCTCTACACTATCATTCAAAAAGAGGGCGACAATTTCGATGGGGGATGAATATAAAATAGGGCCTAGTATTATTTTGGGAGTCTATTAATAAGGACCATAACCGTAACCGTAACCCTGACCCTAGCCCTAACCCTAGCTAGGACACTGGGGGCAGCGACCTGCCCTTCCTAGCTTACATCTGAAAACAAGTTTTTAGCATCTCAGAGTATGAAAATGATATTTTCCTATGTTTTACATGCTATATTATTATTAATATTTACATCATTTTAAGCATAACCCTTTTTTTTTTTCAATTTTGGTGGGAGGTACACAAGGAACTCTAGCTAATGGGTATGCCAAGAGGTAGAAATGTAAGCAAAATTGTTAAAATTATTTAATTCCATTCGTAAACACACAGATACATCAACAGGAATATATAGTCAACCCCGACAAAAACTTTCTTTTAATTTCTTTATTCTTTTTCTCTTTACACCTTTTGTTCAGTTTGTCGGTGAATCTGCCATGGCTCCTCCTCTGCCACCACTACGGGTTAAACTACATGAAAGAGTGAAAAGGACACATCCACAGCACTCCACAAACAGAGAGGAAGCCGACAAAGCAACACCCAAGAAGAGCGAATGTAACAAACTAGACAAGAAGAAAACTGCACAGAGGGAAAATGGACAGAAGAAAAACAAAAATCGAGGGCTAAATGGACATTGGACAAAAGAGCAGAAATTAATTTCAAACAAAGAACATGGAGAAGACAAGAAGACTTGTCTGATTTCTCTTTATTAGTTTTCTTAGTTAGTTGACAACTAGTTGATGATGTTGTTAGTGTATATAAGGTCAAATTGTGTAAAGCTTCACTTTCTTCTTCTTCTTCTGATTAAGTCTGCCTTCTTTCATACCAGAGTTACAAAGAATTGAAGTCTGTGTAATATAGGTATTATTCCACAGGTGTGCAGTAGATATAATTCCAACGAACTATTACAATAGTGTTATTTGTAGGAACATACATAAAGTCTATATGTGTAGGTTTTAACATCTCACACCACAATAAAGGAAATCAGTTGATATGTCGTAGTGTACCTATGTTACAAAGACATACTGTCCGTGTAACATAGGTAGTACACTGTGGGCAAGGTTGTTGACTGAAAACCCCTGATTATAACAATAAAATCATGTTTTCACTTGAATACCCATACAAATCACTTGCTTCAATTGTGGTGCTTTTAAGAATGTTGTCATTGTGTCACTCTTGATGAAAAAGTTAAACTTTGATTGAAATTGTTAATGGTTTGTAGAAAAAAAGCATGTTAATAAAAGTGGCTTGCAGTCGACATCAGAACATACAATCTTACTAATAATGATCTCATGCACCTGTTAAATAACATGTTGATGTGCTATGGACGAAAAAAACGTGGATGTGTTCATTGTTATCATTTCAGAACACAAAATTATGAAGGATGTCAACAAATGAAGTCCGTGTAACATAGGTATTTTGCCATACCTGTTTACCCATGCTGACTGAAAGTGTGCGAAGTAATAAACAGATTTCTAGTGGAATAAGTTGAAGAATGGGAGTAACAAATCAGGGGGGAAAAGGAAATTTCAATTTACCCAACTTGAATTTTCAACTTGTATGTCACAATTTCAGTCCCAACCCCATGGAATTACCCTTCAACATATTTTCACTTTTCTCACATAACAAAAGACCACTTGACTTTTCTCTTTCAGAAGGCAGGGGGAATAATATTACCCTTAACATATGTCAGTAACAAGTCGAAGAAATGTGCAATTTATCAAAAAGTAAAGTTTTGTGAAATTCTCTTTTTATTTTCTTTATATGGTTGTACGCATATGACATCATACACTGTAGTAGTCTTCTCATCCAGCAGTTACTATGCTGATACTTTTAAAAATTCATCAATTTTGAACGGATTGTCCAATTTTCTCCAAACTTTCACTGATGTGTTCTACTAATATTGCTGCATTCACTCAATCCAAATGGAAGGTGGACTTATCCTTTAATTTCACATTGTACAGTGTTATATTCCTAATATATATTGATACAGATCACTGAAAAGTAACACATATTTCTTAAATTCAGTATATAAAGACTTTAATAACCTTACATGACACAAAATGAATTTAAATCAGTCTAAAGTACATTACATTCTTGGATAATTAAGATTAAACGTGTAGGGGAACCGGCATGAAAGTAGATGCTTGTGGGGGTTGTGTGATATGCTTTGATATGTATGATATAGTCAGGTCCGAGAAAATATCAAAAGTGTACCATATGTTACAGATGACCCGTACTACACTTTGGTCGTTGATTGGCACACCTAAGAATGGTGTTTTAGGTTGATTTGTCTGTTTGTTTGTTTGTTTTCCACAATATGCGCTGCTATCCAGAACTTACCTGTCAATTCTATTGATTTGCATCTTATCACAATAGCCTCAATACCAGATTAGTGATCATGTGAACTTTAAAGTCTAAAAACACTAGATCACTCAATATTGGAAAATGTCAGATTAATGTCTTTCAGCGAATGTCCCAACCTTAGGCTACCTTGTCACTTGTGACACAAGGTCTTGCTGAATTTAATCACTATCATAGTACATTAACAATGATAGCTAAAAATAACTATACATAAAGCTACATGGATGTGAGCTTTTATGACTGTTGCTTTGGTTATTACAGTCATGGCAAGCCATTATCACAGATAATCTCTTATGATCCAGGTCAAAGGTCAGTATAGTATCTTACCAGCTCCCCAAGGTCGTGACCTGCCGAGTAAACAGGACCCTGGGAGGCCAGAATGATGACACGGAGGTCAAGGTCGTCGAGGTCACGTGTCAGGTCATCGGTGACAGCATTCAGCATGGCAAGTGATAGAGCATTCCTGGCATACCAGAGAAAGAAAACATACAATGACACATTGCCATCTGCACAAACACATTCTTAATCTTATGTACATGCCTGTCTATTATAGCCCAGGTATTTATCCTGACTGCATCACAGGAAACAACACAATCCAATTAAATAATCTCTTACACCATGGGAGTTTACAAACAAATGATTACTTTTGAATTCTTATTGAATTTTTCTTTCTAATAAGTTTTTGCGGCATGGTAAGCTGCTTTATGAATGCGGTTGTATAAAACCCCTTGACAACTAGTCCCAAGTGTACTCAGTCAAGTGTCATTTTTATGTTATCATAGTTGTAACAAATGTTTCAGAAATTACCTTTTCTTTGGATTGTTGAGCATGATGGTCCTGATACCATTTTCTTGAGTTGTTTTGGTGAGAGGTTCACTGTCAGTAGCCAGGCTTCTATTCTGAAGGCACTGGACCCCTCTGCTGAAGATTGGAGCCTACAAAATAAAAAGAAGGAAGAAAAAGAATTTAACAAGAACAAGAACAACAAGAACAACAGTAAAATGAACGAGAACCGTGAAGGTTACACAGTTTCCTTCTTTTTCTCTCTCTTTTTTTTTTTTAATCACTTAAGGGTCACAATATTCCTAGCATGGCTCTTTCTATTTCTTGCTCTCTCTTGCTTGTATAAAACCATAGCCTCCTCATCACACAAAAACCCAGGATGGAGTATTAATTTGCTTGAAGTCAACAATACATTTTTTAATGTACAGAGACACTATAATGTAGACTTTGCACTGATTTCTGACCCTACAGGCATTACACTGATCATAATATTCCTTTTCTCTCATGCTGAAACCAATTTTATATCACCATCCCTGGCATCCATGTATCATAAACCACATGTGGCAGTACAGCATATATAAGGCTTTGATAAGCATGTGGTGTCAGCACTGGGTGTAATAACATGTGACTGCAAGGCCTACACAATGTAGGGATAGGATAGTTAACTAGTGTCCTTCTCAAAAATCAGATGTCCACATCTGTTATGTCTTGAGCATTTTAATCAGAATGGAAAACGGTGCAATATAAATTTTATGTATATGCATATTTTTTGTACATATGTATATTATATCATATATAAATACATGTATGTATTTATGTATGTATGTTTGTATTATTATTATCATTATTATGATCATCATTATATTTTCAAGTTATTATTATTATCATTATCATCATCATCATCATCCCTGTTATCATTATGAAATATGTCGACATTTATATGTGAAAGTCACAGAAAGCTCGACAGAAAAGGGCAAATTGTGAACTGAAATTTTGCAGTTCTTATAAAAAAAGAATATATAAATAAAGGGCTCATTTTTCAACATCTTACTTTTTTTCTTCTCAAATTGTGCACACTCAAGGGCTCAAATGTAAAATCAATTTCTTTTTTTTTCACCTTCTTTTTGGATGGGTGGGGGATCCTTAAATTCATTTTTTTTTTTTTTTTTGTCTTGGCAATGCAAATGATAAATGTCATAGACTACAGTGATCTCTAATTGTCTTCTGGTTTGGATATTTGGTGTCATATCAGAATTACATAAATAGTATTTATTTTTATCATATCACAACTTGCCAATGTACTACAGTTTGCACATATGTGAGATATTTAATACCCTTATTTAGCCCATTGAGGATGGGCTATTTTGCTATGTACAGCATGCATTTCCCATATGATGAAAATTGCTTTTAAAAGTGGCTGAGATATTGGAAAAACAAAGTAAAACAATGTAATCCAAATATAAGGTGGGTTCACCTTTTCCTAAGAACGCTTTGTTTCTGATACCTCGATAATTTAGAAACCAATTTTCATTTAATAAATTATGTTGAATTTCTCTCAGAATTACATGCTCTTTCACATTTCATACCAAAGAGGTTTCTCATTATCTCAGCAAAAAGCTCAAAACTACCATATTAAAGTGGCAAGAATTTAATATGTCATGTCTAAAGAGAAATACAGCTGTATGGGGGGGGGGGGGTGGGCATCCACAAAAATATTTTGTATTGCAGTGAGTACCGGTAGTTATCACATAAGCAAGTATTCAGTTTTATTGACAAAATTGTCCTTTAAAGCAGACTTCCTGTAAAGGAATTGCATCACCTTTTCTGATAGCCAGCTTTTGTGTTTTACATTGAAGTTTAATGGTGACATCAAAGACTAGGCCTACCTTTTCATTATAGATTCATTCAAACAAGACAAACTGGTAATCATGTAGAAATGCACACCTATCGTTCGCTTCGCCGTTTGTCAATCAAATTTTGTGCAGCTACTGGAGACGCTAAATTGAACCATATCAGAGAGTTTTCATGGAATTAGAAAGCCCAAAAGGTAAGAAAAATGAGAAATCGGAGTTGAAATGTACATCGGTCGCGAACATAGTCTCCGACGTAACTATTGCACCGATTTCGCAGAGAACGATGTCAATGATTATAATCGATTCTGGTAGTCTCTAATTAGCCGCTTTCTAACAATATCGAACTTGACTCGTGCAATACGTGTAGCCCCTACTTTCTTTTTTGTATATTTTTTTTTCTTCTTATTGTTAGCTCACACCTGAGTCGAAGCAGGGAGGTGAGTCGAAGGCTCAAGTGAGCTATTGTGATAGTTTTTTGTTTTCCTTGCCACAATCATGATTACCACTTTTCAAATTATTGATACGATTTATTCATACCAGGATTAAGACATCGATCCTTTCTTTAAAAATTGTGGCAAGTATTGATTTTATCATGACAAAAGTTGATAATAATTTAAATTAAATTATCTAATTTGAATAGTGTTGAAGGGAATAGAATTAGGTTGAAGGAAAAGTGGAAGAAAAAGGTTGGGCTATTAGAAGGGAGAGAGAAAGAGAGAAAAGAAGATGAGAAGGAATTCAAAGGGGATTTGTTTCTAGTAATCTTCATAATTTATAGGCCTAATTTAATAAATTAATGAGAATAGTATTACAAAAAGTGTATGTTATACAATCATGTATTAGTTATTGTGGACTTCTCATAAAGTGCTCATTTTACCTAAAAAGAAACAGAATTTTGAGATTGAAATGGTAATATGTTTTTGATTGATAAGTTCACTTATAGTAGAAAGAAATTGTTTTTATGATAGTATTTATTTTTCCATTACATTTCTTTAATTATGTATACAAAAACTGCAACCCCAGTATTTGCTTTTGTTTTGTAGTAAAAATCCATTTTATTGTGCAATATTCATGATGGATAATTCCCATTTTTTCATATATCTCTTACTGTTTTGTACACATATTATCCGTCCATCATTTAGTCAGCAAAAAATGTTCACAGATATACAGTCACACGCAGGAGAAAATTAACTAAAACGATAAAAAAACAGACGCATCAAGATCACTTTCTTTTTTCCACATTTTACTGTCGAGCCGACGTAATTATTGTGGTTAAACACCAAACAAGCGGCTGTATTACAGACTACTACGATCGATCATCATCGTTATATCGCTCTTCCACATAATCGATCATCCCATAATGCTACGCTGACACAGCCGTCGATCGGCGTACTGTCGAGTCAAAATTAGCTACTTTTCTTCTGTAATTGACTATAAATTTCATGAAACCGTCAGATATGGTCCATCTTGACATTTCTGATAGCCACAAGAAGTTTTCATTGACAAATTAAGGAAGGAAATGGTAGGTGTGCATGGTGTGCATTTCTACATGATTACCGACAAGCTTGAAGGAGATTAACCCCGTCGTCGCGGGGCGCTGTAACACGGTACGTATTTGTCCGTATGGGGTCGCTGCTGCGGTTAGAAGGAGATGTGATGAATAATGTAGGGCCTATATCATTTATAAATTCAAAAACTCTGGTTAGATGTGGAGTAGAAATGCACACCTAAATGTTCTTTTTCTTAAAACATCAGCCTGTTTGATAAATCATGACTTAGACTCTACTATATTCCAATTTTATTTTATTTTTTCTGTGATCGAGAAAATTCAAAACATCAAATATCGATCATCATTCATTCTGGGATTCTGCCATTTAGCATTTTATTCCCAAGTTTCCAAGTTTTAATTTTATCAATGATCCTCCCCAAACCCCCAAAGGGTGAGCAAGAATACCAAATGTAAGTAATCATATGATAAACATGCAAATTGAGGTCTAAGGGTTCGTGCTGCATGCATCATCCATCCCAAGCCATGCCATGATCGGAGCCGTGGCCGTGTGGGATCCCAGCTGGCTTCACTGACTGAGCTGCAAAAACGCAACTAACACACAATTTAATGGATGGGACCGTTACCAGCACTCCGAAGAAGAACAGACTGATGAAGAAATGTATGATTTTGCCGAGATTTTAATGAATGAAGACGAAAATAGAGGTCAAACACTTTTATACTTACTCTAACGTTTCTGATCAATGCATGGGTAATTCTATGGAGCGACGACATGATGGTGCGGTGGTACGTTGGTGATTGTTCAGGCAGCTTCGACCTACAAATACCTTTACAGCTGTTGACGATATCGATACTTGGGGCCGAGGGGTGGGGTGGGTGCATGGGGGGGGGGGGGGGGAGGGGGTGGGGGAGGGGATCACGGGATGGGATCACTGGAGGGGAGGGGGCTAGGGCGGGGCCTGGGTGACTCGGGCCAGAAAATGTGATACAGTGACCGCCAGGGAAAAAAAGTGGTGTCACCCCTTCCCAGCTTTCTCGAATCCAGATAAGCGATGCAATGAATATCGCAACTCATCCTCGAAGTTTTTGTTGTTGTTGTTGTTGTTTTTTAGATTGATGAACTTAAATGTAACTTTACCAAACATGTTTTTTTTTTTTCATCTATACGAAAACAATGCATTTCCAGGATTTTTGAGAAATTGTTTTGAGGCAGTAGGCCCTGTTAAGATATTACTCCAGTATCTTTTCCTGCCACCTTGGGTGAGACCTTTCCATTAGATTTAGCGCTCTTACGAAGTAATACTCAGTTGCATCGTCAACAAGTGACTGTTAAAACCTATCTAGGATACACTCCCTGTCTACTTGATTTCTCTTTCTCCTATACCCGAAATAATTTCAAATCTAAAGCGACAAACGTTATTTGTCCAAATTGATACACCATTAAAGCCACAGCCAGAATATAAATCACATCAGTTAAAGTTTGAGAAAATTTGGACGATTGATTCAAAGGTTATGAATTATTTTTTTTTTCTTTTGAAGTTTCAGTGCCGTCATCGCGCGATCGCTGGATAGGGATCCAAATTACCTTCACAATAATACAAAAGAAAATATTAAAAAGAAAATTAACATCATATTCCATACTCTAGAATTATGAAAGAGCACTTAACTCACTCTTTGAAGAAAAAGGGGCACAACTCTTAACATGTCAGTTAAGAAAAAAAAAGCCCATGGAAGGTTTCTCTTAATTAAAAGAAAAATAAATTTCGTGCGATTCTCCTTATATTTCCTTTATAATGTTGTCCAAGAAAGATATGACACCATGAAGTGTTAAGTTTCATAATCCAGGTATCCAAGAAATAAATGATATAAAGAGAATTCCACAAAAAAAGATCATTTTCATGAAAATCACACATTCCATCAACTTGATTCTGACATAGTATTCTGTTAAGGGTAATAAGTTCCCCCTGCTTTCTGAAAACTGTAAGTGAAGTGCTTTTTACATTACGCCAGAAAAGTGAAATCATGTTGAATTTTCTTTTCTTTATATCGTTGTCTCACACATAAACTCTAGTCTCCCTATCAAGTTGTTCCAACATCCAAACCTTTAACAATTCATAACTTTTACATCGATTGTCCGATTTTCCTCAAACTTTCACCAATGTGCTCTACTATTGAAGCTGATTTCACTCAATCCGCATTTCTCTTGGGGTTTTGATTTAGTTCTTTAAGGATAATTACCAAAAAAAGAAAAAGAAAAGATGAGATGATGAAAGATGCTGTAGCTAGGAGACCTCTACTATTAACTACTTGTAATAGTAGTTGAAGTATAGCAGTATATAGCAGTAACAGGGAACTCTCTTCCACCTGTTCTCCCTGGTAAAATTAAATCACTAGTACTCTAGTCAGTGCTAGTATATTTAGTATATACATTGTAGTAATAACAACAGTAGAACAGAAGAAGAAGAAGAAGAGGAGGAAGATGATGATGATGATGATGATGATGATGAAATGGCGGAGGTAGAGGTTGAAGAAGGGTATTACATACTTCAGTTTTAACTCATTTCATTTTTTGAGAAGTCCTAAAATGTTGTATCATCATGATTCTTTATTAAGTGTCTTTGATAAGTGATGAAAAAGGAGGGAATTCATTGTTTCGTAAACGTCCATGATTATGCCCAATTCGTATTAAATGACCAAAGCGTTCATTAATTCCGCCCAACCGGTCTTATCAATAATGCAAGATGCGCGGCATCCTCGCGAGACACCCCTCCCTACTGGTATTTACACCGTCCCCACCCGTCCACAATTACCCCTGCCTGACGCCATCGCTCCGGGCGGTGCCTGGGCTCCTATGCGAGATCTGCATTAAAACAGCGCGCACAGACATTCGAATCCAGGGCCATGCACTTGCTGTGTGTGGTGGTGGCGTACGTATGTTGGTGGTGTTCCTACGGGAAATGATACAGCCACTTGTCTTGACAACAAACGAGACCAACAATTAGTACACACCACTCTTCGCAACCATACACCTGTGAGTAAATGCCATTTATTTCGTGTTCATATTATCCCTTGAACCATTTCGAGCATGGTTCCGACTACCTTTCTTTGTATTCATACCTGCATTGTCTTTTAGATTGCAAAAAATTCATAAAATGTTGGTATTTTGTACTTCATTTGCAGAGTCGCCGCATCGCCACTGAACCTAGTTGCAGCTATTCCCCGATCAAACGTAGGAACTGCATAGCGTACACATTATCCGACTATGGAAGGGCGTTGGTGTAGCGGGAGCGTTGGGCGAGTGTTGTTACAGCTGGCACTGGTTGTAGCTCTCTGTGGTTTGGTACATTGCTCGTTGTCAAGTAAGTAGAAAGGATTTATAAATGCAACTTGAATCTTGAATCTTGAAATGATAATCCCTGTAGCAGCTCGTCGAAGCTAAACTGGGATGGGCTGTGCGATGACGACGTTGGCCGACGGTGCTTGAAGTGCTATTATGCAGATGTAACTATTTACAATAAAATGTCATGTGCGTGCAAATAAAAATCAGGCTGCCAGGCTTACAGCATTTTGGACCCTACGGGAGGCTGCAACCTTCTGATAATTGGTAGGGCAGCCTTCTGGAAGGTGTCAACAGTAGGTGCAGTGACAGCGTTGCTTGGTAGGTGGTTCCAGATCCATACAGTACGTGGATAGAAGGAATATTTGTATGGGTCAATTGAGGCATCTGGTATCATGTATTTGAGCTGGTGGTCATGTCTGCCAATGTAAGGGGCTGGAAAGATGGAGGGCGGAAGTGATATATTGACAAGGTTGTAGTGGACTTTGTAGAACATGGTGCATTGTGCTGTGAGGCGTCGTGTGTGCAGTGTGTCCCATCCCAGTTTGGATACAAGGGATGTAGAGGAAGTACCCCATCTGTAATCCTGGTGGACGAAGCGAGCAGCTGCTTTTTGGACTCCTTCAAGGCCTTGTACAGTGTTGGTGTGGTATGGATTCCATGCCTCTGATCCATACTCTAGCTGCGGACGAACAAGCATTTGATATGCCCTGTTTTTGACAGCTTTGGAGCATGGGGATAATGTACGACGTAGGAGACCGAGAGTTTTGTTTGCTTTTTGACGAATGGCCTGGCAGTGAGTAGCCCAGCGAAGATCTTTTGAGACCGTGACCCCCAGGTACTTGTATTGTTGGACTCTGGGTATGGTCTCCTGAAGGAGCTTGTATTCACGGAGCGAAGGTTTCCGTTTTCTGGTAATAGTAAGAGTAGCACATTTGGGAATGTTGAAATCCATTAGCCACTTTTTGGACCACTCGGCGAGGGCATGGAGGTCTTGCTGCAGGATTTCGTGATCTTCCAAATGGTGAATTTCGCGGTAGATAGCACTATCATCTGCAAACAACCGCATCTTGGACTGGACATATACATTGATATCATTTACATAGAGCAGGAAGAGAACTGGTCCGATCACCGAGCCCTGGGGCACTCCTGACGACACGGGTCTCCAGGTTGATTGAGATCCTCTTACTGTGACTGCTTGTTGTCTACCAGAAAGGAGCGAGTTGATCCAGTGTAGAGTATTACCGGTTATGCCGTAGTATTGGAGTTTAAAGCTTAGCCGTTGGTGAGGAACTCGGTCGAATGCTTTACGAAAATCCAGGAAGATGATATCTGTTTGGCCCCTTGACTGAAGAGTACTGGACCAGTCATGAATGGCTGATATGAGTTGGGTGGTGGTGGAAAATTTCTGCATCTATTATTCAAGATATTACACTGAGGCTAAATGCTAGATTGTGTCGTGTAAACAAAAGTATTGTCATTTTAATATGTACCACCACAACCAGGCACCACTCACATCACCAGCTCAGAAAAAGCTTATATTCATTCACTAAAGACTAGATCTAGATTCTAGAGCTGAAATGTCAAGAATGACATTTTTAGCTAGGCTTATTATTCTACATACAAAGCACATTAATTTTCACGTACGACATTACAGTAGTACTCACTAACACCACAGTCATCAAGCCAAAGTGAAGGTCAGCGACAGGGGCATCATAACTGCGACCAGCAGCCCCAACGTACAACGTACAGTGTTGGGGCTGCGCCGTTTTGGCATTGAGATTTTAATGTTGTACCAAACGGGTGCCGTTCCGGCGCTGTATTTCCTTAATTTTTCAACAAAAACTACTAGGAATACTTACATGGGTCGATTAAACCTAAATGATTCACATCGGCGACTGTTTGATGCATTTCATTGCTTATGATGCAGAAAATGCTGTCTTATAAGGCAAATATCTTCAGCTCACCGATGCTCACTAAAACTCACAATCACTTGCACATGCGCACAGCATGCATTCAGTCAGTCCATTGACAGCGGTATCGCTCGCTACATGATGCATATTCATTTCACCTTATATGCACAGTGCGATGATGCATTATTCATATCCTTGAGCATCCGTAACGGTGACGTCACTTATCACGCATGCGTAATGATGCGTACAAATGGATATACACGTTCAAAATAGCAGCAAAGCTCTCCACTAGGGCAGGCCGCTTACTCCTAAAAAATGTGGAAAATTTTGCAGTTTCCAGATAAATTGGTGAGAAGAAACAAGGCAATGGGGTAGTGTATATTTCATTTTTTATTGTCACTGTGTTTATGATAGAAATTTAGCCATGGTTTATTTGTGAAGTTGCCGTATATGTGGCAATAGGGAGTTGTTCGTGATTCTCACTTGAACGAAACTGCGAGGTAGCCGCCAGGACCCCGCCGCAGAGCGGCGGGTCTCCGGGGCTTGGGGCATCAGTGATCATGTCCTGGCTTCAGCAACAGCGAATGTATACACAAATATCAGCCTATCGCCAGCACACATTCACGTCCAATACAATACCAATTAATACCTGTCAAGAGTATGATGATACACCTGAGGTGGACTGTCTGTACTGAGCTAAAACAGGAAGAAGAAGAAGAAAAAAAAGAGATAATAGATGTCTATAATAATAATATAATTGTGCCTAATGCGGTCTGATGATGTACAGTTTTGAAGGAACAGTGTAGCAGGTATGCATAAATTTCTCTTCACAGTGCATTGTAATCAACATCAACAAAGCACAATTTTGATTTTTTTTTTAATGTGTAAATTTAAGTTAATGCAAGTGTGTGTTTATATCTAGGCATGCCCATACATGAATTTAAGCTTTTAATTGGATGGAAAAGTTTGCCTACAAGTTACAAGTTAAAGACTGTCATAATCAAGAAAGGAAAGATGAACCATCAAACACCCACATGTATGTATATACACCTGAACAGTGTCAAATGTACTTGATGCACAATAGGGAGCATGCCATAAAACATGTTTGTCACACACTATTTCATGTATGATATATTCTTGTATACATGTATTTCTTGGTCCTGTGTGGACAACAATGTAAAGAAAATATGCAGGGAATTCCACAAAAATTAATTTTTTCATGAAAATTACACATTCCATCATCTTGATACTGACATTATAATTTATATGCTACCTAAGCGAAGGGTAGCAATTATTCCCCCTGCTTTCTGAAAGCGGTTAGTCAAGATGCCCTTTCAATATGTTAGAAAAGTGAATTTTTGTGAAATTTTCTGTATATTTTCTTTCTATTGTTGTCCACACATACGTCATAAACTCTAGTAGTCTCCTCATCCTGCGGTTCCAATCAAAACTTTAAAAATTCATGACTTTTGCATCGATTGTCCAATTTTCCTCAAACTTTCACAATTGTGTTCTAAGTCCTTATGGCACTGCATTCTCTCGATCCACATGTTCATGAAGATGGACTTGTCCTTTAAGTTTTGTAGAGCTATGCTGTTTACATTGAAACAGTGCAGGGAGCCCATTGTACATTTTATAAGTCATGAACTGTCTTGCATTACGTTTTCTGTAAGGAAGTGTATGCAACCACACACGTGTGGACATGTACACGTGTACATGTTGCACACACGGGGGGGCTTTATTGCGTAGCGGGGAACACGAAGGTAGGCTCATCGCGTGTTGAAGTGGCCACACACAGCGTGTTCCCTGCTACGCAATGGAGCTTCTCCGTGTGTGTGGTATGTACACACGCGTCCACGAGTGTGGAGCCCTGTATCCAGTGACTCTAGCCATCGCTACAGCCACACTCGTGTGGCTGGATGGTAAAGACACACACGTGTGGTTGTATACACTGCCTTTCTGTAAATATGCCCAAAGATTGAAACATCCGCCCTTTCCTCTGGATTGACTCAAATATTTGAAAAACAAAATTATTGATCTGCAGGTGAAATCATGGAAAACCAGGAAGTGGTCAGATTTGATAAAATCTACTCACTTGATGATGTAAGTATGATATGACATCATATTTTTATGAATAAGTACCTAGGTATGTACTAGTGAGACGCTGTTGTGTCCGCCTCTCCTGGGTGCTTGAACATGTAGTGCTGTGTGGCATGGAATTGAATCTTCTGAAGTAGTTGTACCAAGAATCAAATTAGATTTAATTTGATAATATGGAATTCATCCGTAATGATGCTTTTTTGTCCGCAGTTTATGCTAGTCATACAGTAAGTCCATCATCAGTTTACAAGATGAACAAGTACAGTATCCTTATATTGGATAATGGATACAATATTATAGAATATATGTTCAGTGTATGTGTTGATTTAAGTGTTGGTACAGTTATAATTTTTGCACATGAACAAAAATAAAAACAAAAACAAAAACATTGAAAATATTTAGGAATGTATACTCTATAAAACATGTATATTAAAGAAATATTCAACTACTTTCCCTCCTTTTACTGTAATAGTAATGGACATACAGATGAATCAATGTGATACACTTTTTCTGTCCCCATTAGCTGTTCCTTCTTGTTTAATACCACACTCATCAGTCAATGAATGAATGATGAATGATACCTGTTTTCTTTCGTAAACTTTGCAAATGCCCTTGTCTTTTGAGATAATGGTCAGTTTTTTGTGTGTTTTTGTCGACAGTGGAACTCTACAAGTGCATTTGTTACAGAGATGACGAGCCTTGTTAACACTTATTGCAGCAGCGTGACCAACTACGATGACTGTCAGATCGATGCTTATTACGGCAACAGGTAATTACAGCTCTTTCTTTTTTTTTTTTTTGAAGTGTGATACTTCTTTCTCATTCCATCAATATAGTTCTCGATCACGAATTCAACCATCTGCAAAATTGTCTTCGAATTTCCAATTCACAAATTTTTACTATGTTCGTGAAAAAGCTTATAAATACAGCAGCTTAATTGGAATCATGGTCGTATTGTCCTCACATTTGTCTAAAACAAACACATGCTCCAGCCAGGTGCTGCAAATCCTCATTTATGGGACTTGTCCACTTTTGCAGGGCAACTGAAAACCGGTTGGGCAAGCAAAATGAATGAACGCTTGATTATAGGGCACAGTAGTCTGCCCAAATGTCTGTATATATTCATATGGGCAATTGGTATACGTTCTTGTACATTTTGTATATTTGGCCCTGCTTGATGAGCCAGGGTGGTCCACGAGGGGTTTTAGCATGTCGCTGCAACATGCTAAAATTCTTGTGCAACATCCTAAAAAGCCAGCAACATGCTATGCAACATCCTCAAGAATTTGCAACAAGCTCAAACTCAAAGTAAAAGTATTCAAAAATGTGGAAAACATGTGCATAACATAAGAAACATCAAACTACCTGGTACTTAGATATTTATGTGCAAAACATGAGAGAGAACATTGAATGTAAGCAGCACAAAGAGAGATAAGCAGCAAAATATTGCGTAGTGTCGTGTACTATGCACTCATTGTGTGCGATCCGCGCATATTCAATTTCTGCAATATTCTCATATTCTGAGCTTGCAACATGCTCAAATTTCAAGTTGTGGACCACCCTGTGAGCGCTACGTTTGAATAGTAATTCTATATTTTAATTTGGGGAATGAACACATCAAGTCATAAGATATATGTGATATAGTCATTTCATTCATTTGTACAGTTTAACTCTTTGACTTTAAACCTAACTTTTTGTATTCAGGAGAATGCACATGTATAAAGCACAACCAAGATTAGTGTGCAAGACATACTTGTGTACATAGTATGTATTTCAAATAAAGATCACATAAGGAAATATGGAAACTGTGAGTCAGAGTGAAATACCTTGTACATTCAGAAGAAACTTTGGGGGGGGGGGGGGGGGTCAAGGGGGGGGGGAGAGCACTAGTGTTGGTGATACTACATTAAAAAGGAAAATATTGACAAGATGACTTGAAACAAAAGCAGGTATACATTTAAGTGTGCGTGATGTGCCAGCTCAGTGCTTCTGTCAAAACCATCAAAGCATATCCTCAAACATCCTGTAAACATAAAGCATGTATGCTGACATTTGGTTGGGTGATGACCCGTTTGGTGAGATTCTCCTTCTCAGACTGTGATACTACACTGTAGGTAATCAGATTCAAGACTGTTCAACTTGAATACAGTGGTGACTTTCGAGGAAGTTCATTGTATCTCTGTGCTGATTAATCTTTTTTTCCCTTTTTTTGTTGTTGTCTGGTGTAATTCAATACTGCCCTTTATTGTATAACACAAACACAAACTTTACCTACAAGTGTACACTGTACACCCACACTAAAGACAAATACTCATAGATACTAAACAACACTCCACATATTTTGCATAGTTTTCCATTCTCTGACATTTGCTATGGATTGAATGGGCTGCTCTTTTAATCTGGATGATGTTCAAACATTTAGTTTTAAAAACAATATTGTTTTTGTGATTGATAGCCTGTGGTATTATCCACTCTGCCACAGTAGCCCCTCAAATGTGGCTACTGTGGTGACATGACATTTGCTAATGTAACAATTTTTCCGGTCCTTATTTTCTCCAAAAACTTAGGGCTAGGATTAGGGTTGTGATAGGGCTTAGGTATAGGTTTAGTTTGATGTGAGGATTAGGATTTAGGTTAGGGTTATGTTTGAGAATACAATTTATGTCTGGCTTAGCGTGCAGATATTTCATGGGAGCAATTGTCATGGAACTGGCTACAACTATAGTATGGCAGGTGCTTATCAGGTATTAGATCTGTCTGGAGCAATGTTAATGTCATACCTTGTTGGTGAATGGTTCCATAATGATATTTTATTTTAATTCATGTACTATCCTGTGGTCCTTTTAATAAAAGTTTACTAGAATATTCGCTTTTAAATTTGATAAATTGTAATTGTTTCACTTTTTGTGGTTTCTCTGTTTCCTGATTGTCATTTCCCTTGAAAAGGCAGGAGGTTGAGAAATTTTGTGTAAATTTTCAGGCATGTGTGTGATTGTACTGGATTTTTATCCAACACTACTTGACCTGTAAATTCAGCAATAGATAGAGAGCCACATCATGAATGAAGAACCCTCCTTTACTGCTCGGTGTTTTGATGGTATCCCATGACAGTGGGTACCGGTACATATAATTGTGCTTGTCCAGTGTTTGCCAAGGGTATGGAAGTAAACTCTGTTTAAGCTGTGCATTCCAGTGTGCCCTTCCCCACTCTACCCATGGATATAGGCCTTGAATACCACTGAATTGGATTAACAAGGTATTAAATGCCCATATATACAAGTATTTTTTACTGTAGCAATGCCAAGTTTGTGTAAACTCTTCTTCTTCCACAAATGAGATGTCATCACACTGTTTTAATTCCAGTGATCAACAATGATTTTAAGATGCATATAGTTTCTGTAAAATTGTATGCATCAGTCACAGCTCAACAATGAATGTACAACACAGTTTGTATCGTAAATATGAAAACCATTGTTTACATATATACACACAGGCATACATAGTAGTCAACATTTCAAGTGCAATGTTGTACATTGAACTTTCATGTCAATTTTTCCTGTGTCATTTGTGTCCGGAAGCAAAGTACAAAATTTTTGATAGTAGAGGCTACATCAGAGGAAGTCTAGAATAATTTCAAGCAGCCAGACAAAGTGTGGCCATGATGAGGAAAACAGAAGGATGAGTTGTAGGAGAACAGGATACTAACAGAACCTTCTTGGATATGATTCTACCCAACCCTACACCTTACAATCTGTTTGATGTACAATGTATTCACAGTTTATGCATAAAATTAATGTACAATGTACTTCAGTCTCAAAGTACAGTATAAGTGGTCCATGGATCTTTTAGATTTCTCGGTGACATAAAATCTAAAATATATACTTGTAGCAACTACTGCTCCTAAATTAGTACATATATGCTCTCTACTGTACAATCAGTTAACATCAGTCATAATGGATCAAGTTGCTTTGATACAAATAGGAAGTAGACAGGCATTAATGCCAAATTAATGACTTGATATTATAACACTGGCCTGTATTAAGGTCTGCTTGATTAGACTACACCACTGTTTTCTATCAAATTTTTGATGTGAATAATGCATGAAAGAAGAGTCGAGTATACCATATGGCTCTCTTGTACCGAAGCAACCAGGTTAAAGGCACTCAAACTAAAATGCTGTGTGCTCGACCATGGAGAAGGATGGCATAGCATTGCCTGTGCACTCTAGCCAGAGCACTAAAGAGTATCAGGGGTTAATTACCTGAAAGCAAATGTGTATTGGTTGAAGATGCCTTTGCCAAGGGAGGAGGTTATGTTTTCATTGGTGCTGGTTTGTATGTTTGTTTGCTTGCCTGAGCGCAAAAGACGTGCGTACACGTAACTCAAAAAATTGTGGACGGATATTGCCTATGGATGAAACTTGCGGGAAAAGTTGATTATGGGTGCGTTTATCAACTCCTTTTCTCGGCAGAAACAGGTTATCCAAACAGCTTTTAAGGAATTTTTACGAGTTGATAAACGCAAAGCTGTTTTGAAAGCCCTTTAGGAAAGCCTTTTCGAAAGCCCCAAATTTGTGGCTATCCATGCAGGTTTCCTAAACAAGTTTTCAGAAACCTGTTTGTAAAAGCCTTTTGGAAGTTGATAAACGCAAAGCTGTTTTGAAACGGCTTTGTAGTCTTGTACTTCAGCACGCCTTATGCAGCTGTCATTTGTATGACGCACCTCTTGACCCTCGGGATAGGTGCGTCAAAGTACCAATGTGCATCATACCTTTTAGGTACCATAACGTACCCTCCGTCACAAAAAGTGACACACCTCTATGAGACATTGACGCATTAACCATGCAAAATGGTGACGCACCTCTTCATGAAAATGACTGACCCTTAACGCACAATGTTATTCGCGGTACACACGTACCAGACTGGAATGCTGCAGAGCTATGAATGATCATGTCCCAGTGCAGTGGCTAGTTTTCGTTTTGTACGCGAGCACTGTAGCCTGGCGCGCTTCCCGATGGCTAGTTTTCGTTTTGCATGCGAGCGCTATATATTATCAAACCTAGGGTATGGCGCGCTTCCCGACGGCTAGTTTTCGTTTTGCACCCTAGCCTAGACTATATGGCTCGCTTCACGGCGCGTACGTTTGCGGGTTTTTTTGTTTGTTTGTTGATGTGTGTTTGTTTGTTTACTTTTGTTTGTTTCTGTTGCCTGTAGGCATGGATTAAAGATTGAAATTTGATTTCATTCGTATTTATTCATATCTATTTAAGCATGGTAAAAGCCCATTATAGATACGTGGCTGAATTACAATGGGGCCACGTGTATGCATATTAAAAAAAGCAATTAAATAGAATATACGTATATGAATACAAAATAATATCAAATAATAAAATGCAAAACATGGGAAAGAAAATGCATTAAGTATTAAGAATATTAAAGATACAAGGTAATTGTAAATATTTAAATGTCCAAACAGTAGGCCTACTTTCTGAATATTATTCAGAAATTTGTATCAACATTTATCTATAAATACAAGATAAATTAATACTAGTTGCAGTGGCGTAGACAGGGGGGAGGGGTGATTTCCCTATAGCTGGGTCGTATATGGGCAAGTCCAAGATAACACGCGCGTTACGTATGGGACATTCAGAGACTTTTATGACCTGAAAAATAGTGTTAATGGCCTTTGATCATATTAAACTTTATCATGGTGATTGATAACTAGGAGAAGTATAATCATGCAAAAAATGGAGAAAAATGACCTTCACAATTATATTTTAGAAGAGAAAATGTGTGCCGTTACGTATGGGACCAGAAAAATTTTGTTTTTTTGAACATTTTTTTCAACCTCAAAACTCTCTGAAAGTATTTCATTCTACAACTTGTAACTCACTGTGATGAAAGTCACAACACTCAAGATTATCACAGGTAAGTTTCGTGTCATTAGGCAAAAAGCTCTAATTACAGGTTCTAATTAAAGACAGACATGACATGTTACGTATGGGACAGTTACGTATGGGACAGTTTGTCCCCCATTCATTTAGTGTGTGAAGAACCATGTTTATGGGTATTTTGCATAATTATTGAAGTAAAATCAGTTGAAACTGCTCAAATACTGATCCAGATTGTCAAGGAAACAATATTCCCCAAATATTCACCATCCTAATCATATTCAATCATATTCTTATATTTTTATGACCAACCTGAGTATGCATGCCCTTTGTCCCCCATTCGTTTAGTGTGTGGAGAGACATGTTTATGGGTATTTTGCAAAGTAATTTTGCAAAATACCCATAAACAAATTTTTGCATAATTATTGAAATTGAATCAGTTGAAATTACTCAAATACTGATCCAGATTGACAAGGGAACAATATTCCCCAAATATTTACCATCATAATCATATTTAATCATATTCTATATTTTTATGACCAACCTGAGTATGTATGCCCTATTTTTATCAGGATAGTTACTACTGAAAAATTGAATAGTTTAAAGTGTTTACTTCCATTGATGAAGGGCAGTTTGCCATTTCGTTTCAATAAAAAACAACTTGACACAAGAAATATTAATTTTTATAAATAAGCAATACCTGCTGCGTGGAACTCCAGTGATCGAGTAGATATATGATGTCTGTCTAGCAGTCAGGTCATTGATTCGAGTCACACCTCAGTATGTATACCCATGAATTTTGTCGTGGCTATTATTGAAACCTGAATAAGGACAATTTGTGTATCACTTGCAATAAAAAAAAAAAATCATTTTACTTTATTTTTTTTTTTTTAATATTTATATCACAACCATTTCAAATTGGATCTCCATCACTAAACTTTGAATTCCTCTAGTCTTAGGATTGTATGCTCTTTAGTAATTCATATAATTGGTTTCCAATCATCTCATTAAATGTTGAAAACTGAATCCCCATTTCTGCAAAAAAACTATACCATCCCTTTAAAGCTGATTTTTCATTGTGTATTTTGCCACTTTCCCCTCCCCCTTTCTGAAAATTGTTCAGTCAAGTACATGTATTGTTTGAAGTGTCTATAACTCAAAAAGTAGCTACAATGTTGGGATGCTTTCTTCAGGATGATTGACCATTTGTGTACTGAGAGACCTTCCCAGCTAGCTACATGCATTCACATGCATTATGTATGAGGATGTCCCATACGTAACGCATTTGTCCCATACATAACATTATTTCAATGCCTAATAAAAAATATTCCTTTTACCGTTTTTTCTTTTTTCTATGGTATTTAGTTTCTCTAAACAATAAATTAGAACTTTCCAAAAGGGCATTAATATAACCTTAGCAATTTCAGAAAAAACCTAAAAAAATGACCTCAATTTGTTACGTATGGGACATCTCATGATAGGACACGAGCTAATTTGCATAATCATTTGCATAATCCCTAAATTTTCATACCAAGTTAAACTATTTGATGAACTTCTTATGTCCACATATTAATCAAATATCATTTGCTTTCCTTTGAATTAATATGAATTTTTATAAATGTCCCATACGTAACGCTGTGTTTCACATTTATGCAAATGAAGCCCTTGAAATTTGCATAAATTTATGTAATATAATTTTTCCCTCCATGGAAATCAAAACTTCAACTCATAAGCTTCAAAATGATACCAAACATGTCAATATTGAGGAAAGATGAAATTTTGCCTTCTGAGGGGACCTTATCTTGGACTTGCCCATATATATCTATCTAGATCTGTCTATATATATATGTATATATACATATAAACTCTGTCATATTGTAAATTTTATAATAATTTTGATAATCATTTAAATACTATTGTTTGATTTTTGAACTGGCATGCAATATTACTATTTAATATCGTTTTTGTTTGATCTTTCGATCGGGGGGGGGGGGGGGGGGGGGGGGGGGGGGTGAATGTACACACCATCCCCCCAGCTAAAATTCTGGGGGATGCATCCCCCATCCCCCCTGCTATCTATATGTCCCTGACTAGTTGACAATAAGAAATCAAATTTTTGAGATATGAACAAAAATGCGTAGGAAAAATAGCAATGAAATATAATATGAATACAAAGTATTAATATCAAAGAATATTTATATCAAGAAAATGCAAAACATATGAGAAATAAAATACATAAAGTATTTTAATAAAGATACAAGGTAATTGTAAATATGTAAATATCCAAACAGTAGGCCTAGGCGCCTAGGCGTACTTTCTGAATATATTCAGAAATTTCTATCAACATTTTAAATATATTACAGGATTCCCAAATACTAGTTGAAAAAATTAAGAAATCAAATTTTGGAGATATGAACAACAACAAAAATAAAAATGTGTAGGAAAAAACCACCTCAACTTCGAATGACTTCAAATTTCTCAAAACCGTTCCCTACTTCATGGACATCCCATAGAAACGTGTGTTTTGATATACACGTTGCTATGGCATGTCCTCGAACTATCTAGTTTCGCGAAACTACGGCCTGGCCACAGTAATTTTTTCCGTAACGTCCCGCCTCCCCTTCCCCGATTCGAAAACAGCTTGATTGAAGCCCCTGCCTATTTAAACACGAACCTTATTAAACCCTAAGTTAGGTACATGGTTTATATGGCTAGTGTTTAAATAGAATTTACTGTTTTAAGTTAATATAGATTTTAATAGACTCTAGTAGTTCCATAATCGTTTGTATGTGTCGATCGGCAGGTTAAGGTTGCGGAAAAATAATCGCGGCCTGGCCTCTGCCATGCCTCGTCTTCTGTATACGTATGTACGCCTGTACTGTATACATGTACCACATGGTCTACATCACGCACGTGGTTTTGCTGCAGATTTCACGGTTGACGGTCGATGCTACACTACAGTGAGAGCGATTGAAGGATAGCGAGCTTCGCGATGCCGCGGGCGTGTACATGTATGTGATGATTTTAATCACAAATCGTGTTTGGTAGTGTGGTTTTGGAGCAAATTTGTGCTCAAACTTTCTGAAAAGACCTTTAGTCTGACATCAGATAGAAAAAGAAGACATACAAGAATGAAGTGAGTATTAGTATGTTATAATAAAACTGAATGAAAATTGTGTCATTTTCGTGTTTTCAGGAGCCGGTGAATTTGGCCGGCTCGCGATCGCGAGTTTGTTACGGAGGGATACTATGCAAGAAGCCTCGCAAAATTACATGACGGTCCTATAACGAACCTCTTGACACACTCTGGTTAAATGACCGACTATGACGCACATATGGGTCAGTATTGTGACAGACATTTTGCTCCCATGACGGTACCACACGTCATCAAATTGGTGGTACTTGACGCGACCATGACGCACCTTTCCCGGGGGTCAAGAGGTGCGTCATACAAATGACAGCTGCATTATGACCTCTTCTCCTCGGGTCGAATTGCGCAATGCAGCTGTGCAGTGACAGGCCAGTTAAAAAGTTCTCAATCGTTTCTCGTGATTTTGAAACATCACATTTTTTCATATTTTTCACATCAGCACCTGACTCACTAAGTTCTCAATCGTTTCTCGTGATTTTTCGTATGTGGATAGAAATCATTATTTTGCATTGATACTGAAAGTTTGAGCGATTTTGGCCAATGTATAGCGGAGATATGAGAAGGTGAAATTTTGATGAAAATGAGAACGCCCGATTCGCACTGCCTCGATGACGGTTGAAAATTCAAAACGTTTCGTGGGTTTCGGGGGAGTTAATTATAGTCGTCCGCTGCGACTGTTCTGTAGTTCAGAGTCTGTTGAAAAGAGAGGAAAAAAAATGTTTATAGAACTTGTTAAAAGTGGCATTAGCTTGAGTACTGTATAGGTTAAATATTTTGCGAGGTAGTTATTTTTGCGAATTTAGTGAGTCAGGTGCTGATGTGAAAAATGTAAAAAAATGTGATGTTTCAAAATGTCATATCCTTATTTCTTATCCAATTTTTGTCATTTTTGTGAACATTTTGTCAGGAATTGTTTTCTTTTGGAGTTGATTTATTTTGAGGGTGGATACTGCTTGGATGATTCTTTGTTGTTTGTGACCCTGATGTGGCCTTGTGGAGGTTTGCAGTCTCCTGCTTCATGTTCAGATTCAAAACATTGCATAACTGTTTGTGCCTGTTTTCTGATGAGAGCTTGTAGATGATCGAGAGTGCTCAGCTTAAAAATGAATCATGAGAAGGTGACACAACTGATATCTACATTGTATCACAGTGTTTGGTCTGCGGAAAGGTGTTTGTTGCAGAACATATGTATTTTGCATTTTTCATTCCTTGTTCAAGGTGCTCTGAAGGCCCAAAATAGTCTCTAGCCTTGTGGTACAGTAAATGCAGACAATATGATGTGAATGCAGCTCAGTTTGTAGATTAAACATACCAGGTACTGTAGCTTCTTTTGTGGAGTGAATCTTTTAGGGTTCGTATCCATTTCTGGTATCATTAAATATGTTGCCAAATGACTGATAGAGCTACATACAATTCATTTTAAGATAAGGATAATATCATGTACAAAGTTTCACTTGTACTCAGAATGGTGGAAGGTACAATTTTGTGAGGCACAGACTGAATACCAGTTCATATTTTGCAACTGTTTACTCTGCATTCAATCAGCTTTTCAATATGATATTTTCTTGCCAACATCACACAGGGTATTCCAGTGAAAACTAAAACTGTTAGTGAGTAATGTGGTCTGAGTGGTATTTTTAACAGCTACAAGTGTGTACTTATCAGTCGACGCCCACTGCCATCCCCATACACGTATTCAAAGGAGTGTGTATATAGTATTATTGATGCAGACACACTAGTGACTCCAGATGGTGTGTGTGTGCCATTGATTGTCTACATGTATCGGTACAACACGCTCAATCCAGCAGACATTACAAAACTCACACGGTCTCTCTATTTCTCCCCCACCCCCTTTCTTTTTTTACGGTACCACAGTAAGCTTGTAATAATTTGCATCAACACTAACAGCACATTTAAAAACACTAGATTTAAATGATGGAATTATGGGGATTCAGCTTGTATGTATTGGAAGTGCATTGTGTAATTAAGATAATATGCTATCAGTATGCAATGTTGATGTTAATCCCAAATTTTGATCAGGCACACCTTGTGTGCATCGTACTGGTGCATGATGTACTTTGTATCCATGAGGAAGTGATTACAGCCTTTTTTAGGCCCGACTGAAGATCGTATGCAGGTGTAGTTACTGTTTAAGTGGCGTGTTTCTTGTAAAGATAAACTGTTCTGGCCTCTGACTTTATAGCAAATAGCAATTGATACAATGAGACAATGATATAATGCCTTTTAATGATAAGGAGGAAAGAATATAATTTGTGTAATATCCATTCAGGCCCATTCTCATTATTGTCTTGATTAACAGGTAATGTTGGAGCATCCCAATCACACTGCAAATGAACAAACCGTGAAGTTAAAAACATTGCTATAGTCTTTGTTGTTGTTGTTGTTGTTTGCTAACTGTAAAAACACAAAAGATTTGTATAAACCCGCATTTCTCCAAAAGACATAATTTGAACAATTTTGAAAAATTTTTTGTCCAGCCCACCGGAGGTGAGGGGAGACTATTAGGGATCGCCTGCGGCGTCTGTCCGTCCGTCGTCCGTCTGTCCGTCGTCCATCCATCGTCTGTCCGTAACGCTACAAAGACTTCAATAACTCTTTACTCTGGGCTTCAATTGCAATCAAACTTCGAGGGAAGAGGGGTCATACAAAGTTTCACATTTTACCATATATGAAGGTCAACTCAAGGTCAAAGCTCACAGGCAGGGTTCAATGAACTTTAGGGCCCAATATTAGTTTTTATGGCGCGTTTCTATTATGGGTCATAACTTTTGATCCATAACTCCATTTGTGACCAAACTTGGATGGTAGATGTCCCTTGGGGAGTGGATGGTCACCACAAGGTCAATGGTCACAAGCATGGGTCAATGAACTTTTAGAGCCCAATGTTAAGTTTTTATGGCGCGTTTCTATTATGGGTCATAACTTTTGATCCATAGGTCCGTTTGTGACTAAACTTGGATGGTAGATGTCCCTTGGGGAGTGGATGATCACCACAAGGTCAAAGGTCACAAGCAGGGGTCAACGAACTTTTAGAGCCCAATGTTAAGTTTTTATGGCGCGTTTCTATTATGGGTCATAACTTTTGACCCATAGGTCCGTTTGTGACTAAACTTGGATGGTAGATGTCCCTTGGGGAGTGGATGATCACCACAAGGTCAATGGTCACAAGCATGGGTCAACAAATTTTTAAAGCCCAATGTTAAGTTTTTATGGCGCGTTTCTATTATGGGTCATAACTTTTGATCCATACATAGGTCCGTTTGTGACCAAACTTGGATGGTAGATGTCCCTTGGTGACTTGAAGGTCATCACAAGTTCAAAGGTCACAGACAGGGGTCAACAATCATTTATGGCCCAATGTTAAGTTTTTACGGCGCATTTCGATTATGGCTCTTAACTTTTTATCCCTTTGTCCATTTGGGACCAAACTTGGATAGTAGATGTCCCTTTGGGAGTTGAAGGTCACCACCAGGTCAAAGGTCATAGGCGGGTCAATGAATTTCCGGGATTTAGATTAACATTAATATTTTCTACGCGAATGGCCGAGACACAATTTAGCACTTGCCTTGTTTGAGATAAGAATAGCTGTGATAAAGTTCATGATTGGTATCTCCTTTGTGATCTGGCAAAAACCAAACCCTATTTACCAGCAGCACCCCTCCATGTAAAACAAACAAACAAAACATGCAAGCCTACATGTAGTGTGAATGCTAAAATAATGTAGACCAGTCCCAAAATGAAAGTACAATGTACCAATACCAGCATATTCTTCATGAAATTTGATCCATTGAATTGTGTATAGTTGAATCTGTGAGACTGCATGGAACTTCATCAGATAATTAATAGAATGGCCATGATTGCGCAGGTAAATGAACACACCCATTATCGACGTACAATTACGTCGATCATGCTGTATTGATGCACCACTCATGTCAAATGCTACATGTATGTTCCATCATGAAAGCTGCAGATGTCTCTATGGGACTATGGTGTGTTGTCATGTTTTTTTTTTTTATGTAGTCTGCATCTCAGACTCTGTATTTCACATTATATTACAGAACACGACATCCTGCTAGGTTTAATAAATTTGTGTGTATTTTCCACTATCATATTTAAGAGAACTAATTAATACATTAGTACATGAAGTAATATAGAATTTAACCCATTGAGGATGGATTGATTTTGCTACAACACGCATTTCCCGCAGACACCTGCCCGAGTATACTCGAGACTCGTCCTCAAGGAAATTAATAATATTCAATTTATAAGACGCAGCTACATGTATTGCTGTAAATGAATGATAAACAATGTTTTTGGTGCACATACAAATTTTGTATCCATTCCTAATGAGAAATGCCATTAAAAAAAAACAAATACAGTAGCTTCAGGGACCATGGTCACAAGATCGATTACTGTTTTACGCTCTTGTCAGTTCATTTTCATAGTAGGGCTCTTGTCTCTCTACAGGTGCATTCAGGCTATTAAATGAGAGATCTATCGAATGTTAGGTCCTGTTTGATAATCATGATGACTGAATGATTTATCAGTTGAGTGGGTGTATTCGTGATGTATTATGAAGTCTAGATTCTATAGTCTTGGTGATGTATCATGAAGTCTAATAGTCCTTGTGGTCAGATCATGAAGTCTAATAGTCCTTGTAATGTATCATAAAGTCTACAGTAATAGTCATGGTGATTATGAAGTCTACCTCTAGTCTTGATGATGTATGAAGTCTAATAGTCTTTGTGATTATGAAGTCTAATAGTCTTCATGATGTAGGAAGTCTAATAATCTTTGTGATGTATTATGAAGTCTAAATGTGACCCGCTACAACAAAAAGGTCCTAAAGTCGCGCACGGTCGAAGCCGTGAAAATCGAGTTTGAAGTCAGAGCATCATAATTGGTCAAAACTTACGATTTTCTGATTTTGACATATTATTGGAGTCTGACATGTTTTCTATCATCTGTCGAAATTTTGAGGCAAAATGATGAAAGGAAAGACCAAAAAATAGCGCTTTTCTGGGCCATGCTTTTGGCGTTTCAGCCAAGCAGAAACCGGTTCGAAAATTTGGATTGAGCGCCACAGATAGGCTCCGCCCCTAACAACGACCGGAGTGATCTCATTGGTCAGTTTGCTGCTTGCCGCTAACCGAAGCGTGAAGCTCGCACACTGCCAAGTCGACTGGTGCGTGCGGGCGGGGTGCGCTATGCCCAGCCGCTTCTCCTGGCATCCTGGTCACTGATTGGTCGGTGAGGAGACCGCCGACGCTGTGCTTGAATGAGTATTTCGGGGGTTGCTAGGGTTTACCTTCTATTGTCCGTAGGTGAAAACTAACTTGCGTGTCCCTTGATTGCGATTGCGTCGCAAGGAAAACATTTAGGGTGCTTTTCTCGAAACAGTGACTTCCCATACGTCTCGACATGCTCTCTTTTAAACATCGATATCTCCGCAGAAGATTATTTTCATAAGATGTGTTATATATCAATTTAAAGCAGAAAGATTAGGGAATTTTGTCATGCAATTTTCAAATAATCGACCTCACCCGACTTTAGGATCATTTTGTTGTAGCGGGTCACAAATAGTCTCTGTGATGTACACGGTATTATACAGTGTACATTGTAAAGTCTTTAATAGTCTTCACGATGTGTTATGAAGTCTAATAGCCTTGGCACATTGAGCTGTGGGGGAAAAAGGAATCCTCTACGTAGACTTTAGTAAATTTTCTCTTCCTCTTCCTGCTTTGACTCCTGTTTTGACTTTTGTCATGTTGGGGAAACGAAAGGATTTATTTAGGCTGGTTTCTACCCTTCAGGCTTTGGGGGAATTTGTTGCAGAAATTTTTTACATCATGAAATTGGCAGCTCAGAATTTCACTGCATTATCTACATTTTATTGGACTAGATGAAACTGGTTTGATGAATACAAGTATGTTCAGTAAATCTGCACATTCATTGAATGACATTCACGCACACACAAAAGTGTCAACTTGAGAAGGAAGTAGAAAAAAAAGCTCATCTTCAAAGTGAGTTTATACCAATTTGACAAAGTTCTGTGAATCTACTTTGAAATTAGCAATAAGACACTAGCCCAGGAGGCCAGGGGCCCACAGCCAGGGGCCACCAGACTGAGACCACAAAGAGTACCATACCAGTCATGACTTGCTGTAATAGTGATGTGACAGGGCTGTGCATACACATAAATATTGTACACTGTACACTACAGGTACCTGAGCAGCCCACAACACAGAGCACACACAAAGCAAAATTTACACTCACATTGAGTTTTGATACAATCATTTTTTGTCACCTCAAACTCATTGAAGACAATCTTCATTAATGAGACCTCATATTCAAAGTTAACAACATGAGAAAATATCAACTCTGATCCCAACATGAATGTAACATGCTTACCAGATATCTGTGTTCATTGCTGGACTCCATAAACATGAATTTAACAACTACCATGTGATAATGATCTTGCCAGTGGAAATATGAGCTAATTAACTGGTACCCAGGACAAAACTCATATCTTTACTCCTTCATGTACAACTTGTTCATGTACCAGAAACTCCAACTCTCCTGCTTTCGACGGGAGATCTCCCGCCGAAAGCCTATTTTTGCAAAATCTCCCGCTCTCCCGCTTGAGATTCAATTTCTCCCACCCTGGCTCTATGTCTCCCGTTGGAAAGGATTTCTGACTTATTGCCATCATATGTTGCAAAATAAGCCTATAGAGAGCATCTAGAACCCTAGAGCTTCCAGGGCCCACTTAAGGGCCCTGGACCCCGGCCGCAAGGAACTTCGCGCTTCAACTTGAAGTCTCCCATTTGCTAGGGGCTTCAGGTGAGAGAATCTCCAGATCAGAAGGTGCTTGGGGTTGGAGTCTCTGCTGTACTTTGGTAAACCCTGAAAATAGTGAGAAAATTACTAAACAACATGCAATACCACAGAAATATTGTGTCTGCAACTTGATTGATTCTAATGTTTGCATCCTGTTTGTCAACCATAATGCAGCTTGTCACTACATGTAAGTGTAGAGCAAATAATGAGTTATCCATTATAATGGGTCTGACTTCTGGTTTTTCGTTGTAAAGCGTCAGTTTGACATTCATCATGCAGTACACATACAATTTGTATAAGATCTAAATGACTATGATGACAAGCCATGCCATCTGTCACAAATTAATTAAATGTCAAACATGAAATAGTCGTCTTTTTGTGTATTATCAAGTTAGATAGATTTTGTTCATTCACAGTCATTTGGTAAATGATATGAAAAAAAAATAGTAGTGGTTCATGATATGGGTTGTCTTGAATATAATTTCTGTATTCATACATTTATAGTATGATTCATTCATCTGTGATGAACTTGTTGCCATAATTTTTTTTTTTCAAATCAGATTACTTCTATCTTCAAAAGCATTGCTATCATGCTGTCATTATTCTGTCCATTTGTTCAGTGTGTGTCTTTCTGATAAAATATGTCTTATATTGCCACTCATTTACACTAGTTTTACCGACAGTGTAGGCCTACATGTACATGCAGATCTATGTCAACTTTCACAACTTAATATGATTAAACTCAAATGAGCACAAGGCACACTACTTCTTATGTTAGATGAATTGATGTAACTCTTGGTAATGTGCCTTTTGTCTCTCTCTCTCTCTCTCTCTCTCTCTCTCTCTCTCTCTTTCTCTGTGTTTCCTTGTGTCTTCTTGTCTGTCTTTCTGTCTTATTTCCTATCTGTCTGTCTATCAATTTGATTGACTTTCTGTCTATCTGTCTGTCTGTTTGTTTGTGTGTGTGTTTGTCTGCCTGCCTGTAGTACCTTCACTGTAGTGCTGTCGGACACCTCACCCGAGTACTTCAATGGGGACATCAGGATTACATTTCACGTCCGAATGCCGGTCAGTGGGGTCAAGAGTGATGCTGATCCGCGGTATGTTCTGCAGAAGACTGTGCTCACAGGTAAGTATGTTACATTATACTTGCCATGCACCTGCTCAGGGTCGAGGGCAATTACCCCCTGGGCCATTACCCCCCCCCCCCCCCTTCCCCTCACCTTAACCCTAATCCTGAACCTAATCCTAACCCTAACCCAAACTCTATGCCCTAACCCTAACCCTAATCTTTAACCTTAACACTAAACCAGTATTTAGCCACCGGGTAATTGCCCTGATATGCCTGCTCAGTGTATGTGTGGGGTACATGTAGGGGGCATGCCATGATGCACCTGTTTCGAAGGTGGGATGGTGGAGTAGGGAGAGTTGAGGCAAAGATAAGGAGTAGGATAGGTTTGGTTGAAGCCCTCCCTTTCATTTAATTGCTCTAAGTCACTTTTCAGATGAAGATATTATACAAATATTGACTGCTTCAGAGGGGAATGGTAAAACTATTTGCACCGAGGTGATTTCTCAACAGTGCTATGCTCCGATACAAAGTCAAGGGGCATAGCACTGTTGAGAAATCAGCGAGGCGCACAACCAGACGCTAGCAGGAAAATGAAACACGCGAATATTTTTGCATGCCATGTATTTCAGTAGTTAATGTCCTGATTCTGCAGAAATAAAAACACGCGAAATCCATCTTACATGCCCGAGCGCGGAAAATTACTCGCGCGAAAATATCCACTTTTGCCGTATAAGGATTTGAGACTGGGGCGTAATTGCGTTTAATTGAAAAACCGGAAATTTCAAAATTGTATACTGTATGTTCAAGCTGCATTGTGTATATGGCAGGTTGTGAGGGTGTGACATCATCACTTCACAATTTGCATATTCATATTCACGGTTTAAGACCCTCTTAGACCCCTTTAACCTTCAAAGGCTATTGAGCTTACTACAAAGATGAACTTGACCTAATGCTTGTTTTTAGGAGAAACGTTGTCCTACTTATAGGCTAATGAGAAATGGCAGGCTATAAATAAAGGATATCTTGGAATATCTTGACTGTGTTAGAATTCATCACAGAGGTACAAATCATTGAGCAGAGCCAAACTTTTTGATATTTCCCCTTGGATGGTACATGTATGTGTGGGGCTCTAGTCATGTTGTGATTTTTCCTTGTGTTGATAGTACTTTAAAGGCCCGAATTCACAAAGGTGGTTTAAATTTAGACCAGTGTACGGTACCTACAAATTTAGACCATGATCTAAAATAAGCATGTAATAGGCGTACATACATGTAAGTACCTTTGATATGCTTGTATCAATGCATGTTTTCTACTGGACATCTGTTGGCGTACGCAATCTGTCAATCGTATTTATGCAGAAGAAGAAAAGATTTGCATAAACCACGGTTTAAACCATGGCTTAGATTGTACCACCTTTGTGAATTTGGGCCAAAGTGAACAATTTATCTTTGGGTTAATAGAATGTGCCTATTCAAGATCTTATACTCCATGTTGAGTCTGCATACTGTACCTCATGGACAAACCAGGTTAGCACATGACACAATTTAGATGAAATATCATTTTAATTTGTCTCATATGGCATTAAATCCTAGTGAAAAATGAGAATAAAACAATAAAATTTCGCTTCAATATCACTTCCTCTGACAGACATTCTGATCAACAACCAGGTAGCTATTTATAATGCCACGGGTGAGAAGTTGATGGTGGTCGGCGACACTCGCCTTGAGCCCATCGACAACTCCCTGGACGTCATCATGATCCCCGTGGCCTGTGTCCTCTTCCTCATCGTCCTCCTCCTGGCCGTCGCACTCAACTGCCATCAGTGAGTCTTCCGACAACGGTGGTCACGGCGGCGATGTGGTCGAGAAGTTTATGACTGTTTTGCTGTTGCCTCGTGAAAGCAACCCCTCAAATATGACTCCTTTATCAAGCTTGTCGGACGAGGCTTAGTCAGGAAATACAGTATACTTTGTCTCAGCTGTATTCCACATTTGCACTCCTGACTAATTCAAGGGCTTGCCAACTCATAATAGCATATTTTGATCAAGCGCTCACGCACAAACTGATTAGTTTTGAATACTGGCCATTTGCAAGAAAATAGCAATACTGTAGCTGTGTCTTAAAATGTATATTACAGCAATGATTGCAATTTTCTCTACAACTTTGTAGTGCTACATTTCGGCATAAATGCTCTTTTAGAAAGTTTCCTGGCTTTGAAAAACAATGTTTTCGACAGTGCTCATGCATTATGGTCTTAGAGTAATGTACAATGTACAATGTAGTTGACAGGGGAGTTAAGTATTGGCCACAAAAAATTGAGAGGCATACATATGCAATCTGATATTCCGCACTTCAAAAAAAAAAAGAAAATGGCATGGTTTTCAGAAAGTCATTCCTATAGATTAGGGGGCATGCTGCCTGATTTTGTGATATTGAGGGTGGTGGATTAGACAAATTTTGTTGCTGGAGCTTGTCACATGAACCAATTAATATTGTTTCATTTTCTTTGTAGTTGTACATCTAGTTCATATTACATGATGTATTTACACATTATCTATTGCCAGATGTAATTTTTTTTTTCTTCAATGAACAATATGTTGTGGTTTATTTTTCATTCAATAATGTTCGTGTGCAATTTTTGTTCAGAAATGTGATTTTATCTTCAAAATATATTCTGGTTTTACTTGACATTAGTCTGTGGTTTTTTTTTTTTATGGACAGAGGTTGTCAACCCTACTTTTGTTATCATCATGATCATCATCAGTGGTCAAAAGATGATGATGATGACGATGATGACGACGATGATGATGATGATAATAGTAAGGAAGATGATGAGTGAGATTCTACTATTCCCTCTCTCTCTTTCTCTCTCTCTCTCTCAGGTCTCACCGTGAGAAGAAGATGCAGCAGAGCACCATATCGGCCGACAGCAAGAAGGGGGAGGAAGGGATAACCCTCACTACCGTCAAGAGTGGTAACTATGACGGACCTGATGCCAACGGTAAGCCATCGTTTGCCTCTATAAGGTTTACCTCCCTGTTTAAATAGATGAAGCTCAAAGAATGGGAGATGAAATGGAGTGAGATGTAATATCATGTACTAGTGTTTCAGGATCGAAGATTTTTCTTTTTCTTTTTCTATCAAGGTCTTTCAGCGCGCTCTTTTTGTTGTTGTGAAAAGAAAAGGCAGTGTAAGACCACAGTATTGTGTGGCAAGACTGCATTAGATGTTACAGTACTACAGTCTTGTGTTGTCAGACTGCAGTTTAATGCTGCACAGCTATGGTATAATTTTTCAAAGCTACTGTTTAGTGCTGCAAGACTACAGTATAGCATTGCAAAACTACAGTTTGGTGTTGCAAGAATACTGTTTGCTGTCGCAAGACAGTTTAGTGTAGCAAGACTACAGTCTTACATGTATGTGTGAGGTAATGCTGTCGATTTCGTGCACAGAGGTCATGGGGCATGGACACTTTGATTTGGAGGCTAGGCAAGCATCAGCAACGAACGATGCTTCAAAACTTAGTTGTTGTTTTGTTGTTGTTGTTTTTTTTTTTTGGGGGGGGGGGGGTGCAGAGTTGAAGCTTGCCATGGAGTGGCCAGCAGGTACTCTACAATAGAGCCAATCTTCACCTATTACTACTCTGCAAAGATTGAGACTATAATTTACTAATCATTCTTCAATTTTGCAGTCTTCTCAAATTTCATTGTTAGAAGCCTCTTTGCTCCATGCCGCGCTAGGAGTTGTAGACAAGAAGAGTGTAGCGCTTACCACTGGTGCATAGTGGGATGTTAGGAAGAAATTGTCATGTCACAGTCTTGTTCTTCTTGATGCGCTTGCCTTGAATTTGTCTGGATATCGGATCAGGTCAAAATGATTAACATTTTTGATAGATGTATCACCAATGAATTTGATCATCATTTTGAGGGAAACTTAGCTTGTAGAGCTACGTAGTATGTATGAAAGCAGGGAATAGATACATTTGTCCGTGATATTGTACATTTGCACATGAATAACAGCTATTGAAAATGAATTCTAAATATATATGTATATAATGCTCTGCTTTGATGCCCCCTACTTGCTGAAATGGAGGGACAGCCAAATACTGTATCTGTTCTCGTCATTTTTTTATTTCAATTAATAATGAATTTCAGCTTGAACGTGCTAACCCAGTCTTCTTTTGAGCATTCCCAGAGAAGCTACTAGAAGTCTTTTCAGTCACTTTTAATTAATAAATGCCTTTCCTTCTTCATACCTTCACTTGATACTACCTACAGATAAGTTTGCTGAAATGAGGGATTTTTCCTTTAAAGTGTCCATGGTAACTAATGCAAAACTAACACTCTCATCAGAGCCTTGTAAACAATCTTTTAGCAGAATAATGTTTCAGAATGAGAGGGCAAAAAAGAGGGCAAAAAATCTTTTTAAATATTTTTTTTCCATAGGGTGTGTGGTTATGGAAGAGTATTAAGCAAAATACTCATTTTCAAAACTGTATGATGTCACCTGGTACTCTGACTCAATGACAGATTAATTTTTCAAATAGATATTGCCCAGAAATTGAGGTTACAATGTACAATGTATCTCTACCATTCTACTACCAAAACACTATCAGAAATAAATGGGAGGGGAAAAAAAAAGTTCTTGAAAGTACCTCAATCCACATTATAAAAAAAGTTTGTTTGTTCTATCCCCCCCCCCCCCTTGCATGGTCTTGAGCACATACATATACGGTGTATCTGTTTGGACTTTTCATCTCCAAATTTTAACTGATCAGGGAACTAAGATCTGTGAGAGTGTGAATACTTTCCCATTTGTATGGACAGCTAATTTTGAAGCATTTCTTACAAGAAAACTCTGTATTAGTAACCTACTGTAAGTATAGCCTTACCAAATATTATGAAATGTCGATGAAGATGGGGGATGATGATGTGGAAGATGGGGGATGATGATGTGGAAGATGGGGGATGATGATGTGGAAGATGAATGAGTCTACAAAAACATTTGGTATCAGATCTTCACATATAATCAGAGAAGAGTCCCTGATTATATGTGAAGTGTGCTACTTTCACCTGTACACCGAGAAAACAGGTGTAGTGTGGCTACCCTATAGCGGCTGTAGACCCAGACATGTGTATCTGTGTCAGTAATCTCTAATGAATGAGTGACAGTTGTTTGAGATGACGTTTCCAGCACGTTTCTATCTCCAGATGCTCCGCAACCCGAAACCAAAGACACAGGTAATATTTACATATGGTGCGGGCTGTATAATGCATACTTAAGTAAATGTTCAGCGCTTTTTTGCAATTATGGGTCATCCCTTTTGAATTGAATGACATTATTCACCCAGCAGTCATACAAAAACTTTTTTCCTTCTCCATGATATCATACTTCAGGCAATTGATGGGGATAAGGAAAGCATTCAAACCCATTGAAAGCTCTACAGAGCAAGTTAAATTGCGTTCTGATTTTGTCAAAGTTTAAGTGGACAATGTTTGATTCTAGTGTGCAACTTTGATCGGGGCTCATATATACTGCCCTTGACAGGCGTTCAGTTGAATAAATCACTGAAAAGACAAACTGATTGAAAAGGACAAGTTAAAGCACACATGTATAAGCATTTTGATATGATGTTTGAAATAATAGCTGAGAAGGAGAAGGATGTCTTTGTTTTTGCCATTTTTTTAGAATGCTCATTTGATGTGCAAGGGATGACCAATACATAAACCTCTCACAGAATTTGCAATTCAATACAGATGGCTTCTATCTTATCATGTGTACAATACCATATACTCCATCTCGTAAGTTTGCACTGCTTCTCTGACGTATAAATGTGCATCCAGTTTCTTGCCGCACAGTACGTACAACATGTATTTTTCAATATGTGTTCTGTGTTCTTCAAGGCTTTAGCATCCCACTCTGTATACGTTCCATGGCTGTTTTGTTTGAGATGGGGAAAGGATAATTTTAGGGTAGTTTGAGGGTATTTTGAAGGGGTGCAAGTTACAAGACCAACATCCATGAGTCATATATCTCACAAGTCATACAGTCCACGAGTTATACAGCCCTCAGGCATACAGCCCATTAGTTTGACACTAAGCTGACAAGGCCCACAAGACTGACACATTAAACCCTGTGTTGTATCTGTCGAACTCTTGGGCTGTTTTTACCTAAGGTGTCAAACTCGTAGGCTGTATTTGCCTAGTGTCGAACTCATGGGCTGTAGGACTCGTGAGCTGTATGACTCATGGACCTGTTTCCAATATCGAACTCGTGGGCTGTATGACTTGTGGGTGTCGGTCTAGTGGGATGACACCGTTTGAGGGTAGTATTTGGTTTAATGTGTACACTGGTTCTAAAAGGTGCACCATGCCTTTTGCTGAGGAATGTATTTTGTGAGGTAAGACTTGCTATTTGTTGGTAAGTGAGGTATTTTAGTTACCAGCATGTGCTCCGCTTAATTGCATGTTATTTATTGATGGGGGGGGGGGGGGGGGGGGGGAATTCCCACAGGAATTGTGTTGGAGAGTTTTAAGTGAAATACAGGCAACTTCCATCGTATAACAAAGGTCCTCAGGACTGGCAATTTTCTTTTATTTAAAAAAGTTTGTTATAGCCAAACAATCGACTACATAAAGATATACCATACATGTAGATCACAATGTGGGAACCTGAATTTTTACTTCATGGTAATGAGATGTTTGTTATAATTGTGTTTGTTTTGATTGGAGTGCACTGGAGAGAGATAACATAGAAGAATGTTGGTAAATGATTATTTTGACGTGATAGTTTGTAATGCAACAACTTGTATGTCTTGCAAAAGCTGAAAATCAAATGTGACATGCATATTCTACTACAAATTAGACTACCCTAGCACTGAAGCAAGTCTTAGCTGTAAACAAAGCATGGATATTTGGATTGTTTTAACTGTGCAATGCGGTTCATTGTAGGAAACTTGATGGATCCATTTTTGACAGATTTCTTTAATTTTTCTTTTAGGTGCATGTACATGTATCATGTGCAGATAACATTCAGTTTTGGTCAGCTGGGGTGAGGTTTCAGGACATTAAAAGTTATGGAAACAAAATTATGGATCCACCAACCATGCATATTTGTGTGTGTGTGTGTGTGTGTGTGTGTGTGTGTGTGTGTGTGTGTGTGTGTGTGTGTGTGTGTGTGTGTGTGTGTCAATGAAGTATTCATGTACACCGTACATGTGATGTCTTTATCCATTACCTGGAGTGTTGTCGTGTTATTTTTTCCACAATCATTGGGTGAAGTCAGGTGTCATTTGTCCCTGCCAAACATCCCAATATCTACACCTTCAAGAAATTGCTATGCCTACAAGCTGCTGAAAAGATTAGAGAAAGAGATTCTTCATTTTAATCAAGATGTTGAAGAACAAAACATTCTTGAGAAATCACTTGTCGTGAAAGTTGAACTACATTTTTTATTAAAAAGTGGAGAATTTTCTTTGAGTAATTTTCATGTTTAACAAGGTGAGATTAATTTTTCGTTTTTTTATTCTGCTGAATCAAAACATCAAACATTGTTGGATATTACATGTATGAGATAACAAAAAATAGAATTTCATGCTTTTATTTTTTTGCTAATTTCTTGTTGCACAAAATAGGTGAAATATTTAATACTTTAAATTTACAGTGAGTGATGATAACAACAGGCGAAGATGATTGCAATGCAGGCCATATATTTCATTTGCTTTAATTTGTCTTGCATTATAAAACATTCACAAGAAATATTTGTCTTGATATATGATGTATCCTATGACTCGAAAGGAGCAACCATTGTGGTTAAGCTGGTAATTCCATTGGATGTCATCATACATTCAGTTGTGGTACACAAGTTCATGAATTGTCACTGAAACTGTGCAACCATTGAGTTCATATTTATCGTCTTCACCAGGAAAACCATCTAAAAATTGTGTGGTGGAGGAATGGTTAATGTCCAGTGTTGCGCAGCTATGATGGACTTTGCACATTTTCATCAAAATTGCTCCTAAACTCATGGTTATAATGTGATATCAAAATTTTAAAAGTTTTGACTAGGCAGCATTAATCATTACTTATCTACAAGTGTCTGGTCAAAACATTTGTGCCTGCAAACATCAAGAATGTCTATGCTTTCATAAGATGATTTTTTTTCTCAAAAATTTGTATTGGTTTTTGAAACGGTCTCTTTGTGGTGAAATTATAAAATAATGTTTATGGGTGTCAGTGCCTTCAATATATACAAGATCAATAATTAGTTGAATCAAATTGGCCAAACATCGCAGCAATGAGTTTGTTTCCAGTTTTTTTTTTTTTATTCAACTAATTATTGATCTTGTACTTCAACTGGACAAATGAGAAGTCTATTCTTTTAGACAGTATATTAAAGTTGGTTACAATGTCATTGTTCTGTAGCTAGTTGTTGATTTACATCAAGATAGAATTCCCTTGCAAACAAAGTTAAAATTTGTTGTGACAAGCACAGATAATGGAAATGTTCTGATATGCTTTGTGCATACAAAGAGGTCTTTGCCCTGTTCCATACATTTCCTCTTCCTGATCGTTATTAAAGACAAAACCATGTTTGTCATGATGTGTGTAATCAACTTTTCATTCATCCATAGAATATTGATCTCACAGGAATTTCTTAAAGACAAGCTAAATTATATTGTGCTAACAGCAGCTTGATTTAAAAAAAAAAAATACAGGCATTCATTTTGACATTTGCAATAGTGTAGTACCTGTATGTATTATGTGAATTTTTAAAGTAAATCGAGAATATGCCTTGTTAAAGTAAAATCAACTCTGAGTTGTTTGTCTCTATAAATAAATCAGAATAACACCTTCAAGCAACTGGAAGGTGAAAGTGTTGTTAAATATCAGACAAAAAAGGAACAAAAGCTTGTAGGAAATGTTAGAATAGTTTTACCATATTTTCTTCTTTTTTGACAGTGATATCAGTGACAATCAGATATGAAAGTTAAATGAAGAAATTATGTGGTATGGACCTCACAAATGCTTCATTTTCTTGACAAGAAATTCTTCTCGCAATTTTCTTTGATTAAAGTTGATGACAAAAGGAAAATAATACTCTGCTTTTATTATCACATTCTACATTTGTAGCAATGCTTATGCTAGCAATGTTCACAAAGTAAAGTAAAAGGGTCGAAAGTTAAATTATTTAAAAAAAATATATATTTTGTTCCGTCTTTTCATACAACCAATGAGAGAGTAAAACAATGTCTGTTAGGTGATTGCATTGCCTTGTGCAATACATAGAATATATGCCAGTATTACCACTGTCTTGTATAGGTTTGAACTTAATTCCGAAACCTTCTTGTCTCCTGATTTTATTCAATTTTGATGAGATTTCACCGTTCTGATCATTTAATTTGAAATCAAAGACAAGTAGATTGTGGAGTTTAGTTCCCATTAAGTGTGACTCATCAGTAACAACACAGTCTGTCAATTCAATTACTGTGTACGCCAAATATTTCACGAGGTTTTTATTTTCACAAAATTTGCATGTGAGGTGCTATTCACAAATTCTAAAGCACTCAAAAATATTTATTCTGATCCGTACATGAATGTGACATGCATACATACATTTCTTTATTTAGTACAGTACTCCACGATGGTGAGTTTAACCACTTGCGAAGTTGTCGGGAAGTACCCATTTGCACAAAAATTTAGACTCGCTAAATATATGGCGTATACAGTATGTGTGTGAAGTGATATGTCAATCGTAGTCTCTGAAACCCTCTGTGTTCATCCCACTCCTCAACTAATCATTGATTATCTTTCGCCCCGTTTTTCACTCTCGACTCTCTCAGAGGAGGTGAAGGCATAACTCCACTAGCTCTTCGTTTCCTTCTGCCACAGGTATCAATTCGTCAACATTTTGCCACGAGGCGTTCTCTGCTGTTATACCTTCGTTTCTTTTTCCTTTTTCCTTTTTGCTTTCCTTGTATTCAAAGGGACCTTCATGTACCCTGCATTGCTTGAATAATTGCATATTATTTACCAGCTTGCGGCAAGGGATCAATTTCAACAGAACATTATGAGCAAAACATTCTGTAAATTCATGTTCAAAGAAGTTGTATACATGCTAAAATCATGTAATCTTATTTAAAAAAAGAAAAAGAGAAATAACCAAGGAAAACTTTATTTGATGTTTATATCGTATACATATTTTGCCATATTTCATGACCTCACACCAACATTGCAGCCCATGATGCACTTATTGGTACAGGCTGCATGATTTGTACTTGTTTCGTGATAGCCTTGTACTTTATAAAAGGTGTAAACGTACATGATTGTATAAGATATGGAAAAATCAAAACAAATGGTTCATGTGTCAGGTTTGTTTTAAAGATAATATAAAGTTTTGGTACCTCAAGAGTTTCCCTGAGTTTCCTTGTCTTAGTTTGTGTTTCAGGTTAAAGTACCTTTCATATAATTAACACTGAGACTTACTCGCCCCCAAGTGCTCTCATGTCTTAGTAATCATGCAATAATGGTTTCGTACAATACGTGTATATTGATTGTCGCGGTACCGCGTCGAGTCAAACTAACGGCTCGTTCGAATTTTTCAGAGCCCGCTCTGCTCTGGTACGAAACCATTATTGCATGATTACTAAGACATGAGAGCACTTTGGGGCGAGTAAGTCTCACAGTGTTAGTTATATGAAAGGTACTTTAACCTGAAACACAAACTAAGACAAGGAAACTCAGGGAAACTTTTGAGGTACCAAAACTTTTATATTATCTTTAATCATCCGTTCAATGCCAAACATGTTTTTTCATGTGGTCATGAAGCAAATTTACAAAATTCACAGGCATGAAGCAATTATTCAAGAAAATGTTGTCTTTTCTTCTGCTGTTTATTTTTCACACCTGCTTTATGTGTGGATTATGGATCCCCCTTCCTTCAATTAATATGCATGATTAGTTCACTGTTTGAAAAAAAAAAAATCTTGAGTTTATGGATCTGTTCATCAGCATTGCTTTTAGTATTGTGGTCTCTTGGTAATATGTGCTTGCTTATTTTCAGTTAGTGTAGATTTTATTTAGTGTAGTATTTGGTTATCTCACATGTAGGGTATGTAGACAGGTGAAGGGAAAGGTGTTAAGTGTACAGTGTAGTGTTTGGTGTATGAGCTTTTCTCATGGGTTTTATATACAGTGGATTAATATGGTACTGCTATAGACTTTGCCAAGTACTCAAACATGTAGATAGTTCCATCGAATCATGGCCCATTCCTACCAACTGTTGAAAAAAAAAACCCCAACAAACATGGGTGTTTGGTATAAAGAAAAAGGCCTTTAATATCAACACGAAACACTATGGCATGCGCTATCAGGTTAAAACTTGAAATGTAGAATCTCTAGAATGATCTTCTCTCTATCAAGTCATGGATCATAGGTTCCCTTTGTTCTTTATATTCAAGCAGAAATCAAGTCCTGATCTATTCTGAAATCATTTTCCCTTCCTTTATGCAGTGATAATTGTTTTTGTTTTTGTTTTTCTTTTGTTTTATACATCTGGGTTGTCTTATTATGCCTCCGCCACGAAGTGGTGCCGGAGGCATAATGTTTTTCCTTTATTTCTTCTGTTAGTTTGCCTTTGATGAAGTTTTTTTTTCTTTGTCATTTCCAAATTGTTGGTAATATAAATGGATAAGACAAAGTCCATTCAGTAGCTTTGAAGGAAGTATTATTAAGTTGCAAGACACCACAGTAGAGGCTGAAAATGAAATTATATTTAACTGTAAATAGAAAAAGACTTTCCATATATCATAAATAGATGATATCATTAGGAACTGTATTTCATTTTAGCCTTTCTCTTAAAGTTATTAGTTAGTTTTCTCTGGCTAGTTAAAGCTATTTAGCAGCTGGAAATCAAAATGCATAAAAAAACAAAAAAATTAACAGGAAATTCTGGAAATGCTTCAGTTTCACGTGAAATTGCTCTGATATCTCAACCATTGTTTTAAAGTGGACGCTTTTGTGTAATTTTTTTTTTCTGGGATGATTAGTCTTGTTGTACTGTATGGTTATCTCCAGATGACATTTGATTGAGAGTAGGCAAGCTTATTTCAGAAGGCGACAGTTTTCAGATATGAATTGTCACACACTTTCTGTTATGAACAGAATGAAAGGAGTATTATTCCAAATAGTCCCAATACCTTGACATTGTGTTAGCATAAGATGCAGGATATAAAGATAAACTGTTGCTTTTATGGACTAAAAAAGTAGTTGTATTGTGTTTGCTATTATTTCTTATTGCCAGCAGGCATGATAGAAGGGAAATCTTATTCTCTATGCCTGTGTATTTTCTATAATTTCTCTTTGCATAATCAAATCACTTGGGAGAGTGTTGAATTATGTCCACCCTGTGTTTTACTCTTGAAGTATAACTGTACCAATTCCACCTGTTATAGATTGTTAGATCCGGCCACGCCCCTTCCCACACACATCCATTTTCATGGATCCCTGGTATTTCAGAATGAGGGTCAGGCTTTATTTTCTTTCTTTTATTCAGTTTACAGGGCATGTACAAAGAGGTTGCTGTAGTTTTTTTTTTTTCTTCTTCGTCTGTTTTTTTTTTTTTTTTTTTTCTACAAAGAGGTTACACTTGTACTGCGGTTTTTTTTTCCTTGTTTGTTTATGTTTTTATTTCCATCATCTTTAAAAGCGAGTCTATATGTGAATTCATCAGGTTTCTATAGATTTTATTAGTTTTCCGTGATTTCTCAACTAATATTAAGATCGATATCAACTTTCCGTCTGAGTATGCACCCGAACTTGGCATTTCAGAAATGCCCAGATATAAAGTTCAGGAGTAGTTGATATTCCCTTGCACTTTCTTATTAAAAAAATGTATCTCCTGAAAGGTACATAGTGTTTGAATTCACTCAGAATATTAATTGACTGTAGATGCCCTGATCGATGTACATTGGTCTCTTGTTGTCTTTTGAATGACCAGTTTCTGATAATGAAAAAAAAAATCACAAATTTGTCAAGGACTGCAATGATGCCAGTCGTATTTGACACATCTAACTGCATGTAAATGTGTTAGTATGTATTTCTGTCAGCTTGTGAGCAATGGTGTAATAAAATTATGTTTGTAATTTTTTAGTGATTTACTCTTTGTGATAACTCCACGATACTCATCTGTGTGTTGTTAATGCTTATATGCATGCGAGTATGTTTGTCGTGTCCACATGTATTAACCGTATCAGCAATAGTTCATTGAACTAACATCAGGACTGAACTAAAGGAATTTTTATTTGAAATAACAAAACACTGTCCTTTCAACTCTATTTTCTACTGTTCAAACCAAAATATTACTCAAAATTGATTGCAAATATTGTGAAATATTGAGTAAATCCACCAAATTGAAGATTAAATTGAGCCTCTTTCTCTACAGGATGTGTATCATTTTAAAAATATTTAGAACATTTACAATTTGTTTGCTGTTTTTGGAGATTTGTTTGAAATAAAGGAGGCAAAAAGGCTGTACATTGTAGTCTCTTTCAAAATTCAGATGTTAAAGTTATTTTGTCTGCTTTTTTTCTTTGTCTATATATTTCCATATAAGATGTCCAAATTTTCATGAATGCTTGTGTATATATAGATCTCTAGAAGAATTATAAAATGGTAATATGGATCCAATCAATTATTGGCTGAGAGTTATGTCATGTGATCAGTCTTTAATTCTGCCTATACACCCAACTTGACTTTTCTCCAGGCATTAGTACACTAATGACTTGTACTAACGATTGCATTGCCTGTGTAGTACAATTTTTATGCATAGTAATCATTTGTGTGTATGATTTTGTGGTTATTTTGTTTTGAGTTTCTGTAATTTTGTGTCAGTGTCTGTCTGTGACATCTCGCAAAACTCATTAATACAGCAATATATTTGGTGCAATGGGATTTTTCATGAATTTTTGTTCAGAATTCCATAGCTCATAATTTTTACATGAGAAAGCTAGGTTTGCAGCAGGAAGGAAAACGTGTAATGTAGAGTCAAAGTGTCCACCCACGCGGTATACAGCCATTTTTCCTTATAGCACTATGTGATGTTGTATATTTGTTCCACATATTTCAGTGCTTATTTGAGCATTGTCAAAGACAACGCTGTTATCTGTCTCTTTAAGAAAAAGAAATAGCTAGGGCAGCTGGCTGGACATTCTTTGTTTCAAACTGGTACATGTTCCATGAAGTGTAGAAATATCTTCACTTTCATTACATGCCAGGGAGGCATTTCATGAAGCAATTTGTCTGACAAAGTTGTCGGACAAATTTGCTCTCAGCCTATCAGATGGAAGGATTTCAGTAGCTTGTAACAGTTTGTCAGAAAAGTATCCGACCAAAATGCTTCATGAAATGTCCCCCAGAAGTGCCTTTAAAGGACACTTTACAATGTAAAAGCACTGCATAAAATGAAACAGCTACATTGTAGATGGTGGTCGTGTACATGTAGGTAAGATGATGCTTAGAGAGTACAGCTGAAATTATCATTCTTACCCAGATGAAAGCCATGCATCATGTAAATACAAGTGCAGGTACAATCATGGGTGCTTCATAGATGTACGCTGTATCTTTCTTCCGGCATTACACATCTCACAAAGTCATAGATGGATGGATGATGCATTCACACAAAGTATGGCAATACTTTTTTATGTATATGCTGTCCAAAACCTCAATAATTTGTGCTAAGATTGCGGGTCACTTCAGTAGAGTTGGACCAGTTCTTGAAGGGAGTTGCCTCAGGCATGCATGTTTGCTATTAGATGTGACCTGTTACCATGGCAACCTGATATACATGTAGTCGCCTGACTCCGACTTCCTGATGATGGTATGTTTCAGTTCTCATAACTCCACATTTTTCCGGTTGTGTAGTACATAATTTGAAAACTCTTACCTCTTAATGCAGAATGTGTATGAAAGCTGGCAGCCATATAAGCACAAGCTTGAGGAAATGGGCCAGAAAATAGGAAGTTATAAATTCAATATTCATCTATCATCAATATGGTGTTATGAGAAGAGTATTTTGTTTAAATGTAAGTTTTGTAAAACATCCTTGGGCCTGTTGTTTCTTTTGATAATGAAAGCAGGTCATGTTTACTGATTCTGGAAGATGTTGAATGAGAGATACAAGTAGGTTTGTGATCATGAAATGTGTTTGTGATAAAAAGTATAAATTACAATATTTTAAACTCATGTTTAGTACTAATAGTAGGTTTTATATTCCATTGATTGATACATTTATGTGCTGTTCATAGATTTTTCTTTTCTCACTCTCTTTATCAGGGTAGGGTTTCAGTGTTGTCTCAATTTGAGAATGTTTTCCCTGCTCTGATAAATGAACAGATCAAATTTTAGGGTGTTTCTTGCTGCAAATGAATGCAGTGTAAACACCTACTTGGATGTTGGACTAGAATTATTTCCAATACATGAATGTTGTCATTCACAAACAGCATATCATACATGTGAACCAGTGAGTGTTGTAATTGCTGTTTTTCTCCAATTGGTCTGTGTTTCCACTTGTGCAGTCAGCACATGTGTGCGAAGTAATAGATTTAGATAAGTTTAAGATTCTGCAATTACAAGTTCTTATCGTTATTATAAACTGTCCTATCAAGAGAAGGGACAGGATAGCAAAGTAAAAATGAGTTTTGTCTTGCTGAAATTACGGCAAGAGCGTGAGTTGCACACATTGAGAACGAAAAAGAAGAGAGAAAGGGAGTATTAAGTAATCTAGAGAGATAGCTGGTGAGAAGGATGAGGCAGCGTTCACACTTTTATTTAATAAACAACTGCAACATTTCAGAACCACAAGCCTGCAACATTTTCACAACACCACGAACAGCTTCAGTCACCATGGGCCCATTCACATTGGGAGTGAAAAATTAGAACATTTCTGTCAAAGCTGCTCGGCAACCATGCCAAAAGCTTATTGTCACATCACCAGAATAACCACAGAATATAGTACAATCATTTTGGGTTTTCGTTTTCCTTCAGTCCACTTGAAGTTTGTTATGATGGATTTGCAAATGAGAATGCTCCCACAGAAATATAGTGATTTTAGTCACATAACTTTGGCTACTTCGTTTGAACTCCTTCCCGAAGGATGGTAAAAGACATTTATACAGTTAGCTACAGAGGCAATGGTTTTCATTGTCCGATGGTCCTATTGACTCTATACGGCAGGGTTTCTGTCTGTGCGTTATGATGGCATTTCCTTTGACCCCTAAATCTTTTAATTTGTTATTTTTCATTGCTGTGTAAACAGGTAGATCCAACATTGCAATGTTTAATGTCAAAATATTTTTTCCATGGGAGTAGCCTGACATCAGATTATACAGATGTCTCCAGCACCGTACATTATATCATCGCACAAGACCCAAATGGCGAAACCATGTTATAAAGTCAGCTAGATTATTGACATTCTTGTTCTCATGTGTTTATCATGACATTTTCAAAGTAAAAGAAGAAATCGTAATATTCTCCATATCATTTATGTTACCAGCAGGTGTCTGCAAACTATTGTCCATCATTTTGATGTTATGCACCAAATGATCATCTCTTGGTTGTCGTAACACTCCTGTAATGTTTGCTTTTGCTGTTGTTGTTTGAATGTGTCGCATTGTGCATTGCTTCTTTTTGTTTGTATTTATTTCTTTGCCAGATGATGATGTCACAGTGGCATTGACAGCTTGAATTTTTGTGATTTTTTTTTTTTACCCATCAGGTCAGTTTCTCTGCACTTTGCATACCATGCAACCAATGAGCCAGCATCCATTTTATACATATCACTCTCAGTATTTTAGTCCCAGATGTAAACACTCCTTCAACCCATTCTAACCCATTGTTGGGGTCATTCTAACTTGCAATATCCCTGGTAAGTGCGGACACAAGTCGCAAAAACAAAAAGTACTCATCTGTCTTTGCTGGCGGGTCAAAATGCAGCAGTAATTACGTGTGTAAAATAGAGATAAAAAAATCTCAAAGTAAAAGAGGAAATCATAATATACTCCATATGTGACCGTGCACCACAAAACGAACAAAAAGTCGCACACACTGATTTTGTGTGAGGACTGAAAATAGGTGAATGGGTCAACCTAGCCGATCTTGACTTTTTCATATTTTCTGAAAGAGCAAGTCTTCTCCCACATTATGCTAAAATTTGGGATCATAAAACAGGCAGGAAAGTGTGTTTTTTAGCAGTTTATCTCGAACATTTTGGTAGAATAGTGTGATTAGGTGTGTCTTTAGAGTACCCTTTTCATTTCTTAAAAACCTTGTACACACTCCTCACTTTGAACTCTAATAACTTTTGAAAGGATAATGCTACTGCTTTGAAAGTTGGCATTAATTATGGATGGAAAGTGTTTTATAAGGCATGCTCAATTTCAGTTTAATTTGATAATCCCTTTATTGTTGTTGCTCCGGTGGTTTACATCCTGTTTTTTGTTCCATTCATCGCACAGCCAGCACGGCTTGGTAAAGATTTAGTGCTGAATAGACACTGTACTTCAGAGCCTCTTTTCTCAGTTTACTCTTGTCCTGAGTGTGTGCTTTCTCTCCAATATTTAGATAGGTGAGGACAGTCCATTTGATTTGAGCTATACATCATTTTAAAGCTTAAAGTCTGCTCTTTCAGAAAATGTTGTTAACTAAAATTTCATGTCTGGCGACTTTCTGTTCGTTTTGTGATGCAGGGTCACATATTATTTCTGTTACCAGCAGGTGTCTGCAAACTATTGTCTATCATTTTGATGTTATATACCGATGGAATCCCATTTTCTATGCTCATTTTTCCACTAAAAAAAAAGGACAAAAAAGGGGTTTGGGTGTGTGTTGCTTGTGCGCAACTACAGGGGACTCCCATTAGAACGAAGTCCTCAGAACAAGCAGTTTTCTTTCATTCGATTGAAGTTTTATTATAGCCAAACGTAAAAACTGTTAGTATTAAGATATAAAGATGGTCAATTTTGGACATGACTTTTTGCTTGGTTGTAAAAGGAATTTTGTTAAACCTGCTTTGTTATAATGGGAGTCCACTGTATCTTATTTTATAGCTTGGTGAATTCACAGCCTGTGGGAAGTCTTCAGGTTATGCAAACTAAAGGGAGACGTACATGATTCATGAAGTTCACATTAATGCAAGTTAGCAGGATGTGCCGCAGGTTGGTTTGTTGTGTGAACAAAGCCATGCAAGATCTCATGCTGCCGCGAATACATGCTTCTAAAAAAATTGTGAGTTTGTTGCTTCTTGTTTGTGAAAATCTAATGATGTCTCACAAGATTTCAAAGCAACATCGCTCACACGTGTGTGAGTGACACTGCGCCTGAGTTGTGTTGAAGCGATTTCAGCAAAACTTCTTAAAGTTTGTATTTGCAGGATATTCATTCCCCTGTAGGTTTGAATGGCCAACTTGATGATTTAATGTATAATACATAAGAATTGCTGTCACAAGATTAGAGAGGGGTTGAGTGTTTCACACAATTATTTCATTGTGAAAGATGGAGACCAGCATGTAACAAACAAACTTCACAAAGCGAGACTTAGAATGTTAAATTTTTTAGTGTAATTTATATCAAACACTTAAATATGAACATACAAACCTTGTAATTATCATACTGATTTTGTATCAAAGTGTTGATCTTAGCAGTTGAGATGGTGCCATTTTCTGAAGTTAAATTACTGAAAAGCAGTGATGCAAAAGGGATACCATTCCTATGTACATGTACTATTTAAACTTTTGCAATTGATAATAGGAGTTTTTGTTGCCCCTTTAATGATGAAAAAAAAAAATGAGATAAGACATATCAAAGATACATCTTTTCTCTCTCTCTCTGCAAGTGTGACCATGTCACTGTCAGTACTCCCCCACCCCTTCCGCAATTTCGGATTGACTATGACCAATACAGATGCAATGAATTCAAGGGGTTAACTGCAGTCAAGAAAGGATGTAGGGTCTGATTCACTTGTTACATGGGAAACAAGAGCTCTGAGGAATATTATTGCTTTAAAAAGCTACGCATTCTGAAATAAGCAGATTATTAAAAAAAAAAGAATCTCTGCTTTCACCGATCCTTTCTGGCCCCCCCCCCCCCCCCCCTTATCTGATCCACCTATATTTATCTAATTCACCTGTCTAGATCTAATCCACCTGTTGGTATCTTTCATTAGTTACTAATCCTTCTCTGGGATGCATGTTCCTGTGTGTTTATCTCTCTAACACATACCAGTATGTCTGTCTGTATTACATGAGTATAATGTACAATGTACATATACTGGTAGACCCTACATTGTACACTATATGTACGTATGAATGTACACAATACATAAAATGTACACCATATGCACAAGCCTAGGTATGTACACCAGGTACAAGTGTATGTTTACTCGTATTGTACAAGGTATTATGGTATTGGATGTACATATGAGCACTACTTAGCATGCATGTACAGTATCTGTATGAATGTACAACTGTGCATACAGTGTATGTATGCACACATTTGATATATAATACATATTTTCCTATCATTTATTAATACTCTTCTTGTCACTCTCTTATTCCTATCTGTCAATCCTTACATCAGTGACATTTCTTTCCATTGTCTGTTTAAACCAGTCTATTGTGTCTTTTCATTAGTTTATCTTCTTGCTAATCTACTTGAATATTTATCTGTCTATCTGTGTATTATTAGGGAGATCTGATTTGTGTACCTACAGCAGTCCACAATTCATAAGTCTGAACTTCATGTTTGCTTTAGTTCCTGCATATTATTGATGCTACATGTACCATGCTGGAAACTTTTTCGTACCTCTTCTAGTTCTAAAAACTGATCTTGCAGCTGCAGTACTTTCCCCATCAACCCCATCCCAATGTGCATGAAAAGCTAACCCTAGGCTAACAAGGGGCAAGTAGCTTAGAAGTTCTTCCCAAAGCCGTCATTTCACAAAGAACGCAGTTGGTAGTTTTCGCTAGAAATGGTTAGATTGGGGCAGTGCGTCATGTTAGTGCCAGCAAGATGCATGAGATACTGACATGTGACCTGAGATCAAATGTGTCCACATTCTACTATTCATCATCTTCCTTTTTTTTTTTTTTTTGTTAGAAACATGTATACATGTATCACATAATTCATCTGTCAAATACTGATGACCATCTTCTTCCATTAACTGCCCCACCCCCTTTCTCCAGATATGAGAAAAAAAAAAAAAAAACTCAGTTTCGACCTGCATGTTGATCATTAAGGCAGTTTATGTATCGTATGCTTCAAGGTATGCAAGCAATCCTTTGGGGATTAAATCCATTGAATCTTGTGAGATCACACCCTGATCACCCTTAACCATCCATTTTTAAGCAAAATTAGACCTCGCCCTCATTGAATTTCACTTGTCTGTCGTAAGTCTGAGGGACGAGAAAAAAGTTTTTGAAGAAGCAACCATTGTATCATTCTTCTTCCCCCCCCCCCCCCCCCCTCATTCTGTATGAGTGGAGGCATGGTTGTTCGGTGTGCAAAGCTTTGAGCTCAATCTGAAGGTCTTAGGTTCAAACCTGTCCCTGCTTGGTACTCACATCCATGAGAGGAACCATGTTTCCCCTTTCATCTTCTGCTGCCACTTCCGGGTTTCTTCAGCTGACAAGAAAAAAAAAAGGAAAAAGGTCTTCACCGCAAAAGTGGGGAGACCCAAAGCCCCCCCCCCCCCCCCCTTCTGCTTGCCATGCCAGGTACTCATGGGGTAATAGCAGCGCTAATGTGAAGAGACTACTCTTATAGTAGATACATATACTATGTAAAACCATATGTCTGATTATTTGTGTCATCATTTTGCGGCAGGTTGATCTTTGTGAGGTTGACTATAATTTTGTAGCTACAACTGTATCAATTGCACAGTTATTCAGGAACAGGTTGAACACTGAGCCAGATGATGTCACAGATCGATACAATACCTCAGAGAAACATTCTTGGTTTCCCTCTGTCAAGTAATGGCTACAATGTAGGTCTAATTGTTGAGATAATCATGTAGGGAGTGACAAAAATGGGTGGCGTAATTTATTCTGACACCTGTATTGACCTTCCCATTAATACATAGCGAGTGATGGGACCAAAAAAAAAAATGCATTCAAAACAAAGAGCATGTATTCTTGGTGGCTTGCCTCCATCTTGTATCATATTTCCTATGGTAATTGTCTGCGTTCTAACTACCAACGCAAAGATCTTATGTCAAATCATTGTACAGGGGAACTTCTTAATAGCAAGGACCAAAAAACAAACAAACAAACAAACAAACAAACATGACAATTGTTACAAGTATGATCTATCAGATTTCTCACCTTATCAGGCCACAAAATCAAAGATACTCTTTAAACCATGGACAAAGATTGTACCACCTTTGTGAGTTTGGGCCTTTATACCAGAACTTGGGGGATTGTTATACAGTAGGAGGATTTTGTTATAATGTATCCAACATCTTTGTCATTTTATCTTCCTTTTTGTTACGGGATATGTGGATATTAATGCACAGCACTTTCAAATTAATGTAATGAATTCATCATTCAGCATGTTAATTATACTAGTACAATGTACTGGTACATCCGTTTTCTTGTTTTAATCTGCCTAATGAGAAAAGTATGGGTATAATTTGCTCACATCTGCCACAACTCTCATCACATTCCGGGATGAACATACATAGGCCTACTGTACACCCTGCAACATACATTGTCAGCTTGGCTTACAAATTTATTGATGTGTAATAAATTGTACAAGGCAGGGGCAGATCCACCTTCATCCGCCACTGCTAGGTATTGGCAATTTTGGCAATTTGTTTAAGTTGGATTTGTCAATTTTTTTATTCGTATCTCATTCATATAGTGTTTGCATGTTTGTTGGCATATGTGTTTCAAAGATCAGGTGAATATGCATTCAAAATTGTGTAATTGCCAGACTGCATTTAAACTACAATATTACACAATACCATTATAGTGAATTCTAGCCCATTTACACTGTACAGTTGTATGTTCTTTTTTTTTTGTCCACCTTTTTTTTGTTGATTTCCATGCCCACACTTTCATTTATTTATATATTTGCTTAGAAAATTATTCATGGGCATTCATAGGAATTCACCATTTCAAATGTCAATCATGATATTCATGTAGATGTAGATATCATATACAATTGTACCCGTGGGCCTATACACTGTAGGCATAGTTTTGTGTTAATATGAACATGAAAGGGAGAATAGGTAAGCACACACTGAGTCACATTTGAAGATTTCATCATTGAAGTTTTTTCATGTACAGACCATTTCAGACATAATGCACATGTAGATTGATTGGATAGAGATTCGCAAAAGCTGTCAAATGCATTCTGTGTCTTTTGTGCAGGTGGCTGCTTGATGCTGTGTTGCTGTTCTTTTTTTTTGGGGGGGGGGGTGGTAGTATATTTGTATGCTGTAGAAATAGTATCCAATTCACTGCTTTGTATTTTTCCTTTCCAACTTGCTGCCATATGTCATGTTGCTTTTTATCCCACATCTAATATTTTTGTTGGGAATTATTGCTAAAATGTATAATGTAGTAAAGATAACAAATAGATATATTTTAAAAAAGCACAAACAGTATGCATGTTATACACAAGTGTAATTTCAAAATCTCAAATTTGATTCCACCTGAAATTATAGATTAATTGTATAGGTTATTCATTTTGTTCACTAATATATAATTTTTTTTTTTCGTGCATATTATTGTGCTCTCCTGCTGACTTCTACAGTTTCTTTCACTATGATTACTATAAAGCATAACTAACGTTACATTTATACGTAACACTCTGCTCAGGTTGTGTTTCAGGGATATCACTGCTACTCCTTATGGACAGGTTGTAGTTGTTGGGTCAGTTCCGTAGAGTCTTTGTTGCAACAACCTAAACCGAATTGAGCAGATTTAACTCCTTCTGGTTATGTGGGCTGTAACTACAAACTGTATGTTACTTAATCCTTTTTGCATGCTTTGTACACATATACACTGTATGTATATATTTCATTCTTGCATTGTATTTTATGACTTGGGCATTCAGAGGAATCAATTCTGTTATACCTAACTATGGTTACATTACTCCATTACTTATCTGTTTTTTAGTTTTTTAGTTTAGCCTGGATTTTTGTACTTCAGCAATAAAGATATTGTACTTGTGGTCAATGGAAAGTGTATGTCCTGACTTTGTGTAGTTTGCTTTTGTTCATGAGCAATTGTTTTTCGTTTCTTTGAAATGGAGTTTAGTTTCAGCAAACAAAAGGAGTGCATTAGTTCAGGCTTGCTGAACTGTGCTGTTGAGATTATTTGGATGTGCTTTATATGGCTGTGGTTCAAACAGTACTACACATGTGTAGATGTCAACAAAATGTGCAAACAGCTTTAGCATTTCATTGTGTGTAGAGGAACATCCCATTTTCATCAATTCCTCATCAATTATTTCAAAGTAAAAATTCTTGCTCCCCTTTATAAAATGATTTGGTTCCTCCTTTGATTACATTTTTCTACCCTTGATTCATTGTCTGCAGTTTCTGAAGATGACAACACAGCCACCTCAAGCAACAAGCCCAACACCAAAAGGTTCCGTCGCATTAAGAAGCTGAAGCCTGGTGCCAAGGGTCCATCCCAGGACAACCAGAGCCAGTCTGGTAGCCAGCGGACTGCCTCTCCAAAGGGCATCGAGGTTCAGCCGGCCCAATCAAGCAACGACAGCAGCAACTTCTCCTCCAACAATTCCAACGACCTGACCCAGTCTCACCCGTCGTCGGGCTCGCGGCACAGCATCTCGCTGCCGCCGATCGCCGGCCGAGGGTCGCAGCTCCCGTCACTGTCAGAGAATGGAAAGGATGCGAACGAGAAGGACGCGTCGAGACGAAGGAAGAAGCATCATCGCAAGCTGAGCCAGAAAGCACTGGTGGACGCTGCGGAGGAGGATGGGGTGGAGGATGGGGAAGGATCAACGGACGCTTGAAGACATCTTTTGTCTGTCAGCGAACAGTGAGATCTTTCCCCATCATGGAAGGATACAGTCCTACTCTTACTGTGATATCAGTTCTTGTGGAGGCATCATATAGATTGGGACTCTGCTCCATATCGATGCAGATCCTATGTCATAATCACTCTTTTAGTATCTCATGAAGAAAATCTGCCATAAAACCAATCAAAGTATCTGTATTTCCATTACTTTTTTAATGGGGGGAAGGGTTAATTAGGTACAGATGTTTAACATCATCAGCTTCGTGGAGTTTTCTTGACTCAAAATCCATACCCGTGATTGCCCCAAAAGTCTCAAAAGATATCGACAGATACTCAACAGATACCGCTTGTCAAAATGTACGTAGACTCTTTTATCTCTACCGCTAAAGGGTAAAGGACATAAAAATGCAAATTACAACAAAACACCAAAAAGAAAGAGAGTCTAATTCTGAGTGGGTTACCTTGGAACTGATATCACAGAGAGTGGGTTTTGTTTCCTTCCAATCTCCTACCTCTCTCCGCCTCGGGTCTGTGGCATAAAGACATAGCACAGATTACCTTTAAATTTGTTACTTTGTTCATGACAAAGTAGCCATGGAACAAAGAAGAACCTCTTTGGGAGAGCTGTCTGTTATGAAAGTGAAGCGTGAGTCACTTTGTTTGGTTTCCACTGTGTTAGAAAAAGAAAGTGCCAAAAGCAATGTCCGAAAAAGGTTTTAAGTGCTTTGTCTGTGTGAGATGCACATACAGTCATATGTCTTTATGCCACTATCATGGTGTTATGCTTCCTCTTTCAACAAGTGGTTGAGACTTGTTTAGAGCTATGCACACCTTGAGGACTGAATAAGGTTTATTTTATTATATGCAAATTATTTATGAATCTACATAGCTCTAGACATGCCTCTGAGCTAGATGGACTAGGATTTGACATAACTGGACACATGCTGAACTAGGTTTCACTTTTCTACCAAAGGACAATTGATCTAAAAAGAAAAGAAAAAAAAACTGTCTTCAAGCAAACATACACAAAAAACCCTCACAAACAACAAAATCAAATCAATTGAGTGAAAATGTGCACCAAGAAAGAAAAGTAAGAAAAAAAAAAGTGAAGTATAATAACACTCATGCTAGCTAAAACTTCCTAAAGTATGCACATATGGATTTGGGAAATTGCTACTAATGTTTTCAAGAAAGCAAAGTTACTCGCACTGCTGAACTAAGAAACCAGTGTTGCCAATTTGCCGCTGTCCTCCAAGGGTTATGTCAGGTCCCGAGTCCGTCAGCTAAACTTGTTCGTCACTGATTACAGTGATCGTCTCCATCCGTCCACCTTGTTCAGCTGAAATTCCCATTAAGGAATGTCAACAAATTCTATCAAGTATGAAAAAAAATCTTTTTATTCTGTATATTTGCTCTTTTATTAGAAAGTATTTGAGGAGTAGAACACAAGAGCTGCTGTCTGTGCATTCCAGGAGAAACTTTGCTTTGTAGACTGAATTCTAAAAAGTGAAAACTTTTGTGCAATCACTTTTTTTTCGTAGTTTTTTGTTTCCCTCTTTTGTTTCTTCTCAGCCCAGTATAAGGAGGAATTTCACATTTTTGAAATTTCATTGACAGCTAAAGGTTTACATGGCTTCAGCAGAAGACAAACCATTCATCCTTGATTCTGATGGATGAATAAAAGAAACTAAAAAAAAAGAAAAAACAAGATGCCAGTCAGAACTACATTGTATGTTTGTGTGGAGCAGATGTTACATCAAGGCCAAATATACTGGTGGATGTGCATTGTACATGTATGTGCATGTTACTTCAAGGCCAAATATACCAGTAGGTGTAGGCCTGATGTACGTGTACAAGATTGTATGTCCCTGCATAATATACAGGTGAATCCCTTTAATGCACATTCAGTGCATAGTCTACACAACACATTTGTTCATGTGCAATGAAGGTGGACTGTATACCCAGATAAACCCTTTTTTGCTCTACCAGTCAATTTGCTGTCATGTTATATGTCTGATATGCATATAATGACATCTATCCATACAGCTTGCAGGTGATGCTGTGGATTTCCATTCGAATGAGTAGCTGTGTTGTCATCTTTATTAATAAATATTTGTGGTGTCTTTTTTTCTTGCTTCTTTGTTACCTACCCCTGTGTCCAGTGCCTTCGTGTGGACACAGACCTTGGCGGTACATTGTATTACTATTCTTTTGAGTAAAATTTCGAAACTGGGATGGGGGGGGGGTATATTTAAAAGGATGCTGGTGGTGACAGAGTTTTAACTGAAAAAAAAGTAAAGTAACAGGTCAACATTGCATAAAGCCAATGTGAAAAAAAAATGAAATCTCATTTTCAACTTCTTGAAATAGCAGTGTATGGTGTATTTATTTATATTTAATCCATGTAGAGGTTATCATATATATATATGTCTTCAAGCATTCTGTGGTTTCCTATCATATTACCAGTTATGTAGAGAACCTTGGCTTTTCAATTAAAAGCTAACACTTACTGAGGGAACTTTGTTACAGTCAAAACTTTGCAGAAATGTCTCCCTCAGCTTGCTTTTTATTGTGTATTCAAGAATGACTCTTCCTGTTCTGAAAGGGGAAAAAAAAACTAACATAAAAATCTGCAATTTAAGTAATTCTATGTCTTTGCTTTTCTCCATGGTCATGTGATATACAATTGGGTACTACAGGAATAAATGCCTTCTAGTAAGATTGGAAATCTGTACACATAAATGCTAATCCTATAAAGCAGATCAACACTCAAAACATGTGCATACTTCATTTGAGTAGTTCCATGTCATACATATTGATAGATATCATGATATATCTCTGACACTTCTCTTGTAGTTTGCTTCATTATTTAGTTCGACAATTTAAGACATAGTGTCTATAAAGAACAGTTGGCGTGAGAATGCTTGTGAGATTCATAGTGCGGTGGAACCTCGTTATAAAAGAGGTCGGATATAACAAAAATCCTCTTCTAGCAAGGTAAATGTCATAGCTTTTAGGAACTTGTAATAGGAAGACTTTCCTGTATTTCTTGGTATGTAACAAGAAGACAGAGCTCCACAGTTCAGGCAGGCAATGTTGTCTTAAGTACATGTAGATGTGCATTTGCCAATGAATTTTAGGAATACTTTATACATCCATGTGCTTTCATTCATATTCACTTGGTTGGAACTGACTTCCTTTTTATACAAGGTGGTTAGTACCACTGCAATAATTCCTTTACTATGTAGCTCTTGTAATCATACAACTGCCAACTTTTCTGATTCTGTCAGGTGTTTCTAGATTCAGTGACTTCATCACTGTCTTGAAGTATTGTAGTACAATTTTGTATTTCACACTTTATGGGACAATCAGACAAATTATCTTTTTCTGTGTAGACTACTTCCACTCTAAATCCTATCTGTAAAATTAATGTGGTTTTGAGCCCTGCAGGTAAAAGGAATGCATGTGTCTGTGCACATGCTATGTTACACTTTCTTTATAAATATGCTTTATAGGAGCGGGTATGAATGGTAAGTCTGAATTCAAATGTCTTCAAACTTGGCTTTGGATTATGACTGATTTTCAAAGCAATAAGTGCGTTCATACTGTTGGTGTGATGAACAAAGTTTTCTGTGCTTCATGCTGTCATATTCCATGCTCCCTTCCATTTCAAATCTTCAGTCGCCAGACTCAAAGTCGTGAATAGTTTTCTTCATTACTACTAGCCCTGTATCCAAAATTCATCAGCCATATCCCACATGTTGGGATGCAATGTAGATTGTGTACATACATAACGATTTGGAAAAAGTTCATCTTTTGTTCAGTCTGAAACTGATTTGAAAATTTGAAGTATGTCACAAATGTGCTCAGTCACACCTTCATTGTGCGTATGATAGTCTGGTAGGACTTTTAAGAAGAGCAATAGCGACACTGAAAGTTATAATTAGAATGAGAGAAAATAAGATGGAGGTATGCTGTGCATGTGCATGTACATGTAGAGTCACAATAGAATGACTGATTGGCTTACAAAGATTATTATAAGTTTTATGCTTTAATTATCATACTACCTTTTAGTCAATGAAAAAGATGGCAGGTAAGTTTAGAGTCTCTCTTTAGAGCCTACTTTATTCAGATGAAGTGAATGTGAGAAGCAGCGTCTTCTACACATTGTGCGCGATGATAGGCGAGTACTGTCAGTAAGTTAGGTATTTGTACACAGTACGGGCATAATTGTCGTGATCACAGTGTAGTACAATGTACACTGTATGTTCATAACCCTCGTCTGGTTTCCAGTCATGTCTTTCATAAAAAACAAACAAACAAACAAAAACCTCGCTGCTATGCATTTACTTGGTGTGTACCAATTACCAAGAATTTGGCAATATGAATTAATCTAAATTGATTGGTGTACATCATATCGTAAGTAGCACAAATCAACAATATAACTCAGAATAATATTGGAAATGATACTTGTTCAAAAACATTCTCTATACTGTATATTTTCTCCTGTATCTGTCAATACACAGGTTCTACAACACTAGAATTTATATGTGTACCTTGTAAATACACTATCAAATTTCTCTCATGTTTGATTTACAATAAAAGATTTGACAGATGAAAAGTACATGTAAATGGAGGTATGCAGCATTGGCACTGTAGCGCAGTAACCTACAACTTGTAATGTACTAATATACGTGCAGTGTAAAAATGTAATTAAATCTTATTCTTGTGTGAAAGATAGTGGTTGTATTCCATTGTGACAGTACGACAGTATACACCCCTGTGTAATGGAATGCTATCAGAGCCGCATAAATTTGAACCAAGGCAGTTGAGGAGATTTTGGACTAGATGCTGTGGGTGTGGCCCATGCACCTGCCCCTTGCGAGACCCCCAGTGGGGTGCGGGAGTACACAATTACAGGGGAGTCTGGGGCAATATCATTACAACATAATTTAATACTGAGAAGTAATTTTGACTCTCTACACTTTAAACTGGCATGTACAAGAGAACAAAATTGTTCAGATTTGCACTTTCCAGCAAGACGTTGGACCACGCCAGTAACTGCATTCAGAAGAAACTTGAACCAATCCTATAATTGCTGGTTTTATATGTTAGCAGATAATCACTCCCCTGGTGACCATGGAATATTAATCAAATTTACGTGTAAGTGGAAATTTTGAGGGACTCCGAGAAATGAGGCAAGACTTGGAAGCTTTGAATTCAATTAAGATTGTTATATGTTTACGTACTACAAATGCCTTTGTTTGTGCTGGTGTACAGTGTACTTTAATACCCAATGGTGATCTGCCATTTTGTTTTCTAAGATTCCACATGGGAGTGTGCTTTGGTTCTAATAACATAAAATGTACTACATTGTATGTTACCAGTGATTGAAGTCAGTACATGTACCCACTATTTTACCATACTGTGCAGACAGTTTGTAGACATGGGCACTGGAAAAGTAACACTTGTACAATGTACTAGCATAATCTTCTTACAAATTATGTGGACATTTCATAACCTTTTTTTTATACTGTCATCATAATGATGTATTGTGGTACATGGGCAATATCTGTTTGATTCATGAATTTCTAGTACTGTTATTAAAGAATGTAGAAGTACTTTAGATCAAAAATGGTGTGAAAAGGCTGATATATTGTGTCCTTCTGGTGAATGTTGACAAGCTATGACTTGTACAACCAGGGCTCCATTGCTAGAAAATCGACTTGTGAATTAAACGCAACTTCATATCAAATGCAAGTATTGCACGCAACTTACGTTTGATATTTGCATACCATTGCTAGAACAGACTTGCGTTAAATTTTTCGAATTGCATTTAAATGCGAAGCTTCTAGTAATGGGGCCCAGGACTTGTTTCATAAAGCATTTTACAGTAATTTCCAGTTGGGATAAAAGTGACTACCACGAGCTCAGTAGGAAACAACCAATGAGCTTTGAGCATTTTCAGTTGTTTCTATGGCAAATGCATACATCTCTGAATTGTACAGTACGTCTGTTACAAAGCAGGGCCCAGATTGTGTTGACTAGAGGGAGAGTGGGAATGGTACAGGTGTATATTACATGTACTCCATAAATATTTCATTGAAGTTGTCAATTTTGCAAGTGGTTCAATTCACAATCAAGAACCACATAGATGGAAAGATATGAGAAAGGGAAGTACATGGTATTGCAGTTGTATCACTTTTGAAGAGAAAAGTAAGCATTATTCCACCACAGATGCAACAATGCTTGCATTTGAGCTAAGGGAGGCAATGTTTTATTAGTTGACTTGCAAATTTGCAAACACCATGAGAAATGGTCTGCGTATTCAGTAGATCATTGAGAGGGACTGGGCGATCCAATTTGCAGAACTTTTATGCTGGGAATATTTCTGGTTACAGTACAGTATATTCATCCTATTGGTACACCTGGCACATCTCCCACAAAAGTTCAACAAAGTCTGGCTCCATGCTTATGAAATGGGCTTAGAACAGCACAAATAAAATATTACTAAAACAACTATGACAATAGGCTTGACAGATGAACAATGAAAAATTTATTGTTGCCAAAATTTCCTACAAATTGTGCAAAATCACACAGAGTTCAGAAAACGTCAAAATCACGTATTTCAGTACAAATGACAGCGACTTACAACCATTCATATGGCAGGTTCAAGAAAGTACAGGAACACGGAAAATGAGAAAAATATGCCAGTCTTCTCTGAACTGGGGTAAAATGTAGACCATCGTGAGTACAATCCATGGCATACACTTAATAATGGCACAAAATTACAATGTACGTAAATATTATACATATCACTTGAGCTTTAAGAGATAGTGGTCGGAACTCACATACATGTAGGTAATGAAATCAAATGCATGGTTTGAGTTTGTTTCACGGACTAGTCAAAAGGAGTGCAAAAGAGGCATATCTTTCGCATGCACATTTATTTTTTATGTCTGTTTGCGTACATGATGTGTCACAAGAAATTAATGCAGCCGAATTTTGTATAATCCATATACAGTGTACAATTTAAACTGCAATAAAGTACCTTTGTGAATTCTGGCCAATAATTCTGGGTAGATAGATAACTAAATGCAAATTTTCCTGGTGTGATTGTGCAATATAAGCACATTAAAATCAAAACTTTACAACATTGTTGAGACTTCTGAATAAATAAGACAGATTTTTCACATCTTTTGTGCATACTTTCACTACAGATTGCCAATAAAGAATACCCTACAAAATGGTACATGTACAAGCACAAAATCTTGCACTACACAAAGAGATTGAAAAACAAAAACTCATAGCTGCACGCTAAAAAATATAATGGCAATGTCTAATACAGAATATTATATTTATTTAAAGAAAAAACACTTACAGTGCAAACTTTGATAAATGGAATAAACCCTCTTTTGTGCTATTATTACTTTGCGAGAAATTAAAACAGAATAATGAATATAAAGTGGTTTGGTGCAGCCAGTTTCAAATAATGCCATCCTCTCATCCAGCACTACCATACTTCTAAAAAAACAAAACACATACACTTGATCAAACGAACAAATCAGATAAGAACATGAAAATACAGCGAGACAATGCAAATTATACTTTATACATCAATGATGCATACATAAAGAGAAATATTGTAAATTTCACATCTTGCTGCTCTTTCCATACCTCTCTTCTCTCTCACACACACACACAATCTCTCCCTTTATCTCCCCTCTCTATCTACCCTTCTCTACCCCCTCCCTCTCTCTCACTGTCTGTCTTTCTGTCTCTCCCTCATTTGCTGACCCCCCCCCCCCCCCCAGCTTCCAATTTGGGGGGGGGGGGGGAATATGGCATACACTTGCAATCAAATATACTTATAAACCAGAAGCACAGAATATTTCCGTCCCTGGATAGAGTAGACGTGATCTTATGGCTAGATGTAAAATAGTTTACTACCAGAAATACTTGTAACATGTAGCTACGCAACTCTGTATACATGTACATGTACTTTCTGCTGTCTGATTCATGACAGAAGAAAAATATAGTATTCCTCTATCAGAAACATGGCACCACTTAACAATTGCTTTGGCTCGACTCAAGGTGTCAGAGAGCAAACGAGACTTCATAAACCACTCCTTTGATTTTGGGTTGGTTTGTGTGTATTCCATGCAGGCCTTAATAGTATAGGAGTGAGTCAGTATTGCCTACTGCACAGCAATAACAGATCACCCGAGATCGTCACAGCTTGAATCAAACTGCAACAAGCTTCATACAATAAGAATGAAGTACTGGAGAAACCCTAGAGACACAACATTTTTGTCTTCATGCTGACAAACAAGCAATATCACTGTTTTGACATCCCCTCCCCACTCAAAAAACAAACAAACATAAAAAACCTTCTTATAATGAATGATTATCTATCAATGATAAGGTTACAGGGGGAATATTTAGTTTTGCCTTTCATGATACATCATCAGAAGGGCTCATAAGACATAGAGATTGACGATGGTGATAATGATTCATATCTGTGCAGCATCTGTATTGCGGCATAATAAACGTATCTGTTTAAAAATATTCACGGTGCAGATTATACTCATCCGGTGTTTCTTGCCCAGGGAAGCCTCTTCTTTAATGTAATCAATTCTCCTGTTGGGACTTGCCATTATTATTCCACCAGCATTGCCAGAGACATACTTAGACTCCTGGGTCAATACGGGTATAGTAGTGTATGCCCACGCACACTCACACAGCACATACACTTAACACATTGTACATACACTTGTACATTGATGCCTGATTGAAAAATTCATTGCTGGGTCCTTAAACTACATGGTTTCTTTGGCTGTTCACTGGTGGAATGTGTTCACTGTACACTTGTACATCATGTTTGAGAGCACAACATGGTCACAGGGTTGCCAAACTCCCAAAATATGGGGAACTCTTAAGAACAACCTGGGTTACCTGAATCTCAAGGGGTAAGAATTATACCCGATTTATGCGGTCTTTATAGTCTCCTATCAAGACACAAAGAAATGTTTTTAAGTTTTCCGGAAGCATCCTGCTGATAGGGTAACATAGCAGCTCTGTTTACAGTAGGCTGACTCCACTCCAGAGTTTGCACACGAACAAAGAACAGAAAGATATGCTACAGGATTCATTGGTAACATGTCTTTTCATACATGTAGGTTCACAAGTACTGTATCACCCAAGTCTTGGAGACCAATTTGGTTTGGGTACTGTTTTTATGGTAATTTCTAACTGGGGTGGCTTCAAGTATGCCTAACAATAGATGATTTATGCACAAACAGAGCAATGCACCTGGCTCATTGCACAATCCATTCGAAGTGCTTTGGAACTTCTTTGGAAAGCCTCAGTTATGGCCACCATAAGTTAAAGTACTCTGAATCGGATTCATCTATACCACAACCTTTACAGTACTTTCAGAATTTACAATCATTTACAAGAACCTTAGCCAATGTCTTGTGGATTATGCTGCTCCTATGCTATTTAACCCAAACTTCACAAAATGAGAAGAAAACAATTAATGTGAAGGCATAGAGACTTTTCTGTGGATTTTAATGACGAAACCGAAAGTGGGCAAATCACGATGCAGTACTGCTGAAAATGGCTTCATACTGATTGGTCTCATCTCATACACAGACAACAGCTATAAAAAAAGTAGTACAAACCAGTAAGATGCACATACACTCGCTGCTTAATTGGCAGTAGGTGGAAGCCGCACATATCTTTGAGACAAGCACTATTTACAGAAATATTCCAATTTCTGTCAGCAGTGGATGCACATAAGATCTAGACATACAAACAGCATCAAGGTTTCTATGACAGTAATGGATGTGTACATGTATGTATATCAATAATGCACACTAACATATACAGTAGCTCAAACCCTGCCTCAAAGATTTGGCCATCACACAGGTTTTGAAAATGTAAAACAGACCCATGTATTCTTGGAACTCTATTTCACGCACATTGCACCACTTAAAGTGTGACACACATTAACTAGCATCGGCTTGCAACTTCTCCAAAACAATATCTCATCACATATATGGGTGAAAACGTTGAACGATGTACAATTGGCCATTTTCGGGCTTTTCGATATTCAAACCCTTGTAAAATTGTCACCTGGGGGTGTTTTTCATGGTTTTAGGTATCATTTGGTAGGGGAGGGTTGTACCTTTCAGAAAATATATACTTTGTAGTGTTCTTACTACATTTTCTTTAAAAAATAATGCCTTGAAGCTGAAAAAATTGACAAAAATGCATATTTTGGGAAAAAATCCCAGAATCACACGTCTTAATTTTTGTTCTAATGCAATTCTAAAGCTTTGTTTTTCCTTGTGAGTAAGCCTACACACTTCAATTATTTAATCAAGTACTTCTGCCATGAACGTGTGTATTATTTATCTTATCAGGAAACGTTGAATTCACTTATGTCTGAAAAAGAACGTCTCTGAATGAATTATCTTTTCCTTGACGCCAAAAATTCAGGATGACTATGAAAACATGTAAGGCCATATTTATTTAGCGTCTTATCCATACTACCATTCCATCAAAATTTGTGAATGAGCTGCGTGAAATAATCGTGTGGTGGCTCATTAAAGAAAATTATACTGAATAACCATCAGAGATGTTCAGTTGTTTAATGGTGTCATTAATGAAAGTGGATTATGCTTGAGATAAAAAGTGGTTATTAGTATGTCAGTGTGAGCCAGGCGACTATGATAATTGGCAACTTTAGTAGCATACTGTCCACAAAAATGAGTTCTGGTTGAAAACCCGACTTGGCGAATGTCTCTGATCAAAACGAATGTCCCTGATTGAAAGTCTCTGAAGGGATATTCCCTCATCTGACACTTTCGCACTGCATGATACTTTATTTGCGTGCTTATTTTACGCACTGACGAGCCATCCTGGAATCGAGTCAGCACAGTTCAACGACAGATATGCCCACAAATCTTGAAAATGTGAGTAATAACAAAAACTTTCCTGGTGTTTGTGCCGATTTATTAGAATTATTATTCCGTAGATTTGCCAATCAGTATCATTTGTGAAATTATGTATTTTAATCTTTGGATTAGAGGTAAATTAAAAAAGGATAGACAGTAAATATGTAAGAATCTGCACGAAAATCAAAGACCGCACGTCTCTGAGCAAAATGAAAAACGTCTCTGAAAATCACTGTTTCATGAAATAAAGACATCCACTATACAAATTATGAGAACATTAAAGTAAATTTATGTCTGGATGGGCTCAGTTAGTATTATAGGAACAAGTAGAACCAAGTTAACACGGGCGTGTTGTAATATTAAGAAAAATGAAGCTTCCTGAAAGATGTTGAAAATATGTAAAAGAGTTTCAAATTTAATATTTTCTGTTGATTGAGCAAGTGTAAACACATTGCCAGGACAGAAAATATGTTTTATGACTAGTAATAGGTCAATAGTCTATGATTATTATGTAGTAGTCACTTTAGTTTACGTATTTTTTGTGAGAGAGGCAGAACTGTAAGAAAAACAGGTTTAGGTCAGAGACGTTCTCTGAACAAATAGGATCTGCTCTCAAACCAATATCAATGACCCACCATGGCGAATTGGTGCCTATGTTTGCAGCACATTGGTTCCTCAATCCAAATATAATGCCAATATCTTGTAAAAATCAAACCCATAATGTACTGATAAACAAAGATGTTTACGTCAGAGACGTTCAATTGAACGTTTTACACATTTTCAACTACTACAATAAGGAGTAGATCTTTCATTATTCCACAGTATATGGCCCTCGTATACATACATCGTTCTAGGTAATTTACGCAATCTAAAAACAATGTTGATTTTATGATTTTGATCAGAGACGTTCATTTGTGCGTACATTGTTCTTCCAGTGCATGATAAATGTATTTCAATATCATTTGAACTCTATCTTTTTTTTTTCTTACAGCAAGATGGGAAGACCGGATGGATTTTAAATGCTCCGAATATTAGAATTTCGTCCTGCTCAGGATCTTTAGGCTCAGTCATGTTCATGGAGCCTACAAGTTCCAGACAACGGCCGTGGTACTGGCAAGACCGGACGGACATCTTGGAGGTGCCATCTGTTTACAAAATAATGACTATCCCAACCCCTGTTTCAGGTAGCAAGCGACGCAGTCGGTACCATGCACTGATTGAGGACATGGAATACCAAGTGGAGAGGAAATACAATTCAATGTTATAATGCGGACTCTGTTTTTCATGCACATCACTACGTTTGCTTTTGAGGCTGTGAAATCTGAGGCTTACACGCTAAGAAATAAATGTTCAAATTTGCACCTAATTTGTAACAATAGCAGCACACCTGCGGTGCATACTTGCACCCTTAATTGTGCTTAATTGCACCCTTAATTAACTGCCTTTTTGAAGTTTTGCTAATTTCTGCAAACAAGTTCTCGTACAGTTGATAAGAATATGCAAATGAGTGAGCTAACCATGTCATAACCTCACAATTTTCCATTGATCGTGTACAAAAAATAACGAAAATTCAATTTTTCTGTCTTTGAAATCGGAAACATGATGCTATTCCTGGTTGATTACCTTCAGAATAGTAATCAGTTAGATATACCCGGATTAAAGCCTCGGGCATAATTATGTTTGAATGAAAAACTGAAAATTTCAAAAGTTTATGTGCAAACATTATGGCAAGTTGTGAGGGAATGACAAGCTTAATTTGCCATTAGCATATTCATAATGACCGTTCAAATACTGTTTCCTGAAAAAATTAGCGAAACTTCAAAATGTCATAACTTCATTATTTTTTTTCTTGAGCCCGTAAGATTTTATTCTTTCTTATCAGCGGCTAGCTCATATTTGGGCTGAATTTCCCTGTAATGACTCCTTTTCTCTTAGAAGTAAGGTGAGATGTTCTAGTGGTATTATTTTTTTTTTAGGTTTGTAAGCCAAATGCATGAGAAAAGGAAAAATACTTACATCTATGATGAAACAAGACAATGTCTAATAAGAATGTCCCTTTACTTAGTTTCCTCTACAACACTATACTTATGTATCGCCTTCGAGTAGAGAGAAGGATTGATAATCCCCACCGATGTGACAGGTAAAATGTGGTATTGTAATGTTATCATTGTCAACCTCTTGAAAGATGTTTTCAGTTCATTTTTGGTCAAACGTTTGCTGTACCACACCGTTGATATTCTTTGAGTTTGGCGTTTACAATTTATATCTGCCATAGTCTACAAAAAAGCACAGCGGAATTTGATGCTTCTAGGATGAGTATAGGTTAATTACAGATTTCTGAGACAACATCATAACAGTGGCCCAGGTACGGTCCCTAATAAAAATCCGAACTGGCCTGACATACACATACAATCATATTTGAGGTATAGTGGTCAAATTAAAATAGTATTAGTAAATTCGTGTTTACCTTTGTTATAGATTTGGACTACATTTGAAATAAAACATATACCATATTGATAGCATGTGGGCACACCTTCGCATACACCGAAAGGTGAAATACAAAGTAGTGGTCATCATAAACAAAAACATTCCTTGACATATGCCTCGGTAAATGATTTCTCAATGAATGTGGAATGTTGAGGTACGAGCATCTTTTAAAATAGGGAGTTTGGTGTTTAATTCTAGTGATAACTTACAGCCGAAACGTCCCTGATGGAAAAGCAAATGTCTGTGATATAAACAAATAATTTAAGTAAGGTAGTCAAAATTGCAAGTATTTCATGTAATTTTTATTTGTCTGTCATTCAAAAGTGTTGTAAGATATGAATAATATAACAAGGACAGGTTTGTTGTTGATTTTTGGTGTAGAAATCGAAATTCCTCTTACAATTTGGAGGTTTGTAGTTACAATCGGTTACTATGAAAAATAATTCAAGTTGAAATTACCATTCTGAATTGTTCACAAAAGATAAACATGTGTTTAACAAAAGAATAATGTTGTTTGTTCAAAAACCTCGTAATTATGGATCAAAGGACATCGTTTTTATTGTCTTCTTAATGTCTGAGGAACGTCTATGAGTGAAACCTGAACGTCTCTGATCAAAACATGGCTTACTTTCAGCATCTGTAAAGGGCTTTTATGGGGATTTGACCAAACGAAATGCACTAAATTCATTATTAGTATCTAGTGAACATTAACATTTAAACAAATGAGACCCCTGCTATATGTTTTGTTCAAATGAGATGAAAGTGAAGATAAGAATATAAAAGTCTCTGCTTAAATGACAAAAACTCCACTTTTACTTTAACTTCCGTGTGTATTAGCTTTTGTAAACTTCACAGGAGGTAAACAATATTTTAGGAACAAATTAACACAGTCTTCAAAAGCATGAACAAGATGAAAATATATTCATTTGAATTTTTTTCTACCCTTCATTTGAATTTTCACTAAAACAATGTTTAGTTTAGTCAGAGACATTCGCCAATATGTCACAGTTCTATCTAATCTTGAATAAAAACAACACCCTTGGAGATATCCCAGTATAATCGGGTTTCCAAGAAAGCTGATATCAATGACATTTGACTGAGATATATTTATATCAGTGAGTGACGTTTTTTAATTTTGACCCCTGATTTGCCCAATTGTACATCGTTCAACGTTTTCACCCATATACGTCTGGTGTGATGAATACAAATGGAATGACATGCTTGTAGGAGTGAAGTTTGAAAACTGCTATTAATAAAGCGAAACCGAATGGAATCACTTGTTGAGAAACTGACAGAGCTCAGCAAATGGAAGAAAATGTCAAACAATGACGCCATAAAATCATAATCATGGGCAAATGGGAGTTTTGAAATAAACATAACCTTAAAACATGATAAGGAAAGAAATATAATCCTGAAAGAAAAACTCTTTACTGGTTTGCAGTATGGACCTCCCACATTCTCTACTCTTTCCTGAGGGAGGAATATTCTGAGAAATGTCCTCACATCGACAGCTTGTGTACATTACATCATCAAAGAAAAGTACAAGAACTTAATTGTTTCTATGGCAACCAAGTTTTTATGATCTTAGGATTTAAAAGAGCCTCTTCTTGGCAATACATGTATCTCGCATCATCTACAACAGGCTTGAGCACCAGCATTTAAAAGCAACCTTGTCGAAACTATAGACACCACATAAAACCAGCTAAAAGCAAAACAAGACTCCCACAAGACATAACATTCAAAGTATTTAGAAAACTCGGAAGAATATCAGGAGATATTTGAGTAATGCCATCAACAAATTTTCCTGGTGCAAGATGGCAGTTCTGAGGGAAAAACACAGCAATACTGGTTAACCCTTTCTGTGCCAGGAACTTTGGACAGTGTAAACAATGCCATAGGGTTTTCTGTGCAAATCTGCACTCAAGTACACACAGGCTTAATCTGAAATGTGTCTGCTTATTTTGAGTATAAGTACAATAATCATTGTACAATTAGTAGGCTGAACACATCATACCCTTCCGCATCAAGATGGATGCAATTTTCTAAACCTTCTACTACCAACAGATTTTTCCATTTTCAAGGTATGTAGAAAAGTCATCTGTTGCTTCTTCATATCGCAAATTTATTTTGCCACTTCAGAAGGTTCATATACAGTACAAAAACCCTGACTGAAATAATTCAGAGGTATTCTTTCTGCTGACGGCATGAAATAAGAGTCTTTAATCCTGTACATTTAGTCCTCCAAATACATATCAAATGCAGACATACACACACCCACACACACATACAGACACAGCTCACAATTCCAAACTGCATATCATCAATTATTTTCTATCACAATCATCCTCTCTCGAGTCCTATGAAAGAAGACAGAAAGGTAACAAATTTGCCTGACAGACTTGATATAAGACTAACTGAACTTGACCCTACATGTGTCCATATTCGTAGCATAATTCGTCACATTATTTTTTTTCTAGCATTTTGATAATTCCAAAAAAAAAAATCTCAGTCAAGATAAGGCAATACACTCATGTGCAATAATGCCAGTTTCATGTATCAGAGATTAAAGAGATCAAGATAATCCTTATCTCCAGCCACTGGCAGCTGATCCTACAATCTGCAAACACAGCAGTATAAAACCCCTTTGCTCACTGGTATTTCTTAGCCCTATACATGTGTAACTACCCCTTGCTAAGGACCATCCTACATCTTGGATTTTCCTTACTCTCCGTTCACACTCTCTAACACTCTATATTTTTTGGTCCAAATACCATCTGTGTGATGGGCTAAGAAATGCTGTCAATATCGTGTTAAGGGTTACTAGTTTTAAAATAATGCACTAATGTGGAGTGCGATGAACACTTATGAGACCAGTATTTGGTGGGGGAGGGGGCAGGGAGGAGGGGCTAGCCACACCCATTGGTGGAGTTCAGATGAAAAAAAGGTCTTAGCCCTCTTAGGACTAAAATCTCCAAATGCTGTTGACAACGTAGACAAGTATTAACCTGTTGAGGACGAGTCCTGAGTATACTCGGGCAAGCATCTATTGTAGTAAAATCAGTCCGTCCTCAACGGGTTAAAGTTGCCTACATGTATAAATGATATTGAGATGGTTGACTGTTGTAAAAAACTTAGAGCGATTTTCACGATGCCCTTCCTAAAACCAGTTCCTCTGTCTCGGATTGACAATCTTTGCCTCCGAACAACCGTCTTCAGAAGAAACATTCTGAGGGGCAGGACTTCATGCCTTTTTACAAACCAAGGATTAGGAATAGCATGTCTTCTGGCACTGAACCTTATACATTCAAAAGCTTGGGCAGTTTTTGCCCTTCTGTTTTTTATTTCATTTTTTGCACACGATCTTCACCATCGCATCATCATGCAGTCGCTGTCATGTCCCGATTGGAAGCTTCTTGGCCCGTTGCTTCCCCCCTCTCCACTTGATCCTCATTGAGCTGAATGTTGGGTAGTCGCTCAGGGCGACGCTGCCGTCGACACGGCTCCGAGCCCTCCGTCCAGCATGCAACCCTCATCTGCCAGGATTCCGGAAGGAGCATGATGACGAAGCCGCCGATGATGAGCAGAGAACCGACGATCTTCAGCGCCCCGAGGTCGATGTCACGGAAGGCGGTGTCGATGACTGCAGGGAAATAATCACAGAAGAGAATCCACGCTATTGACATCTGAACTAAACAACCTTGCCCGCATTTCCCAAACGAAGTCATAGGACAGAATCTGTAAAAAAACCCTAGCATTCATGGCTGGGGATTGAAAGCAATCAGTCCATCCCAAACTCAATTTATGTTTTCACCAACCCTTGCTTTATGCTTTTCCATCTCAACATGTCCAACTTGGCATATAATTTGAAAGGGCTGTGTGAAGATCCACACATGAAAATATAACACACAGATATGCTTACACCAAAATTCCAAATACTAGCCCCTTAAGTTCGTAAAGGAATTGTTCAACTGTATCTTGTAGAATATTAAAGCTCATTCATGAGGTGAAAAGAACCACACTGCAACTTACTATAATATTTAGCGATCAAATTCTCCATGGATCACAACAACAAAAAAGGGTCTTTAAACAATACAAACCACTCCTATATTTCACGGCATGATATATCAATTTATGTAAATATAGATGCCAAAAAAATCATGAGAAAACAAGGAAGTTAAATGAGGGACAAATTACCAGCATTGATCGGGATTCCAACGATGTTTGCAAGAGAGATGAGCAGCGGGTATGTGATGGCAATACCAAAGTTGACGAGGAAATTAAAAACTGCAGAAAAAAAGAGAAACATGTTCACATGTAAAGACCAAAGTCATGTTCTCAGTTGACTGCATGTACATAGATTTCTTGAGTTAGTCTGTGGCCAAATGAATTTATAATGCTCCTTTCTATTTGTGATAAAACCAAAATTCAACTGAATTCAATTGAATTGATACACAAGGATGCCAGATACAATGAAAGCGACGACATAAGAAAGATCTTTGCACATATAGAATACAAAGTGTAGGGGCCTGAACTTTGACACTACCAGTGCTTGAATTCAGGCCTTTGCCTGAACACACCCAACTCTACATGCAACCAGCAATTCTAAGGCAAAGTGCATGACCTTAACATGTAAAATGCAAGAGTATTTAGCATTATTGGTCTATCCACTTTTCTCAATTTGCAATGCTTCAGCATAACACTGGACCAACCTATGGAAGAGAAACAAAAATATCTTCCTATCAGCACTAGGAAAGAAAGGCCCTGGTTGGTGATAATGTTATTTCCTGGTTTTAACCACCATTGTTTGTGCTTTCATAGATTGAAATGCCTTTACTCTGATTCATCTCCTTGCACCATATGACTACAAGCAGATCAAACTTAAGTTCAGCATGCATTCACACATACAATTCACAAGTTTACATCCTTCATTTTTCAAACTCTACCAGCCCAAGATATCCAAGAAAATTAAATACCTACTGTACCTGGTACTAGGAAAAGAAAAGAACTGGGTGGCAATACCCTTATCTGGAAGTTTTTAACAAACATCAAGCCTTCAAATATTCCCCCTCTCAAAGATTCAATGCTTTTCACTGACTTGCTTTGTTGGTGTTGTTTTTAGAATTCACAGAGACTATTCACCACCTCACACTTCGAGTCATAATCTAGAGAGTCTCTGCCAATGATTGGCCAACAAGTGACCTTTGACCCTTTTGCTCTTGTCCAATTTCCTCCTGGCAGATTTCTATTATTAACCACTGATGTTTCCTCTCTTCTACCTACCAATCTTTGTCGTTCATACCATGAATGCTCACACAAGTACAATGTAAGTGAAGTTCTTTTCCATTTCTGAAATCTTTCCCATAACCTTTGTATGTTGTTCATTTTGTCTTCCTTCATCCTTATCGCATTCCTTCCATTTGTTTACTCTTCTCTCTCTCTCTCTCTCTCTCTCTCTCTCTCTCTCTCTCTCTCTCTATCTTGATCCTTATCACACTTACATATTTGTATCAGCTCAGGTGATATCTTCTAGGGACCAAAACACCTTGCAAACAATGACTGTAATCTTCTTTAACCCGATGAGGACGGGCTGATTTTGCTACAACATGCATTTCCCATAGACACCTGCCCGAGTATACTTGGGACTCGTCCTCAAGGGGTTGACACTTGTGTACTTTGAGTGCTGACTGGCATAGAAAACCCCATAGCATTGTACACACTGTCTAAAGTCTCTGGCTTGGAAAGGGTTAAGCCCAAAATGGAAGTCAGACAAAATATAGGACTGTCAAAGAAAAGAAAGGGGATGTTTAACTCACCTATTCCCAGAGCAGAGGTGCCACAGAGAAAGGCCCAGGGAAGGGTGGGTAGCTCTACCACCTCCTTTCCTGTGAATACCAGAGCCAACATGACGGGGGCGAGGAGGACCATGTTGAACACCCCCAGGACGGTCAGGAAGAGGGAGACTTGGCCGTAGGTGGCGTCTCCAAGGAAACGCTTGAAGAGAACCTGAAGATGGAGAGAGAGAGAGTGTGTGTGGGTGTGTGTATGGGAGAGAAAGAGATACAAAGAGGGAAGGGGTGAGACAGAGAGAGAAAAATGGAGCTGAGGTCTTGGACTGAAGCACTGAGTTCTTGCATTCTGTCACTATCCATCAAATATATCAACTGTTTAATAATCATACCAGGTATGCCTTTGTACTGTTATGAATTTACCACTACTACAGCTATACAAACAAAAAATATTATCAGTTCTTCTCCAAATTCATCTCTATACTTTCTTTTATTGCTCTTTTTTTTTTTGGGGGGGGGGGGGGGGGGGGGGAGGGTGCTATCTACTTCTGAATTCTCCAAACCACAGGTTATATGAAATATTTACCATGCACATTGTAATACTGATATATATCACAATTACAAATGTACATTTGCAGTGCGGAGTTCGATAACCTTAAAATGCCACTCGTCATACACAGCCATTTAATATTTCACATCCCTGGGTTGACAAAATGCATAAAGGGGAACCTTCTTATAATGAGGACCTCAAGACCATGACAAATCCCTTGCCTAATCAGGTTTCTAATAGTATGTATTAACTTGAAGACTTGGGTATCAGGAAGGAGAAATGACAAACAGAATGATGACCTACGTAGAAATATATTTCGTAAGGCATCATTAGAGGGTAGTGGTATGAAAATATTGTATTAAAATAAAATACCAACCTTATACAGAGCAGCTCCGATGGCTGAGCCGAGGGCCAAGAAGACACCTACGACATTACCTCCCTTGAAGCCATCAGACCACATCATAAGGACAGTGCCAAGGATTGACAGGCCTACGGAGAAGAGCTGCAGGGGGAATGACATTTTTATAAAACACTGTCAAAATTTACCTCCATCACAACATACTGCAAAAGGTAGAGATATCTTGTAAGCATTGCATTCATCAATTGGAGATATCAAGACAGCAGGAACATTCCTTTAATCAAATTTCTCTGCAACAAGTTCGGCTTTTATATTCATCTGTCATGTCTTTTCCAGGAATGTTTCTCACACAATCTTTATACCATGACAGTGAAGACATACAAGTGTCTGAAATTGGTGTCAGATCACAACAACAAAAACGAACCACACTGTTATTAAAATAAAGTATATCTCAGTGACAAACATGTATTTTCCAACTTTAATTGTAATGAATAGTTCGCAAAATGAGCACTACTTCCAATCATATTTTACTTTTGCTACATTTTGTAGCCTCTGTTTGCTTGTCAATATGTAGAAAGGAGGTTTGGTCTATGTCTGTCACAGAGAATAGAATTTTAGAGGCTGATGAAGAAACATAACCCAGTGATTACTGAATTAAAAACAACAACAACAATGTGTATAACAGAATAAAGACATGCAAAACAATTTGGACAAAATATCATTCCAAAGCTGTTCTGAACCTTAATGGGGCTGCAGCTGTATTGCCATCACACAGCACATTGCACATCAGGGCAGTTTGTTGTGATGGCATAAATATCAAATGCCATCCTAAACCAGCCCAATATTTTCTTGACCACGTCGATAAGCTGACAACCACACAAACTAAATATCTCATAGCACACTCAAAGTATTAACCCATTGAGGACTGACTGAGTTTGCTACAACATGCATTTCCCAAAGCCACTTGCCCTAGTGTACTCGCGACTTGTCCTCAATGTGTTATTAAAGCTACAAATGGTCTTCATTCCTCATCAGTGAACATTACCGCATAATTTTTACTCGAACATTGAATACTGTATAACTAGGAATGTTCGCGTGCATGTTAATTTCGCGAATTTTGCAAGAGCCAAGATTCGCAAAATTAAAATGCACACAAAAGTTCTTGTCTACAATATATGCATTGAATGTTAGAGGCAATTCGCGAACATTTCATGCTGCGAATAAGGCTGTCGGCTCCAATTCGAAAAAATTGCATGCGGCAAAAATATCTTGTTTTACAGTACTACATACAGTGACTACAACTGAGAAAGCCTTTCAATGAAATCAAGAATAAGGAACCCTTGCTCACTCTGGCTGGTAGGAGAATGAGCAGCTCCTCGAGCCATATCCAAGAGAATGCGTAGATGAAGGCAGTGTTGGTGACAAAGAGCGCCGTTACGTCCGTCGGTGCCTTCAGCTTCAGGGCGGCGGCGTACATGTAATTGGTCACCATCCAGAGGGCGCAGAATGGCCCTGTAAGGCGCAGGCAGTGCCACCAGAGCATGCCTTCAGTGCCGTAGATCTGCAAATCTTCTCTGCACATTCATACACAAAATGAGAAAACAAGCTATTTTATGCAATGCACTGTATATAATTCAATCACCCACATTAATAGCTATCTTTATAAAACACACAAACAAACAGACAAACATGGGAACAACTTAAAGGGAAGGTAAACCCAAAGAGCAATGTGGATTGAGTGAAAGCAGCAACATTAGTAGAACACATCAGTGGAAGTTTGAGGAAAATCGGACAATCAATGCAAAAGTTATGAATTTTTAAAGTTTTGGTGTTGGAACCGCTGGATGAGGAGACTACTAGAGGATATGACGTATGAGTGGACAACAATACAAAGAAAATATAAAGGAAATTCAACAAAAATTCACTTTTCTAGAATTATGAAAGAGCAGTGGACCAACCGCTTTCAGAAAGCAGGGGGAATAATTGCTACCCTTAACATATGTCAATATCAAATTGATGGAATTTGTAATTGTCATGAAAAATAGATTTTTGTACTATTTTCTTTATATTTTCTTGGTATTATTGTCCACTCATACGTCATAACCTCTAGTAGTCTCCTCATCCAGCGGTTCCAACACAAAAACTTTAAAAATTCATAACTTTTGCATCGATTGTCCGATTTTCTTCAAACTTTCACTGATGTGTTCTACTAATGTTGCTGTTTTCACTCAATCCACATTGTTCTTGGGGTTTATCTTCCCTTTAAAGGAATCAACAATGTTTCAGTTATCATGAGCTGCATGGAGATACATGTACATCCTATCAAGTGTCAAATATTCTCTAAAAAAAAAACAACTGTATGAAAAGACAACAATGTTGAAAATCATTGTTAGATGCTTATCAAAACTTAGCGTTTTGTTCATATGCTGCATGTAAGCTGGACAAAAGATTTGTCTGCCAATCTGCAATTTTTTTTCAGTTCAATTCAATTCAATTCAATTTTATATCACATCTCTTTAAATGCAATACAAAGAAATAAATAGATATGCACACAATAAATCACTGTGAAATATGGGTAGCACCAAGGAGTCTTACTGTATAGTGGAGAATAAAAGAAAACAGTAAAAATCCTGTGGATGTGAGAGATTGTCAAAGGACCCTTGGCCTATCAGAGGTCAACCCCATAAACACTGCTCAGGACTTTAAATTGGTAACCCTCTGTCAATGAACAGAAAATACCTAATGCCCCTAATCCCTTTTGTGTCCTCATGGCCTTCCTGTGGGACTGAAGCATGTTGCTGTGCCTGAGTGGGCTTGCTATTAACCCATTAAGGACAGACTGATTTTGCCACAGCACGCATCTCCCATAGACACCTGCCTGAGTATACTCGGGACTCGTCCTCAATGGGTTAACTTGGCAACTCTAGGTTAGATTTGGCATTATTACTGAATGCTGATGAAAAGACTTGGCCAGTTGGTATACAGTATAAGCTGTGTGTCTGGGGATTTAAGAATAAAAGAAGTACAAATAAGGGCTTTTTACACTTGTAAATTTTTGCTTAGTCCCGTACCAACAGTGGGGCTAAGGGGGGCCTTAGCCCCACCGTTGGTACGGGACTATCCTTAGCCCACTTTCTGTTTACACTCGTTTTTGCCAAAGTGGGCTAGCCCCACCGATAATCCCGTACTATCTGGCCCTGCAAAATAGCAGGGTTAGCACCGCAATTGCGGTGCCAAGCAAGTGAGTGTAAACAGAACGAAAAAATAATCTGGGGCTAAGCGGCGGAGACGAAGTCCGACCCCCACTGACCAATCAGAAACGAGGTAATCAGGTGCTGCCGGTGCATGCGTGTACGTGTACAGTGCACAGCATAATCATGAATATTTATGTGGTTTGGAAAGTCCGGGGCTAAGAAATACGAGTGTAAAAAGGTCAGTTTTCTCCTTAGCCCCGGACAAGAGATAGTACGGGACTAATTGGCGAGTGTAAAAAGCTGAAAAAATTGGTACGGGACTAACGAAAGTCCTGGGTCAGAGAAAGTATGGGGTTAAGAAATACAAGTGTAAAAAGGGCTATAAACTGTTAACCTGTTGAGGATGGGCTGATTTTGTTACAACACTCATTTCTCACAGACTCTTGCCCAAGTATACTCGGGTCTCACCTTCAATGGGTTTAAGAGACTGTTCTCACCATACATTATATTCTAGTTTTCATACAAACAGTTTCATGTTGAGAGAAAAAAAAATGTTACAAGCAGTTTGCTACCATGGTGGTATTGTTCATAGATGTCTTGTTAGTGAGAGTACGACTTGAAAAGATTTTGTAGAGCTTCTTTTTTTCGATTTTACCACTATTTTCTAGCTCAGTCAGCAAAGTTTTGACTATGGTAAACAGGTGGCTACTATGCAGATGGTCCTCAAATGTATCGTATCCATGGATAATTTCTCTTTGGGGGATTCCGCAGTGAATACACAAAGCAGGTGGCAAATGATCACAGCAGAACTGACATGACAAAAAGAGAGAGAAAAAAAAATACAGATGGACAGAGGGAAAATACTCTTTCTAGACAGTTCTCAACAGAACAGTGCTACATGTAGTGTGAGAATGATTCCTCCACAATTTGGGGTCTGCATCATTCATTCCTACAAGAACAGTAACTCCAACAACCTCTAAAACACACAATGAACAGATTTTAGAACTCCACTACATGGCTGGCGGCACGTTTTCAAGAGTGAGGGGGGGGGGGGGGAGGTCCACTTCCGGGTTTCCTGAGCTAACAAGGAAAACAAAAGAAAGAAGGCCTCCAACACAACCACTTCCAGATTTCTTCAGCTGATATTAAAAGCAAAAAAAAAAAAAAGGTCTTCAGCGCAAAAACAAAGGCCTTACCGCACTCAAAAGTTTCATTCTATGTTTTTTTTAGTGCCACTTCCGGGGTAAAAAAAAAAGTAGGGGGGGGGGGGGGGAGGGGGAGCGCCCAAAGTAGTGACATCCTATGTATTCCTACAGGTGCAAAAAAAGTGGGTTCCTTCGGCTCTGCACTACTTCTTACTTTAATAGGGCCTTCAGTCCAGCGGTGCGTCTCTCCTTGAAAAGCACCATGGCGCCAATGATGTAGATTGGGTAACAGATGATCATCCAGTTTGTAGTGAACCAGATAACGAAGAACGGGGCGACAAACGTGGGCGAGTACATGCTCTTCATGAACTGGGTCGCGGCGACCCAGGAGATGGCCACGCTGAGACCGATGGTCAGTCCAATGAGGACCTTCCTGGCATTGACCGCTGAGAGGCAGGATTCTGAGGACGGCTTGTCATCAGGAAGATCTCCAGCTGACGTTGGCAGCTGACTGTAACCTGGGGAATGAGAATTATGTGAATTGAGCAAAATCATTGCAACAAATTATGTATGCACTTTCAGGGTTCGAAATTGGCGATGGTCCGCTGGCCATTGGCCACCCAAAATCATGTTGGACTAGCTAAAAATCATAAAATTCTGAAGTAACTAGTCCGTCTGGCTAGCCAAAATATTGCTTCAGTGTCAAAATTGATTCTAAGTAGTCCGCCTGGCTAGTTAAAAAAAAAGTTAAGTGCGACCCCTGACTTTGCAGTTGTTGTTGTTGTTTTGCTACGAGAGTATCATGAATCCAAATTCATCAACAAACTTGTAAAGTCCTTGTTTTTATGGCAACATGGAAATGACAATGGAGTTTTGATGATTTCTACCCCTCCCCACCCCTCCCCACCCCATCCCCAATAAAAGGGCAAAATAGATTTGACAAAAATCAATAGAACATTTCTTTCATTATTATTTAATGTCACTGCCCTGCAAATGTGATGAATTAGTATCTAATCACCCTTCAGATCAGCTTTGGATACTTTGTCACTTTTACTTAAATTTTTTTTCCATTTTCAAGATCATACCGTTATTGTAATCCTCAACATCAATCTCTTTCCTCTCTGCACTTCTTTATTATTATTATTATTCTTTTTCTTTTGTTTGTCTGTTTGTGTGTTTGTTTTTGTTTGTCTGCTTTTTTAAAATCAATTATGGATGAAGCCCCTGCGATGACTCTCTGGAGATTGATGCACACGCCACCACTTCTGCCCTGCTTTGACCAAGGTGGCCATTGGCATTGGCACACACTGCTTAGTCCCACCAGGGTCTTAAACAAAGGTTGCTGTGCAGTGAACTCCAATGTAAAGGCAGCAAGTGATTTACAACATGGATAAACCATTTCTGTCATTAGCACAGCATATGGCAAAAACTTATAGTCAAGGCAACTTGTAGGAAAATTTATTGCAAAAGCAGTGTCAAAAAAGCACTTGGGAAAAACAAGAAATGATGTGAAAATCTCGACCTCCTTGAACTCAATTTCACCTGTAGACACAAGTAGCCTTTTTCAGAACTGCTGCTATTTCTTTTTCTTCTTTAAGGAAGGGGGAGTTGAAGCACAGTGCATCACTAATTGTGGGAAATTTTAGACAAATACATATTATGTACACACTTCAAAATAGAAATACAAAGATGTAAAGCTATATGATGGCGTGAGCCGTGACTACACTCTTTTTCTAGGGTGATCGACACCTGCTACAATGACTTGTACCTATCATTAATAAGGCATTGACACCACCAAGATATCTTGTACCATTGTATTGTCAGTATTGACATAAAGTGCAGACACAATATGCTATCAAACATGCGTTTCACTGCCACTACAAAGTCCATTCTTCGTTGACAGATTTATATCACAAGTTGGAAAATAGTTCCATATAAACTGTGACTGCGAACAATGAAATTTATAAGTGGTGAATATATCAGCAGTGATTGATTTAGATGTGGTGCGTTATCATGTTACTCATGGATATAGAAGAATGAGTAGAAAACCACTTTTGGCAATTGAACTTTTAATAGTCTGACTTCTAATCTTTTGCCTTCTTAATATTTTCCTCACAGAAAGTAGGGCAAATTATCATTATCAATATCAATTTAAAGCTTAGCATCTGGGCAATTCATGTTGTATATCCTGGAAAAAAAAAACAATCTTGAAAATTTGTAAAATACATTAATTCCTATACTAAATGACTTTCATGAAGACAGACATATTTGCCATAATGCTATTTGGGGCTCTGTTTTTTGCTTTTATTGTTTGGGTTTTGCTTCTTTCTTTTTTTTAAGAGAGGACATTTCTTTTTTCACTCAACCTAAAATCATTTGAGAATATATCATGTCACATGACTAAAAAAAAAAAAATGCGCAATTTCAAATCTTTGAAATATGCCTCACCGGTTGAATGTCTTTAAGGGTCATCCATATTTTCAGTGATAACGAGAGAAACTATTGACTCAAACTACTCCAATATTTGCTTTACACTTTAATATGCCATGTGATAAACTTGTATAATGTCCCCCTTTGTTAGTGTATGAAAGAGTACAAAGTATTTATTTCCTGATGAAGACTCGTGGCATTGTTTCTTGTGTTTGGCTGGTGGAATCCAAATGTCATTGATTTTGTAATTTGACTACCTACATTTGTGGGATAGTTCCCAAAATTGTACATTTAACATAATTTCTAAAGAGAGAGCATTCACCATTGGAGACAATGGAAATTCTAAACTAATTTTGATGGTGTAGACTTTGACCTGTAGCACGCAGCTTCAAAAACATTTACACAGTGTGCAGGTGTATTCACTGGAAAGGGGTATTTTCATGGATGTTGGGTAATTCTATGTTTCAATGTGCATTGCCCACACTTATACTTACGACTACAATGTATGACATTTTAAACTTTTGTCAAAGAGTTGGTTAAAAAGAAAAGAATTTCCCATAAATCACACAAGGACGAATGCAAAAACTGTGACAAACTACAAATCATCTTATCCTGCTATTTAAAACTAAAAGTATGATGCAGATTAGAAAAAAAAAAAAAATTACTGATGTGCATTTAAAAATATTTAAATGTTAAAGATCAAATCATCAATGATCAACAATGTTTGCATTAACCAAAATAAAACCACATCTCCCCACCCACTCCACATAAATGACATTTCTTTGGCAGATCCTGGCTGCAGAGCTCTGCTGATTTCTACATTTGTAAGTGTACATTTTCATAGTGATTGGTACAAGTGGTAGGGATATTATAGATCTTGTCAAGCTTACCCCTGGCATCAGTGGGTACAGTGGTTACCCTGTCCCCCTCTCCCTCTCTACCGCTGTCCGTGGTGGGGGCCGTTGCCGCGGCAACACTAGCGGTTGCTTCAGAATCCCCATTAAGCATCGGCTCCTCCTCCTCTTCTGCCTCATCCTCAAATTTGATCTCCTCTTTCCCCTTCTCCTCCTCCGTTTCCTTGGAGATGGAGTCCCCGCCTCCTGGAGGAGTCTCCTCTCCTCCTACGTCACCTCCTTCTCCCCCATCTGCTGGTCTCGTCTCCTCTGGGACCACACTGCTGTCCATATCGGTGTTCGAATCGACTGGATCCATTTTAGGTTTTTTGTTTTGTTTTGTTAATAGTTTGTTTACTTTCAAAGATGTACAAGGCTTCCGCCTTTTCTCCTGCAGTTGGGAGACTTTGGAAAATCAAAGCGTCACTCCTGGATCATAATGATGCTGTGAAGAGCAAAGAGTGAAGAGAAAAGTATTGTCAACAACATGGTTTTAGGTTTCAAGACAATTCTTTTACGATAGTCACAACCAGGACTTTGACTGATTGATGGTAAGGTTGATGATAATGTTGGTCCAACAGTCCCTGACATTACAGGTAGAAAATACCATCTGACCAGTTACTTTTTCAGGAATGGATCAGTAAAATATGGAGAAACTGGGTATGTACTGGTCCGATAGACAGGTCGAACCAGTAGAAAAAATGGGTCAGTGTGCAGCCCTGCTTTATACATGCTATTTGTAGAGATGATGTGTCTTGTACGTGCCACTGCCCTGAAGGTAAATCACAAAACAACACACAAAATGTACGTCAAAAGATTTATACACCCAATCAAGAGAGCCATAGTGACCAGCCCAAAGTCTGTGGTTAAGTTTTCTCGACTATCTCAGTCTAAACTTGCACAACAAATTAGTGGAAAGCATGAGTGCTGTTTGTTGTGAACGTGAAAAAAAAAAAGATTTTAATGGAGTAGGCCTTAGTGTAGCTGGTTTATCACACACTGGTACCACCATGACTTGATCAGAGTGGCTCAGTGCCAGTACACCACAAGGCCGGCTCCATGTTTTTTTAAAGTGTGTGTGTGTGTGTGTGGGGGGGGGGGGGCAGTTTATATTTCTGGTGCCACTTGGGGGTGGGGGGGGGGGTTCATCAGCTGACAAGCAAAAAGAAGGGGGGGGGCTTCAGGGCAATTTTCTGGTGCCCACTCTGCACTTCTGGGTTTTCACAGCTGACAAGCAAAAACAAACAAACAAACAAACAAACAAACAAACAAACAATCAAACAAAACAAATAAAAAGGGCCTAGACTCTACTGGTGCCTCTTCTAGGTTGCATTGGCTGAAAAGCAAAAAAAAAAATCACAAAAAAAACCCAAAACAAAACAACAAGAACAACAACAACAAAAACAAAAACAAAATGACTGGGGATGATCCCAATTCTCTGTTCCACTTCCACAGTTACAGGCCTGTAACCTCAGCTGACATTGACAAGCAAAATCTTTTCTGGTGCCACTTGTGGAGTTAAAAAAAAAAAAGTGGGGGGGGGGGGCAAGTGGTTAGACCCTATGTATTCCTACAGTATGTATTATGCAAAAAAAAAAAAAACAAGTGGGGGCAGTTTTATATTTCTGGTGTTACTTCCGTCCAGGGTTTCATCAGCTGACAAGCAAAAAGAAAAAGCCTTCAGCACAGTGACTGTCTATCTGGTGCCCACACCGCACTTCCACTATGGTTCCAGGTCTCCACAGCTTTCAAACAAAAAAATATAAAAAAAAGCCTACAATGTAAGCCAATTTTTCTGTTACTATAGTACTTCTGGGGCTAGCCCGACCAGACGCTGTTACGCTATGCGACGTACCATGTACAGCGACTGGGCTGTGTATAGTTATTCTGGGGCCAATCAGCTGACAAGCAAAAAAAGTTCTGATGCCACTTCCAGAGTGAAAAAAAAAAAAAAGAAATGGGGATCGCGGTGAGTGGTTAGACCCTACAATTGTATGTATTCCTTTGCATCATGCAAAACTGAAAACAAAACAGAAAACAAAACAAAATCAAAAGTAGGGCCCCAGACAAGCCCCATCCCCTTCCCCCTTCACCGACCCTTTTCCCTCCCCCTCCTCCCCCGCCGCGCCGACCCACACTAGCACTACACTTGCACTTGGTCTATAACACTACAGTGTCCTGGCCCTACTACTATGCTTACGAAAATCTCAGAAGAAGAAAAAAAGGAAGACAGACATCCGCACGGTCTCTGCATAAATAACATTCATGGCAAGGTAAAATGACAGCAAATAAATCTAAATGGAGCAGCAACAAAGGAAAAGTGTCGGTACCACGCCACAACCTACGCCTAGCCGGCCGGCCGATAGCTATAGCTAACGTTAAATGTACCACCCAACCGGCGGAGCGGCGGCGGGTGGCGTTCCGACCCGATCGACCCGAGTTCAGGGCTCCATCTTATAAAGCCTTCAAATCAATCACAAGTCCCCAAATCAATCGCAACTTGCATTGCAGCTCACAAGAAACTTGTGATTGATTTCTATCACAAGTCTTTATAAGACAGGCCCCGGAACGTCGCCTCCACTCCAAGGCCCCCATGCATGCGATACCATACCAATGCATGGCCAGGCGCCGGTGGTGGCGGTGGCTGGCGGTCGGTGGGAGGGAGCTGACGGGGAATGCTCTGCTAGTATGCTACACGAGTAGCGACAACACGCCGTCGTGCCACTTTTGCTGAGCGCTGAGCACCATCCACGATACACACGCACGCACACACAACAATCTACTGGTAGGCCTACCGGTATGTGAAACGGTAGCTCCCCACGGCCCAAGGTAGGAGCCTGCTAACACAATGCATGCGCTCCGCTCCGCTCAGCTCACGCGACTCTCTTCTGCTCACGAAAAGTGAATGCGCAAACACGGGGGATTTTTCATGCGCTCTCTGAACGCAGAATGATGCATATAATCAAAAACTTTTTCTCACCTCACTCACACGTATAGCAAAATCCCCTTACTTCAGCTGCCTTTTGAAGCACGTGCTTAGGAGGTAATTGCAGACAAACTGCGCCGCCGCTCCGACAGCTCAACACCAGAGAACAGCGCGTGAATGAATGACGACACAATGTCGTTGAGCGAACTTATACCTAAGATCAGATGATAGAGCGCCGCGCAATCCGTACTAGCAAAACCATCAGCTGATCTCTTTCAAGCTAGCTCACGCAATGTCCATACACGATGTCGTACGAGTGGCGAAACGAGCGGCAGCGTAATTATGGAAGGCCATCGCCGCCAAAAGGCGTGCCAAACCATACGCATACATGTCAGAACATACGCATGCTTATTTCATAACGTACGCATGGTTCTTTCATAACATACGCATGGGACATTTGCTATTATATCCCTCATGTAAAGCTTCTTGCCATAGGATTGTACAGAGCACGAACATGGTGTAGTTTTACTAGCTAGCTACGAGCAGCTGGATGCGGTGCAATTGGTTACTAGCCAGCGTGATATAGTACTTTTGGGAATCCACGATTTGCACCCATCGTGATCGTGTGATCGATATCTACATTTCTCACTTAAGAATGTACGCAGTGCGCGTAGTAGCGATACTTTTGAGCGACAGTCCTGTGGCTTGTAGCTAGCTAGCTAGCGCTAAGAGAGCGCGCGGTGTGATGTGCGACAGCATTACAGAAATCTGTGTGGTGCGATGGCGTGGCCGGTCGGTGTGTAACGTGTGGACGTGTGATACGTGATCAATGCATTCAGCTCAATTGACAAAGTGACTGCTTCCAGTAACGGAAGAATGATCGCAGGAGGACACCATATCAGGTACGAATTAGGAATAAACTAAAACCGATTTTGAAGATGATCTGGGTAACGAAGCCGCTTTAGGCGTACTTCTAACGTAGTCCTGGACCTCGATCTTTCGGAGTTTTGCACGCTGTAGTGTAGCTCGTGTGTAGGAATCAACAACAGCGCAGCGGTGTCGTTCGCTACGCGCTGCACGCACTGCTGCTGCACTGCTACAGCCTAACGTTAGACTTATCGTTCACGAAACCTGCACACTTTTCCAAAAGGGAACCGTCATTACTCTAGTAAAATGCTCGAGAGGGATATAAAACAAATATCGACTGCTTTCTTTCGGGCCATGGTAAAACTATTTGACCTCGGTGATGTCTCAACAGTGCCATGTCCCTCGACTTCGTCTCGGGACATAGCACTGTTGAGACATCACCTCGGTGCAAATAGTTTTACCATCTCCCTCTGCAGCAGTCGATATTTGTATATTATTTTTCAATGAAATTCCTAACGTACGCATGCTTCTGTCATAACGTACGCGTGGTTTTGCCATTACATACGCATGGATTCGGAAAAAACGGCACACTCTCAGACAGAACCAAGCGTATGTAATGAATGAACGATGCGTACGTAATGACAGAGCCATGCGTACGTTATGACGGAACCATGCGTACGTTATTACGGAACCATGCGTACGTAATGACTCGACGATGCGTACGTAGTGCATCATATATTTTTCTGTAGCTATTACGATCTCGCACAACCAGTGACAAAGCAATTAAAAGTTAACATATCAGTTCGGTTTAGTTCAATTCAGAATCGGACTTTATTCTCTTGTCTGCATTGAACGTACTCCAAATGAAAAAGAGTATTCTTTTTATTTTTTTTCAAGAATAATAAGGCGCACAATCAGTACACTCATATAAGTAAAATTAAATATACAGTAGTCTGATGACAGAATGCAAATTGTATTGATTTTAACAATTCAGGATAGAGGAATAAATGGTGATCTAACTGGTTCATGGTAGAATGATTTTGGCGGGATTGGAATGCAGAAGTCTGTCGTTATAAATAGGCTAATAACTTGAGACGGCAGTCTGAAGAAAAGAGTTAAAAAAATAATAGGAAATTGAAAGTACAGAACATACGAGAAAACCATGTTATTTAATATTCTGGAGTTTTGCATTGCGTTGGTGAAAATAGATTGTCAAGTATAAAGGGATGAAGTGAGTGCAATATGCCTTAAACTATAGGCGTGAATTTTTCCTGAATGGTTTGATGTTTAATACATTCGTGAATAGTGATTCGAAATATCAAATGCATAAAGCATATCGTGAATGACATATTTAGATGTTTCCTGATCCTTAGAGTTTGATAGGCCTATGCTTTGTCATGGGAGATTTGAAAGAAAAACAAAGGTGTCGCGCATGATTTGATTCGTTCCGGCAGTGATTTCTATTAACTGCAAGGTCCGTGGTATGAGATAGAACTATGGAAGAGGAGTTGCTTCGGATTAATGAAAACGAAAATCTTTGCAATGAAGTGTGGGATAGGAGGTTGGTATTGCAGTTGGGGATGAATGTATCGTGGAAGAAATGAAGTAATTGTGTTGATGTGCTTCAACATAGTGCAGACTGACCAGTAGGTACAGAGGTCATGTACTCTCATAGTTCTATAGTTGTTTTGATAAAGGAGAGGTATGAGCTAAATAGACAGAATGTATATATACACATTGGAATATCCTTTTCTGTACGAGAAATAACGCATCAATTTTGGATTTGTTACAGTAGCTGTATATAGTAGCCTATTACAGAAGTTGAGCCATGGTGAAAAGGTTGAAAAGCAAAACATTTTCGCGGCATGATATTGTCGTGACTTGGAGCCGCCGGCTTTTTTCGTGGCACAAAACGTTCGCGAATCGCCACTGACATTCAATGCATATGGTATAGTAGGCAAAAACTGTCGCGTGCATTTTCATTTCGGAAACCTTGACTCGCGAAATTTTGCGAATTGATAATGCACGCGAACATCTCTGGTGTTCTATATAGGATAAATAAATTATCAGGAGGACTTTCTTTTTTCGGGGGGGGGGGGGAGGAGAGGTCAATTTGATAAAGTGTTTCAATTGATATTGATATTGCTCTTCATCAACGTATAGGCACCGAATTAATCAGTGTTTAGTAGCAACGATAAAAAAATAGGCCTACATATTCGGGCGGGATTCAAATCTACGACCTCCTGCGACCTCTATGACCTCTTGCGACCTCTACGACCTCCTGCGACCTCCTGCAACCTTAATTGCACAAAAATCTATAAGACCTAATGGACCAAACCTCTGGAACACACCTCCAGATTATGTTAAATCATTTAAAACGTTATATCTTCCTTTAAAGCTAGATTGAAAAACTGTGTTTCTGTCAGATTACAATAAATGAATATTGAATCTGAATACAAATTTTGTTTTGTTTAAGGCATTTATTTTCTTAATTGAACACAAATTTTCCTTTGCCGTCCATGAAAAAAAAAAAATTGTGTTATGTTTCTGCTCAATATCAGGGATATGCATGCCAAAATAAGAGATGAATAATATCTTAGAACGCTTCAGAGACACTATCTGTGTCTGCGCATAATGAAAAATTGTCTCGTGTTTCTGTGATTAATTCGTCGTTGAACAACAATATTTTTTTCTAATGCAGATGAAATTTTGCACTTTGTCTCAAATTTTGTTGGTATAAGTATAGAAATTCTGTGTGTCGTCAATATATATAGGTATATACTGTATAGATGATCAGAAATGTTAGTTAGAATATAACCAATTAACGTTGGTAAACTGATTCTCGCCGATGTATATACTGCATATAGTTTATTGTTATAGATATTCTCGCATATTCCGAAGATCGATATTAGAATTGCCCATCTCTGTTTTCTTAAATATTAACTAAGGCAAATAAGAAACAAATGTGAGTGAGAGGATAATTTATTTGGAAAATAAAAGTGCGTAGTAGAAGCGTCCACCTTGTGAACGATGCTACGACACAGATCAACAGCCTCTGAGGAATTATTATAAAGCGTAATAGGCAGTGGCGTAAATAAGGGGGGGGGGTGGCACGTGCCCCACCCCCCCCCCCCCATCCGCTGGTAAATAAACCCCAAATCAAAAACAAAAACAAAAAACAAAAAAGACCTCACCAAAATGGTAATGCAAGGGTTAGTAAACTGCTTTTGAAATCGACATGAAAGGGTGATCAAAAATAAGATATTTTTCTAAGATTTCTTTTAACCGTGATTAAAGAGGTATATAGTGTGGAACGTTGTTGAAAAGGCCTGGAACCGACAAAAGATTGTGATTCAGCGTGATTCCTGGTTGGCATTCTAAATATAAGTAGGATGTGCGCAGTGTACTCAGAACATCCGAACGGCAAAAAGAGTCGCTGCAACGTTGCGCAATGTGATATAGAATGTGCACCTTTGTACCTTACCCTTCGTTATCAAAGCCAGATCATTGATTTTGCTGTGTTGCTTTATACATACTAGTCTATCTTAAAATGCCTTGCATTGCCAATAATAAAACTTGACCTAGGCTATTTCCTAACCTTTCCATGTATATAAAACATATTATACACACACAAACACAAACAATTTGGGGATGCTGTATAGTGCAGATTTTGAACATCTTTCCCCCGCTTGGTCACTTCGACGCCCCTTCGCTGGTCATACCTCTCCCAATCACGAACATAAACCGACACCCTTGACTACCAGTGGTGGATCAAGGGGGGGGGGGGGCGCACTATGGGCGCCCCCCCCCCCTCTTAATTTCCAAAGCGAAAAATATAGCTACAAACTGCAGTTTTTGGACTGTAAAATGTCAAAATCCGCTCGCTCGCATTTCATCGTTATGCCATTCTCCTGATGTTACTGTCAGTAAATTGCCAGCCGTTGCGCCCGGTGAGCCCCCTTAATTTCCAAAGCGTAAAAGTAAAAGCTACAAACGGCAGTTTTTGTACTGTAAAATGTCAACATTTTCAAGCTCTCTCTCTCTGCTCGCTCGCATTTTATCGTTATGCCATTCTCTTGATGTTACTGCCAGTAATTGCCAGCAGTTGCGCCCGGTGCACCCCCATAATTTTTAAAGCGAAAAAAATATGACTATATACAAACGGCAGTTTTTTGGACTGTAAAATGTTTAAATTTCAAGCTTGCTCGCTCCGCTCGCTCGCATCTAATCGTTATGCCATTCTCCTGATGTTGCTGCCAGTAAATTGCCCCCTTAAATTCCAAAGCGAAGAAACATAGCTACAAACGGCATTTTTTAGACTGTAAAATGTCAAAATGTTCAAGCTTGCTCGCCTCGATCGCTCGCATATTATCGCTATGCCATTCTCCTGATGTTGCTGCCAGTAATTGCCCCCCTTAAATTCCAAAGCGAAAAAACATCGCTACAAACGGCAGTTTTTGGACTGTAAAATGTCGCAATTTCAAGCTCGCTAACTCCGCTTGCTCGCATTTAATTGTTATGCAATTCTCCTGATGTTGCTGCCAGTAACTTGTCGTTTCACACCGTCATTCCATAATCCATGTAAGGAAAACTTACAATGTTGCTCAATGACTGCTCTGTGGAATGTATCACATTCCGTTATTACTGTATTGTAGTCCCCGTTAAAGGGACATTCCGGACGATTTTCATAATTTCACATCATGTAGTACATAAATCAACAACTCCATGTATAGATTCGTGGAATTTGTTGTGGTCCTGGAGCAGAGAAGCCAATAAATTGAAAATCTTAAACAAATTACACTGAACAGTGTTGATGACATCAGAGCCTCATATATTATTTCAGAAATGTAGCAGTGCAATTCCATTACAAGACCACTTGCTCAAGAAGTTCACCTGTGAAGAATCTATGCATGCCTTCTTCTCTTATTCTGCTTCCGTGAGCCCCGACTCATGGTGAGGCTGCCATGTCATCATCCTTGTTCATTGCACTTTGTCATACATTTTGAAAACATTCTCATTCCTCATCCCAATCACTATAATTTCTGAAACTCTGTACTCAGTTTAGCTGATTTATAGTTGTTCAAATGTAAAAGTCTGAAAATCACCCGGAGGTCCCCTTTAAGTTTGCAGACTGACAGCGCACGCACACACACACACACATACACACGCACGCACGCACAAGCATACACACCCTCAAAATTACTTTTCCACGAGGTGAACCCCCCCCCCCCCCAAAGTCTTGACCCACGGTACGCCACTGAGCGTAAGTGTGACTTACTATCAGTGCTTGTGATCAGAATGTGGGTGAATTGGTCTGTATGAAGGCCTGATTTGAGGGATATCGCATTGACCATATACACGATATACCCTGTGTCGAGAATTAGAGTAGTTTATCGACTTGTGTCACGAACATGTTACGCACACTACCCAACGATTGCAAATTTTAAAAAGGTGATAGCCCTAGAACGTAGTTTTGCTTCGTTTGCGTGCTATCAAAATCTTCATGCCACTGCTGAGTACAGAATGTCTTCCGTGGCTGTGGCACAATGGGTCCTACGCCGAGATATGTAGTAAAAAAAAAGGAAACCTCAAAACACAACAAAGTTTGTGTAAAAAAGAATATCAATGACTGCAGTGGACACTTGTGGGCAAGCAGGTGACGTTGCCTCAATGGTAAGACTTATCTGTCAATCGCTACTGTCCATGTATACTTTGAATCAATGTACGAGAAATGGGAAAATTAGATTACAAATCACGATCCACTTGCCAAAGTATTCACTTTCTCTTGTAAAGTACGTGCAAATGAGATTACTTGAGTAATCTTTTCCCAAAATACACTACCGCTGCACACGCATTTTCTCTCTCTCTCTTTTCTTTTCTTTTCTTTTTTTTTGTTGTTGCATTTTTCCGGATCTAAGAGAGTTATTATCTTCCGCGCATGTAGTTTCTAGATTTTCAAAACGTAGTGTTATTTCCATTCAGGCTGAATATCTTATATTATGAAGGATATGGCAATATGATCAAAGCAGGAAAGCATATTTACAGCAAAAAGTTATTGTGACGCCTTTGACAGAAACAGGTGCATGAATTGATTAACAAGCGATGAATGTCAATAAGTAGTAGGTCCATTGTTATAATCACATAATTATTAACTTCATTTGACGAAGTTGATCGGAAAATGATAATATAGGCTTTCCAGTGAGGATAAACAGTTTCAAATATTTTCACATTATGCCTCAGATCTATGATTGAACTTTGCACATTGTTTTGGACAGGATTTACTTCTGTTCAATGTGCTTTACCATCAGGTAAAATGTAATTTCATTGAATAAATAAACAAGCGAAATATACGGCCAAAATTATGCTAGTGCTCAAAAGTATCTTCAGATTGCTTGGAAAGACGGCGGCATACAAACCCAACCGCCAAAGGCACAAATACACCTGTGGAATTCTTTTGTGAATCCTTACAAAATTGACAGCTGTTTGAATAGTTACTGCCAGTTGGAACTCTTGTTCTTGAACCTCCTTAATTGGTATCATATAGGGACTACCGCCAAATTGGTCATTCCAACATACCCGCTATAAGTATATTGCTCACGAAATGAAGACTATGCGTACGTAATGACGAGACCATACGCACGTAATGACAAGACCACGCGTACGTAAGGAAAAGGTCATACGTACGTAATCACGAGACCATACGTATGTAATTCCAAGACCTTACGTACGTAATGACAAAAATCTGTTAGACCATACGTACGTAATGACAGAAGCACACGTACGTAATGGCAAGACCACGCGTACGTTATGACAGTAACATGCGTACGTTATGACAGTAGCATGCGTACGCTAAGAATTTCTTAGAACTATAATGACAAATGTCCATGCGTACGTTATGACAGAACCATGCGTACGTTACGAAACAACCATGCGTACGTTCTGACATGCACGCGTATGGTGTTGGCACGCGTTTTGGCGGCGATGGCCTTCCATACGTAATAGCACAGTCCGCACAGCAAAAGTACTCAGTAGGTGCACGCGCACGCACGTCAATGTCATACAGTAGTGCTTTCAGCTGAGGAACTGTGTGTCTGTTTTGTATACACTCACTTCATGTTCACTGGACCAAAACAAAGTTTCGCCATTGCACCACTCACTACCTTACACAATCACATGTGTAAATTTGCATAATTAATGAAAATTGTATACTTGAAAAATTACCAATTTCTATAGAAATGCAATACAGGGGACGCAGCCGGTCCCCCCCCCCCTGAAAAAAAAAATGGATAAATAAACAAACAAAAACATTATCAGGTTAAAACCCTTAAGATTGCGAAGTCTTAAGGGTTTAGATATTTCTTCATCATTTTTCGGATATCATTTCCTTTGTTTGGGGAAGGGAAGGGGAGCCGGAGGGGAGGAAGGAGAGGGACCCGGGGGAGGGGAGGTGTAGAGCCAAAGAGTGGAGGGAGACTGGCTACAGTTCACCTCCTATTGCATGTAAATGCATGCACCGTCAGACTGGCAAGAAATCGAGAAGATTGGCGAGGTTTATGGCATAGGAGGAAACATCCCTCTATGCTAGTGGGAAGTTTCGCGAGAAGTTTCTTGGGAGGTTTTGAAGTTTGCGGTCAGACTGGCAAAACTTCGAGATCTAAAGATCGCGATCTTATACTTCTCGATCTTTTGCCAGCGGCTTTACTGGCTGACCCGCGCTGCGGGTAACTGATTATTAAAGTTCATAAGGTAGCAAGGATAACGCGCTCTCAACAGTGGAGGATATATATAACTACTTCATGTTGTCAGATACATACTGACAAGCTGGATAAAAGTGCATGCCTGAACTGCTTGCTTCTACGCATATCGACACAAAGTCATCCTGAAGTGAGACAGTTATTTCATTGGGGAAAAAAAAATGCATGTAATGAGCGTGTTAAAGGGATGTTGGAGGGTATTGGTGGAGTTGAGAATTAGGCTTTTAACTTTTTGTGAGATACCAAGAAAACACTTATGAAAGAGTACAGAGCATACCATTTTAAGAGGAATTCAAAGTTTATTTGATGAAAATCGGGTTTGGAATAACTGAAACATCCAAAAACAAAGTAAAACAAAGCGATCGTAATTAAAGGTGGGTCCAACACTTTATTAGAATCGCTCTGTTTTGGATATCTCAGCCATTTCAAAACCAATTTTCATCAAATAAACGATGAATTCCTCATGGAATTACATGCTCTTTCATATTTCATAAGAGGTTTCTCATTCTATCTCACCAAAAAATTTAGTAACCTGAAATTAGGTCTCAACCAAAACTATACGATCCCTTTGATATAAGCCTATACACGCGCGGGAATCACGGTTTCTATATAAAATTGTGGGCTGAAAACGAATGGGTTTAGCTATGAAAGCTTAGGCCTATTTCATAGGTTCCTATATATATCGATAAAAGTGATGAATCCATACAAACACCATATTAAAATGAATGCCATAAACCTTTAAAAAAAATTGCTTTAAAAAAGTCGAGAGAGCAATAATTTACAAAAAACATCAAAAGGGGGTCTTGAGTTACTTACACTGTAAGAAATGGTCCTCAAGCACCTATACGGACCTAATCCTTGCAGTGTCCATGATATTGTGGTGAGGCAAACAATGGGAAGAACGTGCACCGATGTCATCATCGACTTTATCGGTTCAGTTCAACTTCCGCTCCAGCGTGAATTAGTTCCGAGATTGCCCGTCCACTATAGGGGCCTATACGCCACCAGGGGCGGATCGAGGAATTCCGTAAAGGGGAGGCGCCTTCACAAAATTAAATGGGGGTGCACGCCCCCCCTTTTTTTTCCTTTTTATTTCTTTTGGTTAAACCAAATTAATAATTAAGAGGGGGCGCGCCCGGTCCCCCCTCCCCCCCCCCCCCCCGGATCCGCCACTGCGCCATGGTTGACGTAAAAATCTGCATACAATATCACGCTGCTTCATGTGTATCGCTGCACTTTGAGTGGCAGTGGAATATTATTACCTGTTAGATATTACTGGTGGCATGGACTGCATGGACACAATATCATGCCCTTCGTTGTATAGGCCCCTGTTGTTTTTCGTGTTGTTTTGTTTTTGCTATTATGGTATTGTTTCCAGACGGTGTGTCAGAGGGCATTAAACTTTTCCTACACCGATCAAACACAGCCGCCCACAGTCTGAAATTCCACAGTTGTTGTTCTTCTTGTCCGTTGCTTGCAGGGGCCGTAGAATTGGCCGGGGGGGGGGGGGGGGGGGGGAGGGGGTGGCTGGTGGGGCTACAACGCCCCCACCCCCCCCCCCCCCAAAAAAAAATGTTATCATTAAAAAAAAAAAAAAAAAAAAAAACGCACACGACCCTTTGGCCTCCAGTCGACCTCCCTATCCCCAATATACACACACGCACGCATACACACTTTTTGTTTTATGATATACACGCACACGCACGCACAAAAACCCACCCACACACGCACAGAAAACTTTCCGCGGCGCTTGTTATTGTGGGGCTGTTTCTGTTCTTGTCGGAAATCATGTTCATTGTGCGGTTCTATTGTGAGTCTTGCGTCCGCTGCACACTAATGAAAATATCGCAAAAAACAAGGTCCTATTATAGGCCTACTTCACGGCTATACAAAAACAAGTATACAAAAAAATCATGGGCTTACATAGTCATGCAGGCTCACATGAATATAAGGCCATTATTTTTTTTTTCATCATGGCTACTACAAACACACTACATAATTCGGTGCTTATCTACGCTGATGTATACTAGGGCAATTTATCAACAAGTCGCAATAAAGTAACTCGACGCAAGAATTTTCATCATTAAATTGAACAAACGAGAACATAGGCGAGTAAATTACTACAAATCTGTTCCTTCATAGGGAATTTGTGTATTTATTATTCATCAATCAAGTTTCCAAGGTAACCTTAAAACACACAGTAAATGAAAAAGAAAATATAGAGACTTCTGTCACACTACCATTTGGCCATTTTGTTGCTACAGACTCAACCGAATAATAGTCACTAATGTATCAGTATCTGAAACAGCAGCACGACGCATTCTAGGTTGATGTCTAGACTACTGACATACCGGCCATAGTAGAGGAGAATGTTACGGATTGTTCTCGACCTTCCCCCCCCCCCCCTCTCTCTCTCTCTCTCTCTAAAACAGAACCATTATTGTAATTATATAGCCACTATAATCTGGTATAGTGTAGAGCAAAAACAATCCCGTAGCTTTCAAATTATTGATTTCATCAAAAGAATTTCGATTATATCAATCATTATCAGCCACGGTAAGATAGGGCAGATAGGGCAAACTATAGTATCCATAATATTTCGATACATACATGACAATGTCAGTCAAATGTAAAGAAACTTTTTTTTTTTGGCTTTATAATATAAGTATAGAAAGGAACACGCTCAAAAGCTTATGGCGGTATAAAATGGTGTGATACGTTGTACAATGCAAAAAAGGTAAAATATACCTATAGACCTACCTGAACATGGTTAACCCACATGTTGTTATGATTAAGTATTGTAATAAGCCATGGTTAGAATTCATGAATTCAGAATTTAACGTTTACTTTCGAGCAACTGCAAAAATCCATATTTTTTCCGACGACTGAAGGTAGAAGATTAAAGCAACAAAATATTTTACACAGGTGATTGCCTGATATGTCAAAGTATTCATGACGGGCTGTTGGATTATTTCATAAAAAAACTTTGAAAATCATTTGTTATAAAAACTTGCAAATATATATATATATATATATATATATATATATAGGCCCTATACATATTATATGGCATCACTTCTGTAAATAAAACAAAGTAACACGTAATACAATTTGTATTGTTGAAAGGACCGGCCTCGACTAGCCTGCTTGCTATTGCTGGTTCTTTCTTAACAAGTTTAGTGCAATGTTCTTTAACTTTTGACTATACATGTCTCTTATCGATGTTGCTTGGAAAATACATTTCATCTCCTGACAACTACTTAAACACACAATCATATTTGATGTAATATATGTACATACAAACATTCAATTGCAGCATATGAATTTAATCTTTAAAAAACATTCGATGAAAATTATTTTTGTTTCGATTCAAACACGTTTTCAACGCTTTACACTGATTGAAATTACACTTGCATGATGATTGTCTACATGCATGAATTAAAAACAAAAGTATGGTAATATAATTGTTTACTCTTAGAATGAAACTTCTTTGTAACAGTTGCCTTAAACTACAGAAAGGCTACAAAAGTAACAACAAATAAAAAGGGCCTATCGAGGCACGCATCCAAAATGCTTGTTTCTATTCTTTACTTTCTATATCTCTTACATTCCTTACAAGAGAGCCGCCATGTGTTTAATGTGCGTCCGTATGTGTGCATGTATGTGTGTATTACTCTGTCTGTCTTTTTTCGTTTTTGTTTGTTTGTTTGTTTGTTTTTTGCTACCGCTTAGGGAAATGTGTTGTTGTTGGGGTTTTTTGCATTTTTTTTCTCTATGAGGGGACTGCATTCTACAAGCTCTGCTTTTTAGCAGTCCCCGCGATCCATTTCCAGCAATATCGTTTATGCATTTACCACAGTGACGTAACAGTTATTTGTATCTCTGTTGATAATTTACCTATATTTTTCTTACAATGTTATTCTGTTCGTCGCATTGTGGTACTGATTTCATGACGTCTGTGTATATGAGCGTTTCTTTGTATTTCTTATTTGTTTGTTGGAAGTGAAATAAATCAACTTGAACTTGATTCAACCCTTGCATGGAGCGAAATCGCGTAGAGCTTGATGTTATTTTTACGAAGACAAAATAATGTTCACAAGAGCTATCTACAAACTCAATATTCACAATAACAACTTTTTCATTCTCATTATTACATAATATTTATTGTCATCATTATCATGATTAATATTCCAATGTCAATCTACGTCACTATTCTTTATTACTCTATAATGCTACAGTGTTTGAAACACCATTTTTGTCAAATGACACAGTGGCATAACCATCCGTCTCCCGCTGGTCTTTCACTGATGTTTCGCGTCTTGCATTTCAGTCATGACAATATCACCTCTTGTCCCAGACTTTTCTTGTTCTGCCAGCTCCATTTCCGAATGCTGGCGTTGTGAAGTCTTATCTTGTTTCTTCTTCCGCCTCCATAGGATATATCTACCCATGAGCGACCTTTATGACAAATTCGAGAAGGTCCACACAATCAAGTGCAGAAAAGCAAGACAGTCAAGTTTTGCTGGCAGTAAATTTGAATATCATCGTGGGCCAGATAATACGAACATTCATCATGTTGTTGTTGTATTCTAATTTCTATCATTAGGATTGAATTGTATTATTTTGTTCCCTTGAGTTGCAAGTTCTTATCTTCATGTATTGCTCATCCGTTTATTTGGATTTTTTGAGGGAGCACGAAAGGCATTAAAAGTACTGTTTTTCAATGCGTCCCTCCTGGCCATTTTCGATGAACATGTCTGAGGCATACCCTTTATTGTTATGGCAAGCATATTCGTTTCAATGTCATGACTTTTGCCAATTAATTTCACGTTATCATTTCATTTGCATATCTTGTGTTCTGTTGAATAATGAAATTACTTTTTGGATTGATTCTGAAAAATCAGCTTAAGTCTTTGCAGTCTTTGTTTCGCGTTTTTCTTTTAAATCTATCAAATTACCAGAAACAGTATAAGGAATTGCAATAGTTTGTAGAATATCAAGATTTTGCTCCACGGGAGTCTTGCTCGGTGTGAGGTATTTCGAACTCTTTACAGGATGCTTGTGTTTCCCTGTTCTTTGTCATTCCCCGCACTCGATATAGTAATAATCCTTACAATTCATCTAACATATAGATAAAAAGTGATCAAATTTTCGAATGAAGCAGGAAGATTAATGAAGAGTATAACTTTATCAGAAAGAGGGAGAGATATTATAAGGTCCCTCAGCATACGAAAAAATAAAACCCTACCTTTGTCGAACACAAGTAACTATGACGAGAAGCAACAAGGTTGCTGCACAGACGCTTGCCACGCTCGCAATGATGATAAGCATCTTTTGGTCGTCATCGACTGGTACCCGGCTCAGTTCGGATTGGCGGTTGATCTTTTAAAGAAGAGACCAGAGTATAAAGCCGTCACCAGGAAGGAGACGCAAATATGAATAGTTACATACAAATCTCTTAAACAAGAAATCTACTTCATAGACAAGTTGACAATATAGTAACATTACACCAACATGAAAATAAACACTTCTCATTAACACTTCTCATTAAAGATTTTACATCTTACCATGAAAATGTTTTTGGTCATTTTGAATTTGCTAAGTACAGGAGGGGCTGATGTACATCCATGATAGCAAATGTCTCATGAGATCGTTTAAAATTCCGTACCCACTTCATATCGCCAAATCCTATTGGAACTTTTCATTATGTTTGTTGGACTGTTCTCTTTCCATTAAACATTCCATCAAATTTAGCACGGAAAATGAAAATTTCATTTTCATTTCATTTCATTTTATTGTTTCTGTATGGTACAATACCAACTCTGATCACTTTCAGAAATAAACACATGATTCATAATAATTCATGAATGATTTTGCACATGACAGGTAATCAAATTATTGTGACAAAGAACGGAGACATAATGATAATAAACAAAAAAGTCAAGGTACCATACAGGAGGATCCCCAGTAAGCCGAGCTTGATATTGGGGCCTTGTCATGCTTGTGCACAAATGAATGAATAAACAGTTTCAACCAACTATCGGCTTACTTAACTACAACAAAAACAAACTAGCCTCGTTTAGAACAACCAGACTCGTTTAGTGTGATAAAGTAAGGTTTCATCCAATACTCACCATGTGCGTTCTGAAATTCATATGTCAATAAAATAACCATACATTGAGGCGATACTGGACAAATTGGACTCGGGGGTAGAATTGTGATCTGATAACTTCACTCGCAGCTTCCATGAACAGAAAGCCTTTCACGATTAAACGTCACACAGAAATTGACATGACATTGTGATTGTCACCTTTACTTAGAGTACAGTGGTGGTATAAAATCTGTTCTTACCACAACTAAAAGTGCTAAATCTAACAGATTCTCTGTGGATTGTGTATTCATTATATCAGAAAACGATATAAAACAAAATCAAGCTTAATTCTCTCTTCCTGACCAGAATAATCGTAAATAAGTTGGAGTTAAAGGCTGTTCAATTAGTTGCGTATATATGATGATGGAAGCGGCCACAAAAGAGTCTGCGTTTTCTATATCAATAAGCGCTTGGAATAACATAATCATTTACCGAGACGAATCCAAGGCAGAGGTCACGAGTTGCCCTAATATTAATATCAGAAAGATTTATGCTGTAAGAATGTCCTGTATAAGATGAATGGATGATCTCTGTCATTGATATCTGAAGATTACTCGTTCTACATTGGCAAAGAATGCTTTAATCACTTGCATTAGCTTGTCCTCTTACCTGTCGTGTACTCTTCATGCTCGCGGCAGTCGGAAATATCATCCGACCCCTGCAGAGACGACGTGCCCTCGGGACAGGAGGTGCACTCCTTTTGTGGGCCTTCGACATCTTTGTAGGTGTCGGCCGGACATGGCGCACAAATGAAGAAAGAGCTGTTTGTAGTGTCGGAGAAAAATCCTGGATCACAGATCACTGTATTTGCAAAAAGGGAGGGAAAGTACAAAGCTGTTTATTACTACTGTACTGCTACTGCTCTTAATTCAAGTTAATTTCATTCTCTCTTTTTTTTCTTCAACAAAACATATCACGGAGTAACTCAGGAATTGTATAATTGGCCAAAAAACTTAAAACTGCAAGGTGAATAAGTAAGTTTGACTGCAATTACCACCACCATAATATCCAGTGTTCATAGTTTGAAATGACTTTTTTTTTGCTGACGATTATACCCTTCGCTACTAACCAGATACAGTTTGGAAGAGAGTTTGGAAGAACGGCTCCCAAACGTAAAAACAAATTCGTCGTCTTTATTGATGGGAAGTTCCCAAAATCACCTGGAACGTTGATTTTATCGCGTATTTTGGATTACTGGTGATAGTGCTACTTTCTCATTGCCGGAGCATGCGTTTACGTGAACACCGATGACATGTTGTGATAATAGTCGTGGACTAATCACCTCGCAATAAAATTGGAACATGACATAACGTGACGTGTTCAGTAAAATTGACACACTGGATCTGGCGGTCAGACGAATAAACAGCAGCACTTAAGTGTTCCCATGTTTTACTTCAGAAACATAATTGTATTTGTGGTTATGTCAAGTGTCTGAATTCATCTAACATACCACCAACCACGGAATACATTGTACAACAGTTATCACCAGTGACCACCGAATACATGAATGAGATGGTGTACTGGTATTATTAACACGACTAAAGGGCACAATGGAAGAAGGGATCTCACGTGGGTTTATATAATCTTTCCTTTATATTTTACAATGAAAATCACATAAATTATTGTGAATTGAGTTATCTCCCTTGGTTTTTAATTTTTTTTTATTTGAGATTTAGCTTTTATAAGATGGATACAGTTTTCTGATATGCAAAAGATATGTTTCGTCCATGTTGAACGATGGGCTACCACGATGATATTTTGTTTAGTACTTCATGGTGATAGAAAAAAAAAACCCACAAATATTGTGGATAGAGCCAACTTATACAGTTTTTATGTACTTTATTCATTGTTATTTGAAATTTGGCACATGTGACCGATGTGATTTGCGGGTGTGTGAATTATACTTTCTGTTAAATTTGAATTATTAGTTGTAATGGTAACGGTATTTTTTTCCTATCGTCGAGCTGTGTGTTGCTATGTTGACAGCATTCTTCTTAACTTTCTTTATGTTTTTGATGAAGCAACCTTTGTATGAATTGGTCTGGTACCCTCACTGATTGAGCATCTGTTTTGAAATTTTTAGAATATGTGACCATCGCAATGTTTTTAATATGATTAAAAGGCATTATTGTGTATGTATTTTGCTTTGTTTTTCTTTTTACCTTTGCCAAGAAAGTTAGATTTGTTTGTTGTTATCATGTCTTTATATACTATTGATTATTTAGAGTACTGAAATAATCTGTTTTTATGATTATGATTGTAAACATGTGCAATTCAGCCTTTGGCTGCCAGACATGATTTTTAATAAAACATGTTCAATTCAATTCAATTCAATTCAATTCAATTCAATGTTTAATCTTTCCTTGTCCTGAGTGTATACGGACTTGTATACACTATGTATAGTGCCCTTTTAAGCATTGTTAATACTTGCATTTATTTTTTATTGTTGTTATCACTATTGCTTTATATTTATATTTATATATATATATTATATATATATATATGTATATACATATATATATATATATATATATATATATATAATCAACTTTAATTCCCAAATATTAAACAAAAGTACTTACAGACACAGTCAGCCACGCTGCTCGTTTGCGTCTGGAGGGTAACCAGGCTTTGTGGGCAGGAGAAACATTGCGTCATACCTACATTCTCTTGGTAAGTATTCATCGGACATGGCTGGCATCTTGACGAGTTCCCCGACTGAATATCGTGGTAAGTACCGGCTGGACATGGGACTGAAATAAGTTTTAAAAGTTGGAAAAAAAAACACTTTTCAGATTTGACTTTACAGCAGTGCCTAAATGTACAACCAGTGGTGTCTGATCTGCATATAATGGGAATACTCTTCTTCACGTACCACGTACGTGACGAACTTGCCCAATTTCTTCACGTACCCATTGAACACGTCGTATCAGGACCCCCCCCCCCCCCCCCGGCTAAATACTGGTTAGTGGTAAGATTAGAGTAAAGATTAGGGTTAGGTTTAGGGTTTAGAGTTTGGGTTAAGGCTAGGATTAGGTTTAGGATTAGGGCCAGGAGAAGGGTCCGGGGTAATTGCCCAGGGGGTAATTGGCCTACACCCGTAATATGCAGGACGCACATCGCCTTAATGCATTGGCGTCGTCACTCATGGCCTGTGCATTATAAATGGTTATGAAATTTTTCTATTCAATCTTATGAAGTATGTTGCCATTTAAAAGGCATTGATATGTTTGGGATAATGCCTATTACATCTCATGAATAAAATCTAATATATACTATGTTTGTTTGTTTTGTCTGCGTTGTTTGTTTGTTTGTTTGTTTGTTTGTTTGACCCCGGGTTTAGAGTTTGCTTTGAGAGGATAACAAGCCTCCTGGCTGCGTCTTTCGACTTATTACCTCCCTCGATAATACTTCAAAGTTCAAACCGTCGGATGGAATGTTCTACATTGTATTATGTTCATTTCCCAATTTCCTAATCAGGCCAATACATCGGATATGATTACTTACTAGTGCAATCTGTGACGGTGGTTGAGGCTGTTCCCAGTGTTACCAGGTTGCCAGGACACGGGATGCAGGAATCCTGACCCTCTTCTTCCTGATAGGCATCCTTAGGACATGACACACACGTCTGCGAAGTGGCACTCGGCACTTTGTACGTTCCCGCAGCACACACAGCTGTAAGTTGAATTACACACACGTTAAGCCGAACACCACATGGCGTATGTGATATATAGGAGGTTCTCATTTGACATGGTTTATTAATGGGAAAAGATGCATAAAATGACAATTTAAATTGACATGAAACACAATAGTTAGAAATAATGGTTGCCTTCTCTTTCCTGTGATGGAATATATCAAAATTCTTCCGGCGACTACCAGGTCCCCACCCATGAAAAAGAATCGATGTGACGCTAAACCGACAATTTAAAGGGGATGGCTAGTAACCGATCAGTGGGAATCAGTGAGAATGCTGAGGGATGATTGTTCCAATCCTTGTGGGATTCATTTAAGAGTACATCATGTATCTACTGTTGTGTGAAAATTATTTGCTTCAGAACGGTCTCATATTCAAGTAATGTGCAGATTAATGCCCCGTCACTGACCAGGCACGCTAACCTGGAAACATGCACATTACTTGAATATGAGACCATTCTGAAGCAAATAATTTTCACACAACAATAGATATATAATGTACTCTTAAATGAATCCCACAAGGATTGGAACAATCATCCTCCAGCATTCCCACTGATTCCCACTGATCAGTTACTAGACATCCCCTTTAAGGTTTTTGTTGTTGTTGTTGTTGTTGTTATTGTTATTGTTGTTGTTTAATAGCTACATTTTTGTTAGGGAAGTGTTATGTTTAGTGATGTTTTACAAAGAAATGATTCGTAAATCGCACGATATTCTTGACGTTTTAAAGCCTGTCTAAAAAGTTCAGCAAAACATTTTACTAGTAGCCTGTTCATTTGCCAGCCAATATATACGTTACGCATTCGGGTTGGCTGCGTGGATAGGAAAATAATTGGTAGGCCTATCAACCAGGCATGCCAAATGTTTTACAGTGTGCTTTAAGCAATTTACATATATACGAGGAATTTATTACGGCCTCCATACCGCATTCGCTCCCAGTTAAACCTGCACCCGTCCCAGCTGGGCAGGAGAGAACGACGTCAGCAGCGATGTCAGTTACGACCGGATCGGCCACGTTGCCATTTATGACGACTGAAAGAGCGCCGTTTTTCGCAAGCGTGTCGAAGTTTTCAGCCACTTCGTCGAACGATTGGCCGCGTGATGAATTTGTAGCTTGACGTGAAAAAAACAACAACATGCAAACGAAGATTACTAGTGTGCATGGTGGACGCTATCTAAACTCTCTCTCTCTCTCTCTCTCTCTCTCTCTTTCTACAAGGTGCACAATGTCTTAAATTGGTAACGTCTTGACCAAGGAAGATACCATCACTCTCTTACTTGTTTAAGATAATAAATAACTAAACCCCTTTTTGTTTAAGAAATGAATTTGAATTTGTAACTCATTCTTACCCCTCTCTTTTTGGACAAAAATTAAGACTACCCAAACCTAGAACTGAATATTTGAAGAAATCATTTAGATATAGATATGCTAAGAAATATAATGACCTCCCCATGGATATAAAGATTTCCCCCAGTGTACATTAAAATCTGAAATATGTCTTAAGTTTACTGCCCCTTTAGTTTAATTCTTATTTGTTGATGAGAAAGAGCTGTATTATTTAAACTAGTAAAGGTTATCATAAATTATGATTTTTTTTTTCAAATTCATCAAATTCTTCCGTCGAGATGTTTTCATTGCTGATTGACATCGATGTTGGGCAATTTGTCAATCAGTTGCAAAATTATGATTTATTATATTTTCCCCTTTTTCTTTCCCGTGTATCCTTTTCTTTTGTCACTTTCTTGTATCAACCGTGCGATGTTGTTGTTTTTATCTCTCAATCTATGTACTTCATATCTTCATTTTTCAACTTATGTATTTCATAATTTCATACTGCATTTGTAATTTTCATGTTCTGGACCCCATGGAAGACCAATGATGTTATGTTGGCATCGCTGAATATGGGCCATCGTTGTTGCTTTTTAAATAAAATCATTCAATCAATCAAGCAAACGATGAAGTCATACAAACATACAAACATACATAATGTGTAATCTACAAAGGTGCGTTGATAGCACCTATTTGAGGTTGCATGAAAAACTCAAAGTAGTAGTCATACGAAGTACCGTTAAGCCTCATCAAACCTGTGTGGTATAGTGTACAGTTGTTATGAATATTAGTAATAATTTATCAAGGTGAGTAAAAATATCCCGAGGATGTAGGAGTTTGAATTCTTAGCAGCAACATCATAGAAGTATGAGGCACATGCACACACTTATACAACACAAAAGTAACAATGAAACTAATATGCTACATTTTTCAATTACTAATTACTGTCTATTGGTTGAGAAATAGAGGAAAAAAGACTGTGCTTACAGTTTGCTTGACTTGATATCACATTGCGGGCTCTAAATCTTATGGATACTGGAAGATCCTCAGCTCGCTTTCTCCTACGGCCACTGGAGCCACAATTCAAAACCTGAAGGGAAAAGATAGAATGACGTGACATGAAGCACAGATATCTAATTTCGTGCTATCTATGGCGTGAATGATCTTATTGACAGGGACGATAGCATTATCATGTTCGTCATGAATTCTTTAAAGGGGATGACTAGTAACCGATCAGTGGGAATCAGTGGGAATGCTGAGGGATGATTGTTCCAATTCTTGTGGGATTCATTCAAGAGTACATTATATATCTACTGTTGTGTGAAAATTATTTGCTTCAGAACGATCTCATATTCAAGTAATGTGCAGATTAATGCCCCGTCACTGACCAGGCACGCTAACCTGGAAACATTAAACTGCACATTACTTGAATATGAGACCATTCTGAAGCGAATAATTTTCACACAACAATAGGTATATAATGTACTCTTAAATGAATCCCACAAGGATTGGAACAATCATCCTCCAGCATTCCCATTGATTCCCACTGATCAGTTACTAGCCATCCCCTTTAATGTACTTTCATATTGTCGGGAAATACATATCAAAAGCTGCACTTACAAAATGTCATTATGCACGCAAATATATGATAAAAGCCCGAAGAATCATTGAATTGAATTGAATAACTGAAACTGCTCTGGTCTTGCACTCGAGACACAGTGAACAGTTCCAGCACGTTTATTTTCATATTTCACTTGACATCAAAATACATCCAAAAAAGAATACAAACCAAGCAAGATACAAAATATGTCATACGTCGGGACATGAACAGAAAGTGTGTCAGCATTCATAATGTACATAAGACTAATTCTCTATAACTTGTGAAATATGATGGAACCGCAAAAGCAAAGCTTGTCAACGCAGGTTCCATGAAAAAATACCGGTGTAAATTTGCTATGCAATCAATGGAGATAGGACACAAAGTAATAATGACGAAACGATATGAAAGCTAAAATATTAAAGTACAAAGGGAAAAAGAAATAAGAGAATAAAAAGAAAAAGTGAAAAAAACAAAACAAAAAACAAGAACCCAAAGAATAAGAACTCAGTGAAAATATGGCATATAGGTACACAAGTATATACGTGCACATTATCTATAATCAACTTCATAATGAGTTCAAAATGTTGATACAAATACGGATGCAGTGATTATATAACGGGAGCATAAACCAGAAATATACATTGAACGAGGATACTGCGCATATAACATATTGAAATATTTTAATCAGACTGTTTATATTCATTTATTAACATTAATTTCAATTTTTGTTTAAATGTGAACATACTAGAACAATTGATTAAATCGGCGGGAAGATCATTCCAGAATTTAGGTCCGGTAAAAACAATTGTTTTTTGAGCAAGGAGTGTGCGGGTACGTGTTTCATTCATTTCACGCGTCCATGAAAATTCACATTGATGAAGACATTCTTCTTTTAACAAGTTTAATGAATATATGTTTTACTGGAATTCTCAATCATTCTATATAGGTAATTCTTGGGTCTGTTATGAATAACCCTTTTGAAAGAAAAACGCATGAGAAACTGTACGAGTTACTAACTTTAGATTTCAGGCTACAAAAGAAAATTGTATGCCTCACTTATCCCCTTATTTAAGGAGCTATGTGTATTCCATGTGATAAGAAACCACACAATATTGTTAGCGCCCCCCCCCCCGAAAAAAATAAAAGAATATAAAAAGATAGACACATGAATATATCAATAAGTAAATAAAGAAGAGCATGAGAGATGTCGTTATAGATGAAGTATATGCTGTCACTTTCTTTTATGACAAACAAATAGCTGAAAAGAAAATTAATATGATACTCTATAAACTAAAACACCAAAAGCCTACCTAGAGTTCGACGCCGGTATTCGTTTCTCGCAAACAAGAGTCGAAATGTATTTCCACTGTTTAAAAGTGTACTTGATAGTTAAGTTCTGAAAACTGTATACTTGAAATTTGAACTAATTCTGGATTTAGCTTGATATTTTTTTCACTTCTGAAGGGAAGACGAATAGTTCCCCCCCTTTTGTCCCTAACTATTAAAAGTGTATCAATGGCAATGATAAACTAAAAGATGCTATTAACAGAGCGACAAAAGTGCATCATTGGTACAGACGAGATTATGTCAAGCTAGTTAATAGCTTTTAAATTGGTGGCTAGGGAAGGGTGATTCATGATAATTTAATTAAATACCATCAGTAAATTGATTTGTAATCTGTAGTTTCATAAACTTCCTCTCTTGGAGTGGTCTTACCAGTGGCCACTCTGTAACTTACTTCCACTTCCGTCACTTTGCAGGTCCGCTGTCCACTGCATCCCAAGACATCGGCATTATTTTGAAGACTGGTATTGAAACTCTCGGCTATACCTTGTTCCTCGCTCTCAGAGCCGCACTGAGCACCCGGGTAGGGGATGGTCAACGAATAGTCTATTTCGGTTGGCTCAATGACTTCTGTTGGTTCATATCAATAGGGCATGGTGTATTTTGAATAGTTAGGACTTCTCTTCGATTCATGCCCTCAATCCATTGAATATTACTTTCTAAAAGAACATTTATATCCTGTATAGTTGATGATATGAATAGATTTGAACAAAAAGAGGAGTGACGATGTCACCAACGTAAAATAACAATATAAGTAGTAATAAAAATAATAAAATAACTGAAATTTTTCATCGTGTTTAATTTACAAAACATTATTTAACAAAATAAAGACATTAGTCACAGCCATAAGATATCACTGGAGTGTAAAGTCTGTGTAATAATGGAAATGTGACTTTTCTTATGAAAATCAAATCAAATTACAGTGTAAATTGATTTCACCCATAAAGTAACCGATGGACGTTTCTTCGCTACAAAAACGACACATTCAAAAGCAAACGTCAAATTTGGCGTCAACACACACGCACACACACGCACACACACACACACACACACACACACGAATCCACGGCGCTGAACTTAGAACGAATGGGAATAGTGGGTTATTATAGCTTTTCTGTGTGAGTATATTCCTTTCACTTTACCTGAGCATGCTGGTAAAATGGCTAATGGATTGTCGAGCGTCTCATGGTTCCACTGATAAGCAGACTGGCGACTACACGTGTAGTCTGTCAAAGCATCCAGGGGAAGAGTGTAACCGCTTTCGCAGCTGAGGGAGCAGTTCTTTATGTCATTAACCTCTGTGCACGTTAAATTGCCGTTCTCCGGGGCCAGAAGAGTTAAGCACGCTTGAAAATGACAGAGAGAGAGAGAGAGAGAGTAAAAGTAAATTTAAACTTTAAAAAGAAAATAAAATGTTTTTCTCTTGCTTTTGTTTGTTTTCTTTTTTACTTTTTCACCTCATTCCTTCCAGTCATCCATCATTCATTTATTTTCCATACTGAACGCGACAGATGTCTATGCAATTACTTCGACTAATCTACATGTATTTCAGTTTCAGTATGTGCCATTTCTTAATTTATATATTATTACGGATTACATGAAAACATCCACAGTAACGTGATTCTAAAGTACGAATATGCGTTTAATCAGATGTATAATCACGTGCATATAAGAATATAAGGCACAGGTTGAGAAGATCTTCATTATGAGCAGATTGCTTGACAGGGGCAACAGCCTCAGGTGACAATGTTTCTTTGTTATTCTTGGTTTGACTTTTATCTAACTGAATGAACAACACAAAATTAGTAAATACCTCAAACTTTCAGGACAGATAGTGTAAAATCAAACCACAGAGAATAACATAAAGGTGACATAACTAAACAGAGAAGAATAATAGGACATAAAAAGTATACCAAAGCATGAATTTGAAAGAGAAAGAGAGGAACGACATTGTCACTTGGAGCTTTCGTAATCATATGGCTTTACCTGATGTATAATTTGAACGTATGAAAGTAAAAAAAAAAAAATATATATATATATATATATATATATATATATTGTAACCAATGAAGAATTGGTAGATTAGTGTATTAGTAAGAAAACGGTGAAAATTAGTCAAATATTGAGAGTTCCGTGGTCGAATATATAATCGATCGATTATTTTAACAATCGATCATGAATCGATCAGTTTCAAGGAAACTGACGTTTATGGATTGTTTTGTTAGGAATTTTAGAGGAGTAATAATTGTTGGAGATGCGATTATGTTCAGTAATAATTTTTCATATAATTATTGCTTTGTTATCTAATCATTTCCGCATGATGAGGAAGGTTAATAAGCGTTAGTATTTGAGGAAAAGGTCAGTGAGTAAAATGCGTAACTGTTTCGGAAATATAGCGGTCGGAGAATAATAACAGGTCGAAAATGTTTCTAAACAGCTGGGTGGGCCTGGATACAGGCCGATAGAGCTGGGTGGGCCTGGATACAGGCCAAAGTGTGGATGAGTAGTGTTAATAAAGCGTTGATTGAAGTGGATACTACTGCCTGGACCGTTTCATTTGAAGTCTGCTGCAGTATAACACAAGTATTGGTGAGTAGTGCAGTGCAATTACGGAACTGATGAAATGATATGCGAGTGAACTGGTATTGGTATCTGCGCTCGGATGAGCTGCACTGGTATTGGTATCTGCGATTGGATGAGCTGCACTGGTATTGGTATCTGCGATTGGATGAGCTGCTCTGGTACTGGTATCTTCGTTGGATGAATTGTGACTGGTAGTATTCTGGTAGTAAGCAAGTAATGGGAATAGACTGGTACACACAGAGAAATTAGGGTTCTATTAGGGTTCATATTTGCACCCTACGAGCAAATCTAACTAAGTGGCACCTTATAGGGTTCGGGATGGATGTAGGGGTGCAAATCCGAACCCTAAAGGGAGCCAAGTCTTAAGGGTTCAAATTTAGAACCATTCCATAGTCTTTCCCGAAAGCTGACATGTGGTTGTTGAATGGTGTTTGCTTAAAATGCCACACTATTTTGGGATATTATCGTATATTTTTATTTGAAAATATAACTACACGTTGTTAAAGAGTAACAGTGTCATCAGTAATACTGTACTAAAAAAAATACTACTTGAATTAAACATTTGTTTTTTCTTCTCGCACCGGGATCAAGAATATCATTTCAATGACGTTATCATAGAGAGAAAGCAAACGAGTACAAGTACACGTATTATGCGTGCACGCGTGGACCGTTGAGCACTTGGTCAATGGCAAAGCTAAAATCGCATGCGCACGCCACGCCGTAGGTCGCGCGGTATACGTACGTGCATACTACTGACGTTCCTCGTTTGGAATGGACAGACGACCGTGAGGTTGGGATGATGAATTAATCTTTTTGATGAGCCAAACGTTGTGAGTAGATAATTGTACAGTAATTCCGTTGAAAATATTTCACAGTAATCAATGATGATATGTGTGAATTATGCTCATAGAATGCTGAGTGGTGAAAACTGATGCGAAAGAGTTGTATCGAGGTACATGTGTACTAACATGGTACTAACTACGACCAGCGGCCCCATACGCATAGCGTAATTACGCTGTGCGTATGGGGCTGCTGGACGCAGTTACCAAGGTACGTACGTAAATAGGTGACCGGATATAGTCGCATCATTTTCGTTAATGGGAATTATTACGTTTGAGCCAAGTTGAGGCTCAGTTTGGATATTAGTTTCTGTGAAGTTGACAGAAAGAACGATGTAGGCATGTATGATGTGCCTAATGAAGAAAAATAGTGTTCCTGGTTCATTAAGGAGAATTTAAGACATGTATGAAGATTGAAGTCAGAACATTTAGGTTGGCCTTGACTCCTTGTCTATCAATGAAAATAGAATGTGTGTTATAAATTAGCAATGCCATAGTCACAGAGCATAAGCAATGATACACGATATGTGAATTTAGATGATATCTACTGGAGAAGTTGCATGTGCTAGACATGACATAAAATAAGTCACACAAACAAGGTATGTAAACGGTAAATCACTTCAGAAGTACAACTACTTGATCCCATACTTTAGCAGGTAGATATTCCAATATTGATTGTATGTTGAACTTTGTTTTATTCAATTACAGGTTGAACCTTGCTGATCCATGCTGATGCATGGTGTTAGCTTGGTCTCATACCGGGCCAAAGGGACCTGTGTTTGATTGATTATTTATCATCGAGTTCACTATGCATCATGTTCAATAATGGTCTTCAGGATGAGTGATGCAGGTCAACCTCGAGAGACTGGTGAGCCATAAATAGGATGCCAGAGCTGGAGATGGAAGATGTTCAGGATGTCAATCCTGGTTCCTCATTGAGTCAGTGTGGAAGCCATGCCAGTTCTTCTGAGAGTGATGGCCAGAAGGGCTTACTATTTGGCAGCTGAAGCAGCTGCTATAGAAACGCATCAAAAACTAGAGCTCGAGGAGTTTCGACTTATGCAGCGTAAGATGAGATTAGCTATGAAGACCAAGCTGCAGGTTGCTGAAGCAGAGGAGCAGATATACCTTGACTACGAGAACAAGAAGTTGGGAGGCAGCTTTCCTGTGAAAGCAGAGGATGAAACCTTGCTGTACCCAATTGAATGCGCCAACCAACCAGTACACACGAGTACACCGATTTCCCTGACTAGAGAAGTAGCAAAAAATTTATTTTCAAATTTTCTTTGACTTTTAGCAGATATAGTCCAAAAGCCAATAAGATCATCAGCATCATGTAGTATCCCTGAACCAGGTTTGATGAAAGCCCATCAATTTGTCCGTAGGTACATCCGTACAGACCGGGAGACAGATAGGCAACTTGAAAACATATGCCTCCGGCACCATTCAGGGCGGAGGCATAATAATGAGACTCCTATATGTCATGAAATGAAGATTAGCATTTTTTTTTTGCAAAATATATGTGAAAATGTCTAATTTCATAGATAACGATAACTATTTATTCTGTCTTCTAAACTGTTGTCAGGTTATTCCCTTTCTTAGAATGCAGTGGCCTTGAATATTTACAAGAATACTCTAAAGAAATATATAATAGAAAAATACAAGAGAACAAACTTGCAAATTACAAATTTAAACACAACCTAAAGAGAACTTGACTTCTATTCACTTTTATCTTTTTTTTTTGGGGGGGGGGGGAGGGTGGATTATGGATGAAAATATGAATCTGCTAATGGATATGAAATATTCAAAGTATGCTTTCCATTATATTTCATACTAGATGGGGTTAGTTCGTATTGTTCATATTTTAGATATTTCTTCACCATCGATAGCCTGAGTGCATCAACAACACATGCCCACTTTGAATTGATTGTTTAAGTAGGGAACAAAAAAAAAAGTCGCCTGCTGGTTTTGGTAGTAGACAGCCACACAATGTATGTCAATATTGGGCAATCTCTGGCAATGCAATGTCATAAGTGGAGCTTTGTGACACTTGACAAAAGCATGATTTTCTCACAAACCCTTTATGTATATAAGGATTGAAAAATAGAGTTGTTCCAAAACCTGAGAAAGCTCAACATATCTATCTACTTTTTTTTTTTGCATATAAAAGAACACTGGACTTCACTCTTTAAGAAGGCAGAAACTATTATCATTGCCCTTACATACGTCAGTGACTTGTCGAGGAAATGTGCATGTTTTTCCTAAAAGAAAAAAAAAATGTGAAATTCTCTTTAGGTTTTCCTTGAATTGTTCTACGCATGTGACATCATAAACCGTAGTACTCTTCTCAATCTGTTGCGACTGCACAAATAATTTAAAGATTATTAACTTTTGAACTGAATGTCCGCTTTTCATTTTTTTTTACTGATGTGTTCTAATAGTATAAGCCAGTTCGGGGTACCAGTTTGAACATGTGCAGAAAAAGGTTATATGTACCGAGAGACAGGTTGGTTTTTTTAATTTCACTGAGATACATGTAAGCATCTGTAATGCTAGGATTATTCATGGAATCCTTATAAATGGTGCCTGCCAGTACATCCACATGACAGCAAGCCTGGTATTTGGCAATGTTAACACACAAAAAAGTTTGTTAACATATTCAAAACAGCACTTAATAAAATAGATGATTCCCTAAGTGTCGATTGACGAACCATACTGGTCACTTTATCTACACTGGTTAGGTTCATTCTTTGTTTGAATATGAGTTCCATAAATGGCTATGGTGGGCAAGCTGCTGCATTATGTCACTTTGAATTGAGTGAAGTGCCTAACCAACTGAGAAAAATGAAAGGTCATTTGTACCTATGTGCACATGAGCTATTTCCGGACTGGCTTATTGCTGCGCATTCACTCAATCCACATGTAGGTCTATATGAAGGTGGACTTGCCCTCTAACTCTGATTGTAATTTTAAGCTTTCTTTAAGTAGGTTGTATAAAGTGCTGATATATTTGTGTAAGGTTTGGTGAAAATTAAGTGTTAAAATGATTGGAAGAGTTGTGAGACTGTAACATCAACACTTGAGGTATTTCTCCGGCATGATCATAAATCACTGTAAAATATTGATGGTAATAGTAATAATGATAATAATGATGATAATAATAATAATAATAGTAATAATAATGATAATAATAGTAGTAATGATATATTTTGCTTGTGATGGTGCCAATACCAATACCTGCTTTATAAATGTGAAAAATTGACTGCTCTTTACAATATTTTGAATGATGGGGATAAACTGCATACATTGTGTAATTATATTTATGGTCTACTGAGTACAATGTGCTTCTTGTTTCCATCACTTGGAAAAAAAAACCAATGTATCAAAAAAAATTTTTTTAACTTGTCTCACAAGATATATTCCTTCCTCTTTATGTCCAGTTTGTCGTACCACTGATTGGTTAACCATATTTTCCCTTTCTGAGGTAACATTTTCTGTGGAATTGTTAAAGCTAATTTGATGCAATGAAAAGTGTTTTTAGATGTGCTATTCTGCCCGAGATTTATAACTGGGACATACCTTTAGCTGTGTGCATAAAAAAGTAACCAAATTAAGATGTGCATTCTTCAATTTTTAATTCTTTTTTTCCACCTTTCTTATCATTGGTGTAATCGTATATGAAAAACAAAATGTGAAGTATACTAATTGTATAATGGGGCACATTCGCAAGCTCTCAAGCTTGGAATTGGATGGAATATGTCAGTACAAGTAGTGAGTTTCAAATATATATGACAGAACTTTGCCATACCCTTCATTGTTTTGGCAATAACTTGTGTACGAGAAATAAGAGTTGACATATCGCTGTTAATGTCTAAGAGCGTCATAAAGGTGCTTTTGATTAACGTAAGATGTACCGGTAAATTCAATGTACATATCTATGATCCATTCTAGAAGTAGAAGGACAATGTGAAAGATATTTGTCACATAATTTACTATTACTCTGCATTAAGCTTCAGGGATTTTTTAAATAAAAAGAATTAGTGCTTTTTGTCAATGTGGTAACTTCCTTTAAAAGAAGAAAAAGTAATCATTTGATGGAAAGAACGATTTTTTTTTCTTATTCAATGTACTGACCAAATTTCATACATTTTTGCTTTACATTGCCCTTTTTATGACAAAATATGCATCTCGTATTAGAATTTGTAGAAATACAATGTATATTTGATGATGTTCACTTTAAAGTAAACCATGAAAAAGAAAATCGCTGTTAACTTGTTCCTCTTCCATGAGACATATATTAAAATGTTAATAATTTATATGTAAGTATGCACTGTATTCATGTTTATGTTCTATTTGTTGTTGAATTGAAGTCTCTGACTTCAGTTTTCGAAAGATTGTGGATTTAATTGACTGAGAAACTGTGTGTAAATCTATGCATGCTATTTTGCTTCATGTCTGGAGTGTTACCTTAGGTAATTGTTTGTGAAGTCAGTGAAGGCCTCCAGTATATAATTTGGTTAAAAAAAAAGGTTGTAATTTTTCACCATATGGGGTGCAATAAGGTAACCCTATATAGAGACATGTGCAAATTGTATTGCATCCTATATTGCGGTGACTTTATCACCCCATAGGGTGCAAAATTACAACAATAACAATATGAACCATAATGGGTGCAGGTATGAGGTGCAGAAGGGGAACCCTGTATAGAGGTCCATGCACCTTATAGGGTGTTGAATATAGGGTGCTAAATAAGAACCCCCAAAAATAGAACCCTAAATGGAGCCGCTGGTGTTACAACGATATGAACCAGAAAGGGTGCAAATTTGCACCTGAATTTTTGTTCACCCTATGGGGTGCAGAAAGGGAACCCAATGGAGGGGTGCAAATATGCACCATATATGGTGTTAAATATAGGGTGCTAAATAAGCACCCCCAAAAATAGAACCCTAAATGGAGCCGCTGGTGTTACAACAATATGAACCCTATTGGGTGCAGAAAGGGAACCCAATGGAGGGGTGCAAATATGCACCATATATGGTGTTAAATATAGGGTGCTAAATAAGCACCCCCCAAAATAGAACCCTAAATGGAGCCGCTGGTGTTACAACGATATGCACCCTCTAGGGTGCAAATTAGAACCGTAATTTCTCTGTGTGTAGTAAGTAACCCAGCAATATGGTACATTTCAACGCCGTTCTCCACGCCTGGTTGTATATTTCAACCAAACGGACCCCAGCCTAGCTCGGACCATCCTGACCCTTCTCCAGCTAGTTGCCGGGGCCGGATGGCACACAGCGTATAACAACATTATACACTAGCGACAGAGGAGAGAAGGCTACAATATATATATCCCTAGTTGGCACCTTAGGGAGACATATTGGGGGGAAGTGTCTTCATTAGGGAGACAACTGGTCATTAAGGAGACAATTTTCGTGTCTCCATTGCGTAAATTGCCATTGAACATGTATTTTAAAATTTGCATATAAAACAAATGGAAATGTCTTCCAAATGACCCATCTAGGAGTATATATATACATGTACCTAGACTAGACAGTCTTCTCATAATGTCTGTGCAATAGAAAAGTGAATGAGTGATCGAGATTGTTAATTGAGTCCTTCTCTGCATGGAGAACTTTTTTTAATTAATTTGAAGTAGTAAAGGTAAGCACTGCATGTAAGAAAATGAAGGTAAGCAAGTGAGCCGGTGTATAATAATGATATACTGTATATTTTTTTAATTTTATTTATACATTATATATATATATACATGTATATATATATTTAGCGAGGACTGTTCACCTGCATATGATGGTAACAGAAAAACCAAACCAAACCAAACACAAACCTCGGCATCTTCGTGCGTTGCAATCCTCAAACTCTTGATTAGGTGCTTCACACGGCATTCCATAATCACTTGGTACTGGATTAACACATTCCCGGCTGCGACTGCGTATACCACCCCCACACGTTTTAGAACATGCAGACCACTCCGACCAGTCATTCCATCCTCCGTTTACTTCAACATGAAACGAAATCCAATGGCATTTTCTTACTCACAAAAGAAATTATCGCAATGGTGTAGTTTAATGAAATACAAAATATACGATGAATCAGTCCGTCGACAGAAATACTTTGATTCATGAAACGTTACTGTCCCCCATTCTTCACTTTTTGCCCTCCTTCAAACCCCCATTATGTCGCTTCGCTCTTCAATTCTCCTCTTTCTAGGCTCTTCTTCTGCCAAGCAACGATCCGGTTAAGGACTACATACACATGGTGTCACCGAAAACCTTTCTCCCTCAAACGTTAATAGTTATCAAATCCAAGACTGTGCATTTTGGACGTTATGAGCTCTTTAATCCTCTGCGTGGCACGTAAGTTTCATGTCAGTAGGTATGTCTGTAAAATCTGTGCACATTGGGATGGACTTAGGCATAGAAAGGGTTAAAGGGGAAGGGGAATGGGTCCATCGCATTACATAAGCCAAAAATTGTGGGTTGTGCTTAGAATCTGGTACCAGAGCTGTATATACAGTATGTCCAGTCCGTAACATAGTGTGCGGAAAACATACAAATATAAATGATTATATACGATTAAAGCATCGGCCGTTGCGAGGCAAGAAATTTCAGTATGGGACATCGGGAGGCCCCTAGCTCTTTATAAAAGCTATAGAATGTGTTTCTGTCCGTACGGATGTCAGTGTACAGCTCTGCTGTGATATTAGCAGGCAGTGCCACATCTATAAGATTTTTTTTTTTTTTTTTAACAGCACTCAGGACAGATAGGGCCTACTCACCTATTTCCAATTCACAGAAGCGTCCCGTGTAGTCTTCGTTACAAGTGCAAGTTAAGAACCCACCACTGCTGATGCACGTTCCTCCATTTTTGCAGGAAACAGTGCTACAAAAATCAAGTTTTATTTCACAATTTTCTCCAATGAAACCCTCTGGACAGGAACACGTGTAAGACTTCAGACCGTCGCTGCAGGTCCCTCCATTCTTGCAAGGTGAAGGAGTTATGGACAGACATTCATCTTTGTCTGTAGTTCGGAAAGAAAAATGCACAAAACTCGATGCAATCATTACCTCCATTGCATTTTGTCTTTAAGATTTAATGTCAGAGTAACCTGCCTATGGAACTCTTCGACCTGTGACCACTTAACCGACTTGAATGGGGTTTTCGCTAAAGTATAGATTTATATTTTAGACCCTGAGATAGCATTTGGACAGTTTAATCATATTGAAGGTTATCAATGCGGAAATCCGGTTGTACTTTTTTATGGGGGGGGGGGGCATACTGTATATTCTAAAATGATTTATGTATTTCTGTGAAAATACTGGGAAAAAAAAAAAACTGATTTGAACTGAAATTGATTGAGGCTGAAATTTCACCTTCTTGTTAAAACACATCAAACAATTTAACCGCGACCTACCGTCACATGAAGATGGCGCAGAGAAAAGTGCTCCTGGTTGACCCAAAGCCTCGGATGTTATGTCCCTCCATGAAATATCTCCGAAAAGTTCAGGTTGACATTGTGTTTGAAGTTTTGTAAGGGTGTCATCTTCTAGAATGCTGATCCACAAATTGAAGTTGCTAAATTTCAGGAAATCTAAAGAAGAAACGATCATATCAATTAAAATCGGAGTGTCTCGGATCATGTCTTCAATTGGGCGAATGGTTTGATAGAGAATGCATGCAGCAGACTTACATTTTTGTTTGCCCAGTATGCCCAATACGCCCAGCTGTGTTCTTAGGGAGGTTTTTTTTCAGGGCCGATATGCATATCTACCATTATTGTCATCGCACTCATTACTGTTGCCATAATTCTAACTATCCTGCTAGAGAAACACAGTGTCCCACATGGTGAAACAGTGTGAACACATTGTGAACACAGTGTGAAATCTCTTCATATTCTTAACATTGAGCATTTTAACATTGTGAACACACTGTGAATCACCAATTCACAGTGTGGAACAGAACATTACTATGGGAACACTATGAAAAAGCACACACAGTGTGAAATAGAGCGTTTTCACATAGTCGACTATGTGGAAACACTGTGAAAACACTGTGGGGCACTTTGTTCTTTCCAGCAGAGAGTTCTCTCACTATGGATTCTTGTTCTTCTTTGCAATGAGGTAATTGAAGTGCAATTTAAGAATTTGTTGACATTGAAATACCCAATAAGAATTGCACATTTAATGGAAGCTATAAAAATTGCATCGACAAAGATCAAAACAAAAACAGAAACAAAAAAGAAATGGCCATTACATAAAAAGCTTCTTTAAACACGGGCTGTTTGCATAAATTTATGAAATATTCGATATAAAGCGTGCACAAAGTATACAGTTTGCCTACTTTCTAGTGAAATAAAATCATGATACATTTTCGAATCAATTAAGGCTTCCACCGGGTAAAGATAAAAGGTACAGTGTAGTTTTTTTTTAAGGTACATTGTAATAGTAAAGTGATGTGATTTATTGTAATTATAATATAGGAGCTGTTGGCAATAACTTCGAAGAAGAGCAGTATTTTGTTTACCTTGTGAGTTAGCCTCAAAGTTATCCGTTCCAAGAGTTACTGTCATAAATATCTCGTGGTTATGACTAGGGATGCCAGTATGGTCCTGTTTGGCAATCACAACGCCGTCCACAGAAACTCTGAATTGCTTGGCTAGCTCTACCTCGGTCGTGACTTGATGCCACTTGTGATCACACAAGCTGACCCCAGTCTGATATCCATGATGGGTCAAACTGATGGGGTTGACCCATATATGTAAAAGGGGACAGAGAATAGGAGAAAAATGGAAAAATGTTTAGTTTTAACCGAGCGGGGAACATGCACGCCAGTACTATTTCATGTCCGGAATAAATCAAATGCGTCTTTCCTCTTATAATGCAAGTATGCATACGTATATGTTCCGGTATGGCGTTTTCCTACTCTGTTGCTCCTAACACCAAACCCCAAACCCACCCCGACTTCAGCATTGGTTGTTTGATCTTACGTATGAGACCGTCTCGGATTAGATGACGTTAGAAAAAAAAATGACTGTTCCTTCTTCTTTACTTTCTTGTTTATTTGCTGCAGTTGTAACTTTGGGGTCGTTATAGTACTCTGTTATCTGTGTCATGGAAGAAGAGGAAAGAAGAATGACCGGCGATTCTTCCATTATTTTAAAGAATGCTCGGAGAAGGAATACAAAAACATTAAAAAATATAAGTAGTGACACTACGTAAAGCGCGCTATCAATTCGACGGGTTTACCACTAACTGTCCTATCTCAATTTTGGGGGAATTTGAGTTTTTTGCATAATTGTTACATATAGACTCTCCTCTTTGTCGTGTTAAAGTTTCTAAGCAAAAAACGCATTTTTGACAAATATAGGGTGGTCTATCTCAAACCCTCTGATGAGAAATGTAACAAACCCTTTACCACGAATCGTCCTAGATGTCAGATAGGTCCCTTTGTGGTAAAACTTGACGCGGTTGCGAATTGCACCCGCCGCGGACGTCCCCGGCCGCCGGCCCGTGCGCAAGAACTTACGTGCAGGTACGTGCGCATATACAAATTCGGGCTTTCGTGTGTGTGCGTGCAGAAATCTGACAGGCCTGCGCCTGCGCCTACGTGCTGTATGTAGTTAGTTGGGGATAACTACGCGCTCCTCCTTGGTGTAGTTGTACTGTCATCAAAGATCAGTCATGGACGGCTTTCCTCTCACCGGAAATCAATTCCAAGGATTGCAGGTGAATTTCTGTTTTTTATAAGACTACTCTGGGTATAAGGACAATAATCGTTAGATATTTGTGAAGACAATTCATGAATTCATGAAAAGCTTATAAAATAACAAACAGTAAAATGTTGTGAGTTAGTGCGTCAAGACTAACGTTACAGTGTCACTGTAGTGTAGTGTATTAAACCTTAACTTCTAAGCCAGACCGTTAGTCGCTGTAACGTTAACGTTGTCGATTATGGTTTGGGGTGATTGATATCATCTAACTTGGTTAGGCCTAACGTCAGAAAAAAAAAAAAATCCGAGTTGTTCTTAACATGTCAGAATAGTAAAAAGAGCCCATTTATCTGATTAGTTCTAACAGTAACATTGTTACTCAAGGTTAGTTCGAACGTTTAACGTTAGAACTTTACTACCTAACGTAACTACACGCAGCGCTGTCGCGAAGCGACAGCGCTGCACCTCTATTCCTTCGCGGACGTTGTTATCGTTCACTGTTTCCTTCATGAATATCTTTATTAATCGTGGAAAACTAAAATATAAGGAATTATCGTAATCTATGACCATCATTCAATAACCGGTATGCGATTTTTTGTTTAATTACGTCTAAAACTTACCGAAATCTATGGCTGAAATCAGGTCTGTAAACGTCCTTACTGCTTCACTCCTCATCTGCGTGTTATATGAATGACATTCACTCTCGTATACTACAACGTAGGTAGTCGGGGCGGAAGTGATGAGATAGTCGGATGACCCCGACTAAAAAAGTTCAAATCATTGCCGGTGCAGCACGCGCGGATCTACTACAAGCTTTACGTAACACATGAAACGCACGGGCGCACGGGCGTACGTAAAAAGCAACCACTTCTGAATGCGCATGCGTGGTAGTTTGTTGCTTTTGTGAAGCTCTCGAAGGAAAAGATGCCACCGCACGATCTACTCCGAAAAATTCAACAATAAGGTCAACAGTAAGGTCTGGATACCAACAAAACGCCGAATTCAACTCAACCGTCAGGAAAATACGCTGTAGGTAAGTGTTGCAAATTATATTACTCTTAAAATCATACAAAATAAAAGGTATTTTATGTGATTTTGCCGTCAATAGTGACGGTCGTTTACAACGTTGAAACACTAACACATGTCAGACCCTGTGCGCAGCACAGTGTCTGGTCAGGCTATACCTAACGGTAGTAACAATGTTAGACTCTAACCTACTACCGTTAGGCCTAAAAATGTTAACGTTAGAACTTGAAGATCTCAGTTGGACCCTAACTCAGTTGTTAAACGATCTCTTTGGTCTTAAACGTTAGACAACTTGTGTCTAGAATCTAGCTAACGTCCAGTTAGATAGGCCAAGCCTTTTAGATCTAGGCCTAGCCATTACTAACGTTAGTGTAACAATGCTAGAGTTTCTAGTAGAACTCAACCTATTACGCTATATCCAGGGCTGCAAACATTGGAAACTAGTTGAGAGTAAGACGCCAGGCCAATGCTATAATTTAGGAGTCAAAATGAGTGAGATCAATAACAAATGCATGCAAATGAAATAAAGTTTTAGAAGTGAGAAAGGACCAAAATGAGTCAGAGTGAATCTCACTCTCAATGAGTGAGCTCAGGTGGCAGCCCTGTGTGGCTGTACATCACTAACCTTGCTTACGCTAGTGCTGTAACGTTAAATAGGGACACTTGCACAGGATCTGACCTGTTAGAGTCTAGAACTAGTATCAAGTAATATAGACCAATTATCTTAGCGTTATTCTAAAAACTAACAGTTAGGGCGTAGATAGACATTCTACTACAAACGTCAGGCCTAATGTTCTACCGCCGTACCGGTACTTCCCTATTATAGTATTTAAAAAAAAATCCAGATTGTAGTATATCTATGTGTATTCAACATTACACATCAAAATTGAATACAACTGTACAGTCTAACGTTAGGGCCTAGCTGCTAAGTGGGATCTACATGAACTAACGTTAATGTTAGACTCGAGCCTATAAAAGTCAACTTGACCAAACTCTGGTCTAGATCTCTCTTCATCTAGACTCAGTGTCTATCAAGACTAGGCCTAACTGCGACAGCCGCCACACGCAGTGTGGCGGCTGCGCCGTGCTCCCATTTCAGATCTTCATGTTGAACAAACGGGTGCCTTTGCGGCGCTATATTTCCTTAAATTTTCAACAGAAACTACCAGGAATACTTACATGGGTCGATGAAACCTAAATGACTATCATCGGCGACTGTTTGAGGCATTTCATTGCTTGTGATGCACAAAATGATGTCTTATAAGCAGCTCACCGATGTTCACAGAATTCACAATCACTCGCACAAGCACACAGAATAGGGGAGCTCTCACATTAGCGAAACTGGGGGGAAGCCGCCAGGACCGCGCCTGGCGGCGCGGTCTCCGGGGCTAGACTAGGCCCTACTGGCGCTGCAAAAGGAGGTGCTTCAAATTAAAGTTTAATCTCATTCGTTTTTGTTAGAACCTTATCTGGATTCGGCCTAGCCCTTGGCCTAGATCGATTATGCCTAACATAGATAGATATTAATCTGCTTCTGTTTCTGTTTCCCCGTACTCGTAGGACGACTGGACTGCTCCAGACAACGTCACTTAACCGAGTTAGACATAGAAGTTGGAACTCAAGTCTAACACTAACAGTTACTGCTGATATAATGATTCTAGAATAGACCCTATCTAGGCATAGTGTCAAACGTCAGAGTCTATTGAATTATCTGACTGATGTCTAACAAGGCTTTTTATGTAGCTCTACCTCTACTAGATCTCTATCACTACTCTGGCAGATCATATGTACAACTAGATAGATGGGTCTATTTTCTACTTAAAAATTAAATGGGTTTTTCTGCAATATAGAGTTAAAATGTTATCCCATGGTACTGTAAAACCTGAAGTAGCATGTAGATGGTTTAATCATATTGGGGGTTATTAGTGCGAAAATCCGATCTTTTTTTCTTTTTTTTTTTGGAGGGGGGGGGGGATACTGTATAATGCACCGTATATATGGTATTTTCAAGTTCAGCAAAATGAAATGAGTAATTTGCATGAATCAGCCTCTACTATGTAAAACAAAATCGCGGTAATTATAGTAAGATGAATAATAATTGTGGTAAGTGGAATATTAAGGAATCTATTAATAGCAATACTTGCAAAATTTGGCATGTACCTTTCCTTCAATTTTTTCACGTTCCTTTATTTCTGATTTTCTTGTCTTTTGTGTACGTGTTTGGTGGATTGGCATTCAATACACACATAGAAGTCGAATAACCGCTGGTGAAACGTCGGCTTTAATACAGAATCTGCGAACTTTTATTTCTTGAGAATTTATCCCTTAGGATTTGCTTATATACATGACGAAATTATAAAATTAAAAATGCAAGTATTTGAGTTGATATGAATTTTCAATCATATGAATATAAGTATTAGAAAAAAATGAATTGAAGGACAGATCATTGAATGAATGGGTCAATGATGTTGATGTTCAAAATCGTCACAATGTGAGTATTGGCATTAACCTTGAAAAGCTGTTTGTTTTCAGATGAAGACCAAAAATCAAGTTCACCACTGGAGATGGCAGAAATGTCGGACCCGGAGGATGACATCCCTTTAGCTGCACTTCAAAGAATTACGAAATCGGGGGCAGATGACAAAAAAAAAAGCAGGTATTTTGTATTTTCACCTATTTATAACTTGACACAACACAATTTACACGCTGTGTTTAAAGTAGAGAATAAATAACGCGTATGAGAAAACTATGTGAGGGAAACAAGAGAAAAAAAGAAATTAGGAGAAATAGGGGCAGTATAGATAATGGACTTACTTGAATAATGTAAATTCAATTATAACAGAGTTAGGTTGAAGGAAATAACATTTTATGAATGTTTCAATGGCGGTGATGTTCAAAATCTGTCACTACATTAATTGTGAGTATTGATATTGACTCTGGAAGGTTCTTCATTTTCAGATAAAGAGCAACAAATCAAGTTCATTGAGTATGAGAAAAAAATTGAATTGAAGGACAGATCATTGAATGAATGGGTCAATGATGTTGATGTTTAAAATCGTCACAATGTGAGTATTGGCATTAACCTTGAAAAACTGCTGTTCGTTTTCAGATGAAGACCAAAAATCAAGTTCACCACTGGAGATGGCAGAAATGTTAGCTGCACTTCAAAGAACTACGGAATCGGGGCAGAGAACAAAAAACAGCAGGTATTTCATATTTTTCACCTATGTATAACTTGACACAACACAATTGTACATTTTATTTCTTTTTAAAGTAGAGAATAAATAACGTGTACGTGTATAAGAACACTATAGTTGTGGAACAAGAGAAAGGAAAAAGTAGGAGAAATAGGGGCACTATAGAAAATGGCTTACATGAATAAAGTAAATTCCCCTTTATGACAAAGAGTTAGGTTGAAGGAAAGAACCTGAAATGAATGGATCAATGATGATGATGTTAAAATCTGTTGATGCATTGATTTGGAGTATTCATATTAGCACTGGGATCGTTCTTCGTTTTCAAATACAGATCAAAAATCAAGTTCAACAAACAACAATGGAGATGGCAGAAATGTTGGATCTAGAGGATGACATCACTTTAGCTGCACTTCAAAGAACTACGGAATTGGGGCGGAGGCGACACAGTGACACTCTCGACGACTAGCTAGTCTAGCCACGGACTGCAGGGTGCTGGAGTGGGGACTGGAAAGGAGGGCCGAAACAGGAGGGAGAGACGAATTCATGGATTTTCTCTCCAAATATTTGAAGATTATTGTCCTCAGACCTAGTCTAGTCTTATTATAAACTGAAAACCACCTGCATTCCTTGGAATTGATCTGCGGTGAAGTGTAAAGCCGTCCATGACTGATCTTTGATAACAGTAGGAGCAGCTACGTAGCGTAGACCGTAGGCCTACCAGATTTCTGCACGAAGTTGATTCATCCCGAAGATTTTGATGTAGAAGGTATCCAGAGGATGGAAGGGGTAGCCGCTTGTATGTAAAGAGAATACGCCCAGGAACTCGATATAAAGTTGTCAAGAGAAAAGAAATGTTGCACCACATTGAAAAGACAAACAGGCTAATCCATACGAGAACGTTCATTCCGATAAATCTGTTTATCCACCTCATGTCGACGTGTCAATCATGGCTGTCATAAATTCAGCACAGCAAACTGAAGAAATCCGGAAGACGTACCTCAACCTCGAGGACTTGGGAAGGAAAGGCAATGGATCGCTAATCACACGGAAACAAAAGTAAATGACATGGCGCTAAGGAAGAAACGCGCTATTCATTATCTTCTACCTCTAGCGGGCAGTAAGCTAAAAGCGTGCAAAAGCTTATTCCTCAATACCTTAGGAAAAGCAACGTATTTGCGACATGAAGAATTTAGGAGCTTGTTATTGTTCAGCAATTTTGCAGCTACTGTGTAAACCATATGCTTCAGGTTGATACATGAATTTTTAAGGCCAATGGTAATATGGCCTTGTTTATCATGCATTCACACTTAGAGTAAACCATGCAATATCGTTTTCATTTCTGAGAAAAATAAAGCTTTGCACATTAGTGATTTCTAACGATGCTTCAGTAAGTGCAGTTGCAAAGTGTTTTTCATACATGTATGTTTGATAGCCTAAATATTACAGCCAAGGAGATCAACATGTCTGACTTGTACACCATTATTGACTGCTGAATTATGATCCCTTCGGTGAGGATTTGTAGTTTTTTACATCTTAAGCTGGAAATGTAAATGTGTTATCACCAGAACATGCACTGCATGCAGTTATTTCATTTCATTGCATTGCAGGACTTCATGGTTTCAATGTTTTGCTGACAGCGTAACCGCAACTTCTGTTCACTAATGTTTAACTAGTATTTCAATGGGATCACATTAAAAGGGGGAAATTGAATATACTGTCGAATTTCGATAATGATAAACCTGTTTCTTGATAAAAAATAATGACAGTCTTGCAGTGCAACAATTTCATAATATCCTCTTTTGCCAATGCTTTTACACTAACTGTTCATGCCATGTTATGTGATTCTCTACGACAATGCAACTTAAACAGGAATCGAAATATTATTGTTTTAAAGAACATGCAGTTCGTTAGATATGAATTCTGTTGTAAAAGTTTCCTATTTCATAATCTGCAATTATTTTCTCATTTCACGTTTATTGCATGGTAATTATTTTGTTTGATGACGTTATTGACTAATTACAATAAAATGTTGTGTGAGTCAGTAAACAAATAACAAAAAGTTGTACTTCAAGTTATGTGTCATTCTCTGTCTCTCTGTACATCTCTCTATGCAAGATTAAAGATGTTTGTATGCGTATTTTGGTTAGGGGGGATTTTTCTTTCCCATTTAATATTTTTCGTCGTGCACTTTATGCACTTTGTGCGTTGTGTCTGTATGTGCGTTGGTTGTATGCATGTTGTTTGCTATCTAGATGTTATTGTGTATGTGTGTTTATTTTTGTTTGTGTGTGTATGTATATATATATATATATATACATAATATATATATATACATAATATATACATAATATATATATATATATATATGTGTGTGTGTGTGTGTGTGTGTGTGTGAGTAAGCGTGTGAGCGGTGTGTGTGTGTATGTGTGAAATTAAGTGTGTGTGCGGTTGTGCCCGCATGTGTGTTTATTTATGATTATCCAAGTTTTTGGTTAAGGGTTGTTATATTTCTGAAGGTTGGTATTCAGTGAAATTTATTACAGAAAATGCTACAAGCATTGCTTAGTTGACTACTACTCGATAAGGACATTATTATAAAATATGTTTGAAAGGACAAGTTGAGAAGCCTCCCACCCCTTCCTTCAAGATTCCTTTAATACGGTGAAAGAAACAATCAGCATGAACAGTGTAGTTAACGTAGATGAAAAATCATTGCTAACTACGAATTTTCCCTCCAATAGAGGCCTATCACAAACCGTGAGAACCTAATTGGTATATTGGCCTATTTGATTATACAAGTGTATTTGTATTTAAAAAGTGCGAGTCCATATCCTAAGTTATAATGGTCAAGTGGGGCATCAAGATTACAAATAAAAAAATGCATCTCTGGTTCCGCCCCATGCATATTATACGGTCCGTGAACATGGGACAGTTCGTGGTAAAGCATCGACACTCGATTCTCCGGTGATTTCGACATAGGTCACATCGTGGTAAAGTTCGAAGACTCGCCACTGCAGTGCGCGCAAGATAGGACAGATCGTGCAAAGAATCTTCCCATAAATAAGGCTCAATACTGCTTTTCTATGAAACCGTAAACTAATATGTAAGTTTACAAGTTTCTTGCTAGAAACTTTGTCGGCACTGTGACATGTTCTTTGGCACAAACTATCCCTAGGTACTCTTCTCTCTTATGGCCTGCGTTTTATAGATAAGCAACAAGCCATTTCTGGAAAAGTAAGGCATAAAGAGAGATCCAATGTTTAGAAGCGATTTTCTCAAAACGTCATTATTTGAGATAGGACAGTTCGTGGTAAACCCGTCGAATTGACCAGTTAAAAAAAAAAAACGCTATCAAAATATTAGCAAGATGACAATATTCTAGCACTTAAAATCATAATTGATTTTTTCATTAGAGTGATGATATCGAAATGAAACTATTTTCATACCAGAGCTATAACGTACAGGATTAGCAAAGCTTTCCGAAAATAAGTTTTACATTCACCTTGATATCCGAGGCACTGGGGGAGGGTGTACACGTGTCGCGATGTGCTTATGGATTAAACAATTCCTCTTAAGGACTTTCAACCCCTGAAATCCCATTCTTATAAGCCTAAATACATTAAAGCACTTGCAGGATTTGAGAAATATACATACCTACAAGATTCCTGCCATATCGGACATTAATATTCATATGTGATATCAATATTATGTAGGCTTTAATGGCGTCTATGACTCATGGTTGCCACAACAACAACAGCGAGAGGCTGAAGACTAAAAACGAACCTTCGGAAACTGAATCTCAAAGAACATGGATCTGAAAGCTCCATTGCAACATGTTGAGTCAAAACACGATACATTCTGTAGATCTTCGTCGTAGTAGCGCTGACTTGGACCCAGAATGACACGGTAAGACCATCGAGGTCCTCCGCTATGTATGTAGATACATCAAAGTGTTGATACAGGTTGTTCAGTTGGAGGTCGAAGTTCGCTGGAATCTCTAAGGATCATCAAAGAAAATAAAAAATGGCAAAAAAAAAAATAGTTTCAAGGAAAAGCACCTCTTGGATTTGTCCGCGGCTATAAACTGCCACAAACAAACTTAGGCTAGTGAAGAGTTTCTTACATATCATTGCCACATAACAACTACCACTTTAAGGTCCCCATAAATGAACTCAAACATGATTGCCATCAAATAAACTTTCATTTCCTTTTCCAATTATATACTTTGTGAATATTTCACATATTATGAGTGGTTCTTGATTATCTCGCAAAAAGTTAAACCTGAATCCCCATCTCAACAAACCTATACCATCCCTTTAAAGTGGTGGTATCTACATGTATGTTGTGTGATTGTGAAGATATGAATCCATACCACTTTCGCATGTCTGCCCTGTGAATCCAGACGAACAGAGACAGGCAAATTGCTCGAAGCCGTCTACACACGTCCCTCCATTTCTGCATGGACTTGAGTCACACGAACTCACAAAGCTCTCGCAGTTGGAACCGCTAGAAAGACGAAAAGGTGAAAACTCATGAAATATTACAAAATTAGATCGAAATCCCATCTGAATGCTGTTAAAAGGGGATTTGAAGTTTTCCCCGAGTCTGAAATGACAAGAGGTTATGGAAATCGTTATCATTCAGCCCTTTTCTACTACTACTACTACTAACAATCACTAACCAGCTCTACTTGCTTAAAGGGGTCCTGGCGTAGATGTGTTAAAAACAAATGCAATGCATACACCCTTGCATGCATGCGCCTTGCCTTTGTTTTATTGTGTAAAATACCCATAATGTATTCATTTTTCGTCTCGAATAAATTGAACTGAATCGAACAAACATATCGGGGAAAAGGGAATCAATGGGACTCGAACCTGTCATCTACTGTAGATGACAGGTTCGAGTCCCATTGGTTCCTTTTTTCCGACATGTTGTTAATTTACAGATCAGCAGTTGCGATCTTAACAAATTTTAATTTGTAGAGGGAGACAAAGTGAAGAAACTCATACCTGAACAACCGTATTATAGCCTTTATAACCATATTATTAAAACCCTTTTATTTCAAAGACAATCAATAATTATGGTAAAGTGTGTTGACAGCAATTGACTTGATCGTATTTACCTGTACCCTTCTTCACAGAAACAAGTAAATTGATCAATTCCTTCTTGGCAAGTTCCGTGAGTTCCACAAGGGCTCGATGAACATTCGTCGATATCTACGTCACAGAAGTCGCCCGAGTATCCTGTAATAACACAAATAGAGTAAACAAGTATAGTACAATCTTCCACAACACATCGTCCCCCTGATCGGTCCAACTGCATCGTCTCAGTACTTTTTGGGGATTAACTGACAAGTGAGTATTCAAAATGCCTCATAAAATGTCTCTGTCCATCAGTTGCGTTTAAAATAGCAGTCAGCTAATTCATGCCGAGCGTTATATGTATGTAAAAAATGTATGTAAGTATGTAAAAAAAAATATTATGTACATGTTTGTATGTATGTATGTACACTAAATACGTATTATATATAACTGTTTACGGAAAATGTGTGCCAGTAGTAAAGCGTGGATTGAACAGGATAGTTGAAAAAGTTAAGGTGACACAAACTTTTCAATTTAAGGTCTGGTGTCCAAGAAGCATGTAGTGTCTCCCAAAGGTGACACCCACCCACCCCGACCCCACAGACATATACATACAAGTACAATATATATATATATATATGTATATATATCATATAAAATATACATAAAACATGGCATACTACATAATGCTACATAAAGTAGTATATATATATCATTGTTAATAAGTATACCTGATGAGCAAATGCAAGTAAATGTGTAGATTCCATTAGAACAGGTTGCTCCATTGTGACAGGGGTCGTCAGAGCAGTAGTCAACTTGCGATTCGCAGAGGAGACCTGTAAGTCCTACTGGGCAGAGACAGTTGTATCCATTTACCTGTACAGGAGGGGCAATTATTGCATGGAATTTGAGCGGAAATTATCGTCATTAACAAAATATCATCAAAAGATAATTGATTTAGTCACGATCATACTTTGAAGCTCGTTCACAATATCACGGTAGACAATTACTCTTCTCAAAATCATACCTTGTACTATACCTAAAATTGTCGTTCCAACTGAATTCCATTTTCTACAAAGAGTAAAGCATTTTGGCTTTGCTACCCCCACCAAGGGGTTCTGATGGTTAAGAAAAAACAATGTGCTGACATTAATTTGTTTGTTTGCTATAAAAGTTAGGAAAGGATTTTGGACAACTCCCTTGTGATCAAAAGAAAAAAGGAAGAAAAAACGTAACGAGTTTGTAATAATGATCTGAATGATGATTCGGATCCAAGAGCATTTCTTTGAATGAAGCGTGCACACTTCTATGTCATTACTGACCTAAGGCCTTGGTGAAGGTAAGTTTCTACGAATACTTCTAGTTGACATTGTATATATTATATATATATATATATATATATATATATATATATATATATATATATATAAAACACAAATGAATAATTTTCAAAGACAGATACGCAAATACAAATTAACACAGTAAAAGGCAAAAAAAAAGAGTTAATGGGTGATACAAATACGGTCTCGCACTTTTGTGCTTACATTGTTGGATTCCCATTCTGCAAGTTCTGTGAACTCTACATTTCGTTGTTTGGTTACAACAGCTTCGGAAAAAGGTATCACCATGGAAGAACCTTGATCAACTTTAGAATTTAACCTAGCTTAATGATGTTCATATGCTCTGCGATTTGTCTTATGACCTCCCTTATTACTTCAGCAAATTCATGTGTGAATGTGTGAATTATGTTATTACACGTGGATATGAATACATGTAGGCCTATGTGTATGTTTGACCCTGTGTTCGTACATCTCGTAAGGATTTTATCATGCAAGGCCCTAGCCTGGATTGATACGTTCCAATCTCCCGATGTGAGTGTATACCTCGTCAACACACGTTGATCCGTTAGCACACTGATTAGTATTGCATTCATCGACGTTAGTCTCACAGGTTGGACCCTCATACCCCGGGAGACAGTGACAAGTGAATCCGTCGTCTTCATCCGCACTGCACTGCCCGCCGTTCTCACATGGATTGTCGTCGCACGGAGAAGATAGCAACTGACAGCGGAGGCCGTAAGTACCTAACTCGCATTCACAAGTGTATTCGTTGACGCCATCTATGCACGTGGAGCCATGCATGCACTGGTTGGTTACACAGTCATCTACATCAGTCTGAAATGTATTCAATTCAATTCAATTCAAAGGTTTTATTTTCACTTCTTTCAACAGAATGTACAAAAAAAAATATAGATTCGACATACGTTTGAAGGAATGATACATAGATAGCAAAGGATAACATTTGTCAATAATCATTACAAATTTAGGCATTTTTCATACAGACATATTTATACATTCTGCCAAAAAAAGTGGAGGTACCCACTCAAAAGACTATGCTTGTACAACGTGGGCACCTCATATATACCAGACAACATCACCAACATAAGACTACAGAAATTCTCGACTATCTGAAACTTGGTAGTGAACGACGACAACTACTGTATTATGAAGGTAATAGAGAGAAAGTGAGTCACAGAGAGACAGGTATAGAGACAGACAGACAGACAGACAGACAGACAGAGATGGGAGATGGAGAGAAAGAGAGAAAGAAAGGGAGGGTGTTTCAGTGATAGCACATTTTGTGTTTCCACGTCACAGATTTCGAAAACAGAAAGCATTCTTCAAGGTCATTGCTACATTATCATGGAAATGGTTTGAGCAAAGATGATTTTAAAAAAAATTGTACTGTAGGCATACGATAGCAAGCTCGATTTGCCCTTTTTTTATATAAAAGCTAAGCTGCAAACAGAAAAATGTGCCTCTACCTGCGCATATGCAATTCTTTTATTCCCTTCGTTTGTACATGAGAATCTATTACATGTATAGGCTCTACAGTGCAGATATTTCAAAATGAGAAACGTCGCGCCATTGTGACCAACACAATAGCTCACCGTATTTTTCCCGGTTTTATTCACAACGACACAAACTCTTTTCAAACGGCTGAAATTTTCAGAGAAAAGAATATCTACAACATCTTTTCAGGGAAGCTCGGTCACGTATACTGACATCAATATGGGAGAGGTTTTTATCATTCGAGCAGTTCAGGTGCCCGTGAATTGTAAATGAGTATTCTAAAACACTAAATTATTCCCATCAATACATCTACCTCACAATGCTCTCCCTCATATCCGTCACTGCACTGACATGTAAAGCCTCCCCTGTTGTTGATACAAGTTCCGTTATTCTGACACGATGTGTAGACACATTCGTTGATATCCATCTCACAGTTTTTCCCAGTGTAGCCCTGTTGGCACACACATGTGTAATCATTCACGCCATCCAAACAGGTGAGATAATTGTAGCAGGGGTTGAGTACTGCACACTCGTCGATGTTGCTGTCACAGTAGCGTCCAGTGAAACCGGGGAAACATACACAGCTGCTCGTTGCAAAAGGTAAAGGAAAATCAAACGATAATATCTCGACGCCACATGGCTAAAAGATACAAAATAAATACATGTACAACCGTTATAAATGCGTCATTACGTAGGAGAATACAACACTCTGATAAAAGCTAAAACATGTTTCTACTATTATGTCGTTATTTCTTTTCGGCATTAACACGTGTGTAAAAAAAAAACCCGGTAAATTTACTCTTTGTAATATGCGTTTATCATCTTACTATCGGAGACCAAATAGTGAAGGGATTTGAAGGTAATCTCGATTTATTCCTGCGTATATAGATTTTATAAGTGTATATGCACAACCCGGATGTTGTAATGAACACCTGGCTTTAATAATGCAGTATACTTGGCTTTTTTTCTGCTTGGAATAACGTTGAACATGAAATTGACGTTCTTTATGCATGTGAGGAGAAAATCATCCTTGAGCAAATACTGACCTACTGCCACTGATCGAACTGAAACATGTGCCGTTCAGGCAAGGGGAATTTTCACAGAAATCAATCTCTCGATCGCACAGTTGTCCTGTATATCCCGCATCACACTGGCAAGTGAAAGAGTTGAGGCCATCTACACAAGTACCGCGGTCGCAAGGGCTTAGGGATAAGAACAAGAATAAACGAATTAATCTCACGAAAAAGGAGTCGTAAGAATGTTAATTTTTCATTCATGCAATGCGAAATATGATCTGTTTTAGCCCATTAATTACTTGTAAATTGTGTTTATCAATTTGCTTTGTATGATATCTGTGACATCTTTTATGTTCAGAAATCACATCGCATCACAATCTGTCCATGAAAGTGTACACATATGAGGTGTGTGTGCGATTTTTGTTTTATTCTGAACGAGCGATGAAGAGTGGGAGTTGTGGAACTGACATCACAAGAACTAGCCTGTAGATCGGATTGAAATGTGCTTCCACGGAGGATAAGAAGCGAGAGAGAATCAGTAATTTCCCCGAAATGACAGATTGTAACAACAACGTCTGTCCTTACCGAAGATCGCATTCGTCGATTTCAACGTCACAGTCGGTTCCATTGAAACCTTCCGGACACATGCATTTGTATGCAGCCAATTGGTCAATACAAGTCCCGCCGTTCAAACATGGTTCTGACTGGCAATCGTCTACGTCGTATTCGCAGTTGCGTCCTGCAGCGATATTGCCGTCAAATTATAACGTCACGGAACGACACAATTTTGTTCAGACAAAATGAAATCGCAATGGAGTGAAAATGTTAGTCACACAAGCATCCGTTGACATAATAGCGAGCTTTTGATCTGCGACGCGAACTCTAAGACCTCTACCTCCCGGGTTGGAAAATGGAAACAGCTACTGGAGTATTTCGCGCATGATGTGCAGAACACCATTTTTTTTTTTTTTGCCTTATTAGCGTCGTCTTAGTGTTCTCGTTGCAGATATAATGCTCGATATCATGCTCGCTTGGGCATAATGACTAGGCCTAAGTATTTTCTTATGGCAGTATTTTTTATATTGCCGTTTTGACACTTTATCTCCCTGATATGTATGATAATTCATACAAATGGTTTGAAATATGCATAATATTGGTTCATGCTACAGTGATGTGAATAACAAGTTACAAAAAATATAATACATATACACCAAAATACACAATGTAATATATATTCATTGTTGTTCATTACTTTAAGTACATAAAAAGAATGAGAGGATGACAAACAAATAACATAAACACAGGAAGAGACACAAAAAGCCTGCGATGGAGTGGTTAAAGTAGAAAATCATGTGATGATAAAGTATTGACGGATTTGTGAAGAAAAACCTTGATATCCAGAGGAGCAAGAACACGTGTATCCCGTCAGTGAGTTTTGACACGTTCCTCCATTTATGCATACATTTCCTTGGCAGAAGTCAATGGTTTCCGAACAATACGTTCCTGTCCATCCGGGTTCACAAGAACACTCATAGCCGCCTACTTTGTTGATACAAGTGGCATTCGATGCACACCTGTCGTCAGTACACCAGTCAACCGCGACATCACATGTTGGACCTACACATATGTATAGGGTGGTCATACAATCAAGGTTTGTGGTGAGTACCAAATAGGTAGATATATAACTTCAAAGGAAACCACAACCCAAAAGACAAATGAGGATTGAGTGAAAGCAGCAACACTAGTAGAACATAATCAGTGAAAGTTTGAGGAAAATTGAACAATCGATGTAAAAGTTATGAATTTTTAAAGTTTTGGTTTAGGAACCACTGGATAAGGAAACTACTCGAGTTTATGACATCATGTGTGGACAACAATGATAAAGGAAAACTGAAAAAAATTCAACATGCTTTCACTTTTCTAGAGTAAAGAAAGAACACTTGACTATAACCGCTTTCAGAAAGCAGGGGAAATAGCAGCAAGTTGATGCAATGTGTAGTTTTCATTATTTTTTTTATTCTCTTTATATTTTCTTTATGTTAATGTCAACACACGGCGTCATGAACTAGTAGTCTCCTTATCCAGCGGTTCCAACACCAAAACTTTAAAAATGCATAACTTTTGCATCGGTTGTCCGATTTTCCACAAACTTTAACTGATATGTTTTACTAATGTTGCTGCTTTCACTCAATCCTCATAGCTCCCTGGGTTTTGGTTTCCTTTAATTAAGTTATAATTCAGGAGTAAATATGGGAAGCCAGTCAACCACGCTCGCTAATCAAATCAAAGGAAAAACTAAAATGCCCCGATTACAGAAGAAATTGCGATTAAATCATCTGATTCAACAGACAGGTAAATTATTCAAAGGGAATAAATCTCAACCTATGCAAAATCATTAATAGAGGCGTATACAGAAGATACAAAAACATATTGAACACATTTCCATTTTTAAACATTATGAAAGAGTACTTGGCAAACCCGACACGTTTTATTAGGCAGGAGAAATACTATTACCCTCAACATGTAAAGTCAGTGACAAGTGGAAAAAAATGTACTTTTCATAAATTGTAGTGTTTGTGAATCCCATGTATGATTTCTTAAAATCTTTTTCCTACTGTGACATCACGAATTGTTGCTGTCGTCATATACCCAGCTATAGCCTAAGGCTGCGTTCACATAGAAGTATTCGGTATTCGCTATTCGCTATTCGGTATTCGAGCACCGAATACACCATCACCCGCACCGTCAACTCACCATCCCATGTAGTGAGGATTTCTTCCTCCTACATCGCAGCAAATCTTATTAACATTTTCTAAACTGCATCAGAATGTCAGTCTACATGCTTATTTTTGCTAACGGGCAAATCCAGACCAAAATTGACATTATTTCATAAACGAGAGACGGTATACGCTGCAAGAAAATCTAACAAGCTCGATTCCCACTTTGCTATACTTTTCGCAGGTATTCGGTACTTTCGAATAGTGCCCTCTTATGTGAACCGGTGTGAGGAAATCCTATCGTTCGATTCAAGCTATTCGCGTGCCCTCGAAAAACGAGCCCGAATACCCGAATAGTATACTTCTATGTGAACGCAGCCTTACTGACATTTCAAACAAACATAACTTTTAAACGGATTGATCGATTTCCCACAGTCTTAGCTTTAAAAAGTTCGTAAAATCTAATTTGCTACGTTACTATGAGTAACCAGCATTTTGACAAGTGACACCATTGATAGCTTACAATGTAAAGGCTCGGTCACAAATACCATTAAGAACTGCTACGAACGCCGTACGAACGATTTGTAGACAATTTCGTGAGATCTTCTTAAGAAGGCCGTACGAAACCAGCGTTCGTAGACCGTTCGTAGACCATTCGTAGACCGTTCGTAAGTTCGTAGCCTGGTCGATGGTCTTGTCCAAGATTTTTTTTAACTTCGTACAAAACCCTCTTTTCGTAAGGCGTCGTACAAACATCGTAACAACTACGCAAGATTTTGCAGGGTCGAGAGACAATTCTTGAATTCTTACGATGATTCTAAGAACGCCTTAAGTTGTTCATAGAGGACTCTTACGTCTTTCGTAAGAATGCCTTACGAATAGAGATTCGTACGGCATTCTTACGAACAACTCTTCGAGTTTGTAAGGCGTTCGTAAGGGACTCGTAAGGCGTAGGTACACAATTTGTTCTTGCGAATAAACAGCGTTCGTACGAAATTCGCAAGAAGGCCGTAAGAATCTGTGCCCCATCTACGAATCTCTACGAACTCCGAATTCGTACGAACAGTGACATTCGTACGAACGCATCGTTCGTACGAACCTTTGTGACCGTAGACAGTATTTAATGTGTATGAAGAATAATAAACTTAGGTAAAAACGAAAGGTTCAAGTCTTACACCTGCTCCTATTTAATCATCGTTACCTGAAAATCCGACCGTGCAGTTACAGGTAAAGTTCAGTCTTCCGTTGATACACAGGCCTCCGTTTGAGCATGGATTTTCAGCGCAGTAGTTGACATCTAATTCACAGTTTCGACCAACAAAGCCAGACGTGCAGGTACATCGGTAAGCGTCCCTGCCATCGTTCACGCACGTTCCCCCGTGTTCGCAAGGACTGGAGTCACATGAAGACTCTTGGCATAGGTTTCCAAAGTGCCCTGGCTGGCAGGTACAAATAGCAGCTCCACCAATTTGGTTGCATGTTCCGTTATGATGACACGTAACATTGGAGCAAAGGTCAACATCATCTTGACACCTGTCGCCATAATAACCAGGCGAACAACTGCAGTGGAAGTTATTTATCAGATCTATACAATGTCCACCATTTTGACAAGGGCTGGAGTTACACTCGTTAATGTTGATTGAACAATTCATGCCAGAATAACCAGGTGCGCAGGCGCATCCGTATCCCCCTTGAAAAGACCTCGGAAGGAGAGCAAGTCGCACCGTTTAAGCAGTCGTTGAAAGCACAAATGTCATCTTCAGTGCTGCAGTTCTTACCGATGAAACCAACAGCACATTCACATCGATAGTCAGCTTCCAAGTCGATGCAGACAGAACCGTTTTGACATGGGATTGTGGCGCACTCGTCGATGTCCTCCTCACAGTAAACTCCTGTTGTGAAGCAAGGGTTACTTTCAGTGTTCTTTTTCACTGCCGTCTGCTTCAGTATATCATCATGTATTTTGTTAATGTACTACTGAACTAGTACTAATTGTACTTATCCTTATAATATTGACAATAATAATACTGATGATGATGATATCAACAATAATAATGGTGATTATGATAATAATGATAACAATAAATCAATAGGCTTTTCACGGCCAATTTCGTGAAGTTATCTTCCATTTTCGTTTGATGCGCATTCGAATTTGTGTATTTGAAGCGATTGACTTTCTTTGGCCCAACGAGTTCGTGTTTAATGCTTTAAAATATTGATTTTCAGGTATCCAAATCAATGGTCACAAAGTTCAAATTCTGATAAAGGCATCTAATTTCGTGTTTGGGCATGAATTTGCAAATTACTCCCGCATTCAAACATAGTGTGATGGGCGAGGTATAAACACTTCATGGCACTTTCAATTTTTTTTTTTTTTCAGTGATAGATTTTCACAACCGAGAATGAACTTTCGTAATACAAATGCAATGAAATACAATTGTACCATTTGTAATACAAATACAGTTTTGTCCGTGTAATCTTTGAATGTGACTTTTGTTTTTTCTCTTTAATTTTATGCTCTGTTGTGTTAACCCCGCCCTCAGATTAAAGGCACAAATTTGGAAATACATGCCCAAACATGGAATTGAATGCCTGCATAGGAATTTGAAGTTGTTCATGATTTATTAGCTAATTTTGGTGCCTGAAAACAAATTTGAAAGTACTAAATTCAAAATCGTCTGTCCAAGGTCACTCCGCCGTTTGAAAAACTTAAAAAACGTAAAACTACACTAAATTATAAGCTACGAAATTGGGCGGGAAAGTATACAACAATGATCATCTTGAAGAATTCATGGACAGGACTTTGCAGATATAAAAGAGAATGTCAACAACATTGAAATATCCTGTATCACTCTGTAGACCTTTAACACATGAATTTGTGAGGAAACCACAAAAGTCAGACATGAATTACAGTAGTTGGAACAATATTCATTAAAAAGAATGAATCTTTTGACAAGCAAAATGCAAAATAGTTTATCACTTTTTTATGACTGTATGATACTACATACATGTACAAACAGTGCACTAGTTATGATTATGAGTATCCTTTGGTGAAATTGAATACTCTAACTTGAGTCACATGTCTTCCAGTATTAAACTTGAATGCACTTTGGTGAGTATGAAAGATGTTTTTGCACTTTTGATCACTCTATGAAGAACTTGAATGTCCATTATACAGTTGTGGTTGCCCTATAGCGATTTTGAAAAAGATTAATTATCTTGTATTTTAGTTGCCTAATGACCAAACTGAATTGTCTATCTAACTCTTGTAGACACTACAATGTAAGTGCAAATTTAAAAGGGGAACCTATATTTCTTGGCACATTTCATAAGCGCATGTATACACACACACACACGCATACGCAGCCACACAAATACATATATATTACATATCGTGTGCATATTGCTGAAAGTTATAGAACCAAACATTTTGAAACTTAAATGTTTCTTATACGTTTCAGCATAGACTGTTACAGCATACTTATTCTTTGTATACCTGTGAAGCCTGGACGGCAAATGCATGTGAAGTTGGCGACGGAGTCCTTACAGGTTGCACCATTAAGGCACGGGTTCGAGCCGCATTCGTCTACATTGATCTCACAGTCATGTGATGAAAATCCGAGAGGACAAACACAGCTATATTCCCCTGATCCGTCTACGCAGGTCGCCTGGTTCTGACACGGATTGCTCTCACACTCGTCAAGCTCTGCATCCGATGACAGCAGACACCAGAACGTCATGAAAAATAAATGCGAATGTAAAATCAGTGAAACCCGCGGCACACTTTACAACTCTACGACTGACAGACTATGGGTATGAAATAAACAAGCGTGTTTATTCTGAGGCTATTGTGATTTATTTCAGATCCGGAGTATGTCGGTTGTATAGTCGCAAGTCATATCGAAGTGTTCGGCGGGCTTGAGGTTGTCTTATTTAATTACGATTCTTGTAGGAAATTAAAAATGGGCAGTAACCTGTGAGAGCAGGAACTTTCACATATGCAACAGTGACTACACACTGTAAAAACATCGGTGTTAAATTTAACACCATGGGTGTTAAATCTAACACCGATCAAACTTCAATAGAGGACCACACCCACAGGTGTTGAAAATGCACTGTGATGGTGTTGAAAAGTGTTCACCTGACACTTCGTGGTGTTAATTTGATATTTGTTGGTGCTAATATCAATGGTTTAACACCCGTCCAGCTTCAATAAGAGACCAAACCAGCTGGTGTTACTGTGGTGTAAATTTGTTTTCACATTTTTTCAAAAATCGAGTATTTTAGAGTAAAATTCTTGATCGTCTTGTTTAAATTAAAAATCAACAAGAAGTGCAGTTACTATGAAACTCTTCAAAAAACAGTTTTATATGTGGAAATGACATCCGGAGGTGTTAATTTAACACCATAAATGAGTACCGAAAATTTAACACCAGCTCGGTGTTCCATATTTAACACCGGACTTTTTGCAGTGTAGAATTTAAATAGTCTAGTGTAATTTCACATTAATATAAATTCCGATTTCATTCTCACAAGCGTGTGCCACAATGTGCCTGGTTGATACCGTTTGCTGAATATTGGTAGTCACATGGGACGAACCAGGAGGGGTCGGCATCTTTCGCCCGTTTTCTTGTATGGGTAGGAAGGAAAGAAATGTTTTGACTATGGTGGCACACGAACTCATTGGTGAAATTGGATTAGGGCTTATTTGATGAAAATGATGGAATGAAGGGAGGGGAATGGTTGTACGATATCAATTGTGGCTTTATGTCATCCTCGTTATTGTCAGATCATACTTTGGAAGGTTGAAATGTATCGCTAATTCCTCGTGGTTTTAAACTTTTAGTGTTATTATACAGTCTGAGAATAAACCCTTTATGTAACCGTGTTTCTTTTACGTTGGTTCTCCACATATAATATATATATATATATACACTGTATATATATATATAATTATATACATTTTTTTTTTTTTGGGGGGGGGGGGGGGGTTCTGACTATTCTATGTTTTGCTTATGCCGGCGTTGTCATCATAATCATTGGATAGTACCTAACCATGATAACCGTGTAGATGGTTTACTTGGGTTCGGTTATTACAGTTTGTTTTCCGTAGTGGGCTTTCAGCAAAATTCTGCTTTTGATCCGTTTGTGGTTATGTCAAACAGAATTTCAGTCCTTTTCAAAGGAGGCCGATTTCATTTGAGGTGACAGGACGAATGGACACAGTTACAGATTATTAACCGCATTTCACAGTTTTTTCGACATCGTTAATGTTTGAGATTTCATGTTTGTGAATTAGCATTATCTCTTAATCTTGATAGATACAACTTGTGTTAAATTCCTTTATTGGTTCATTGTCAAATAAGGGAACTATATGCCATTTCTGATACTTTGCAATCATCGCACTCACCCGAGCAGAGTGCAGCAGCAGCCGTGCCGTTACGAACGGTTGTCGTGTTTCCTGGGCAACCAACACAGCGTGTTCCTTGAAACAGTTCTTGATAGCTCCCTTTCGGACATACTTCACATGGCGCAAATCCAGACGCGGAGTACGTTCCAGGCTTGCAGGGTACTGAGGCAAAACAGAGTGGTAGTAGACTAGTAGACGTAACATGAGTATACTACCGTGCTTCCGTTATGGTGATAAAATGGAGGTAAGGATCCTTTTTAGTGTAAATGGTAAGGAATCGGTAAAGTTTAAGTAACAACTGCAGATTTTCTCTCTTAATTGCTTGTGCATTTGCTCATTTAAAGATAACTTATCTAAGATTGAAGTGTATTCTTTATAGAATGCAATGACACTATAAAATCATATCCGAAGCAACATACTGTCAGAAGCAACTCAGGATGCTGAAGACAGTACCTTACGGGAAGTGACCATCGCATCACGTACATACACGTGGTATTGAGGGGTGCACGTCACGAATTTGACACCCACGAATCATACAGTCAGGAGTCATACAGGCTAGGGGTGTTTCATAAAGCTGTTCGTAAAGTTACGAATGACTTACTGGCGATCAGTTTCTGTGCTGAATTATGGATATTCTGGTAAGTATAGCACATCAGAATTGATCACCAGTCGCTCGTAAGTTGTTCGTAACTTTACGAACAGCTTAATGAAACAGGGCCTATCAGGAGTCATACACTCAAAGAGTTATACAGCCCATGAGTTCGACACCAAGCAAACGAGCCCCACGAGACTGACACGTTGTAATGTCGAATCCGTGGGTTGTTTTTACCTATTGTCCAACTCGTGAGCCATATTTGCCCAGTGTCGAACCCATGGGATGTATGACTCATGGACCTCTTTTTTTTTCAATGTCGAACTCGTGGGCTGTAGGCCTATATGACTCATGGATGTCGGTCTCGTGGATGACCCCGTAGTGACATACCTCTACAATCTGAATACGATGTTGACCCTCTGTACTCTGTGGAGGTGTCATTTGGGCACTGAATACATTCAGTGCTATTTGAGTTGGGCTGATAGGTGCCTATGTCACATTGCGTGCACGGGTCCATACCCCCTCCAGAACCGTAATATCCTGGCAAACAAATATCTGACAAAACGAAATAAGAGGAGAAGTAGTAAATAAATACAGAATCATTTGAGTATCTGAATATAAGAACGACCCAAGTCCATGGAAGACCATTTCGAGTAAACTTTAAAAAAAAAAACTTCATATTTTTTAGATGTATTTGACCGATAATATTCTGTTTAACTGTGATGGGAAGGCAACATTGTATATTTTAATTAGAACAAACATTATGTCAATTAACATTTACATTAATTGTGGAGAGGCCATTTTGTGTGATGGACTTGGGTCGTTCTTTGAATCATATACATGATATTCTGCTATAGGAGATGAGAGAAGGATGAGAGAGGGCGCTATGATATGAATGTAAGAATGACCCAAGTCCTTCATTCTTACATTCATATAAAATTTAAATCATTCATTTCAGGCACTTCCGGGGGTAATTAGGATTTATCATTTATACACAAGATGAGTCCATGCATAAGCTACAATTTCCCATGTCAAACTGAATTTGGTCAAAAATTGGATTTGGGTCGTTCTTGTATTCAGGTCTTCATTTGCAAAGCTGTTCTGTTCCCATGAGAGCAAAGGTGGATGCCATGTTCAACTGTAGTTTTAGTAAGTAAAGGACAGCGAAACTTTAAATACAGATCCCCCCCCCCCCTAATGATAAATTTTCTGAGAAGAGTGAGTCATTCTGTCAAACACACAAAATTAGTCATAATTACACATAGTAAGTCACATAATTATGCAGACAAGATGAAACGACTATGTCATGTCATTACACGTCTTCTACAATAGCCTACTAACAATCTAACACGAGCTTCCTGTTTTGACATAGACAGAAGAAATCATATCTTCCATATTGACTTGAGTGTTGTAGTTGTAGCAAATATAATGATGACAATGAAAGGGTAGTGGGTTTTCTTTGTGGATAACATTGACCTAAACCATCTAAATCGACTAGAAAATTGTAGAGCATTGATATTTTCCATTTCCGAGGTATTTACAAATAATGCTGCTTCTAGAAATTATGCAGAGTTTTATATTTTCAACATTTCTCATTTCATTTGCTTTAGCTTGAGCGGGCAGTAGAGTTTCATCTTAAGTTTCAATCTACCCCAGGTTCGCTGACGTGGTTGTGGCAAGTGGTTTCGCGACAAAAATGTGAGTAAAGCCCAATGCCCACGGTGCTACCTGAGCCTGCGAGCTGTGTGGGGCGCCAAGTGTCGCACGGCCTATTTCGTTACGAAATGACTGATTTCGTAACGAAAGAGACCATGCTACACTTGGCGCCCCATACAGCTCGCACCAGCTCGCCACCAGCTCGCAGGCTCAGGTCGCACAGTGGGCTTGGGCTTTAGAGATATGGATGTCTGGAAGCTTTACCGTAACACTCCCTTGTCTTGGTTCCAGTTCCCACGGTTGTTTGTCCATCCGGACAAGGATGCAGGAAGACTGCGATGTCTCGGGTTGGTAAGTCCCTTTCTCGCACAGAAGGCACTTCTTGGATGAATTATCAAAGTGAGTACCAGCGATACAGGGCACTGTAAAAAACGTCAAAGTCATATTAAGGTTGTGAAACTTTCATTTGCACTGTGTCCAAAAAACAACAACAACAAAAAAAAAACCGGGCTTGCATGAGCCCTGGAAAGCATGAAAACTAAATATGGCTACTTCAATCGTGGTATTGCGAATTTTGAAGGAATTGATTAGCATCACTGAATTATGACTACATCTTTTAGCGATCGATGGATACATTGAATCGAATAAATTGGTATTCCGTACATAAACTACACCACCATACATTCTCATTATCGCCAACGCGCATAAAACTTCTGCGCACGCTAAAGAGCCCTGTCACAGATGCGCTGTGGGATTCCTCGGTGCCATTGTTCGCTTCCGGTTGTCTCTCTTGAGTACAGTTCCCATACGATTCAATGGGTTTTTTTTCTTCTTTTCCGTTGTTACCCTTTTTTTCCTTGGATATGATTCAGTTTAAAAGAGTTGAAAGTTTCTAAATTCTGCTAATTGCGGTCACTAGAATCATGATTCACTACTGCAAGGCTGCAATGTGCTGTTCACCTGATGGAAAGCCAAGAACTCTTCAATAAAGATTACCCCTGGATAAAGACAGAGTGTGATCTGAGTGTACGTGCAGCCAAACCCGGGCAAGTTTATCCCCTGAACTACCGCATAATGCATCTAAAACGCTGCTCTGCGCACGGCACCTACATATCGAATACCGAGAATTGTTTTATCTTTTTTTGTGTCCATTCAAAATTACTCAATAGACCGTTCTGTAATGTAATACCAGTTATGTATGTTTCTTTTCTACAGCCTAGTAACAAGGCATTTCATTCACCTGCTCCCTCCCTATAAGTTCCAAAGGCAAGAGTTCACTAAATTGTTGGAAGGTATGGTAAGTCTCCGCAATCTTCGTGGTTGTTAAGGGCAATTCATTATGCCTCTATGCCTCTATATGACACACCATTACGCTCCTTTTATGAAGAATGAATAAAGGACATTACATAAGAGTTTATCTTTGAATCATTCGTTATGTTCAGACGGTGATCCGTAATCTCGAGGATAAGCTCTATGGGAGCCAAGTGTTGCACGGTCGATTCCATTATGAAATCAGTCATTTCGTCGACGAAATGACTGGTTTCGTGTCGAAGTCGACCGTGCGACACTTGGCGCCTCATAGAGCTTATCCTCGAAATTAGCTTATCCTCAAGGTTACGGATTACCGTCTGAACGTACAAATGTAATTATAGAAATCTTTGGGACACAACGAGCTCACGACTTGTGGGTAGAGGGAGCTTAACAATGATGATGAAGATACATCAGAATTTTGTCGATTTGATTTTTCCAAACCTCATCAAGGAGTAACCGAACATTTCTTAAAGTGAAGATCATTTTTACTTGTGTATTTTCTCAACAGATTCTTTTAAGGCGGTATTTGACTGATTTTTTTTTCTTCTGTCACCCTGAAACAGCTTGAAATGGAGGAGGAGAACACATTATATGTCGCCAATTGCTACGATTCGAGGTCCCGAACGCCATATTTCTAGTTCGTACCGCAGTTGTAAATTTTGTCATTTATTGCTGCACCGTAGTCGCATTCCCCTTCGAGTAGGCTGTAGGTGAAGGAATCGTTGACTAACTGCAAAGGGCTCCCTCCCACGGTAATATTCAACTCCAAGGCACCTCTTTTGATCAGCTCGTTCACCTGACTAATGAGCTTGCTTTCCAGAGCTATTGCCTCGTCGAAATTGTCTTTCGTGGAGTTCGTATCAAAATTGGCGACAACGTCAAACTGTACCACGAACCTGTCATAATGAAACCAAAACTTATATGCTGGAGAACTATTGCACCTAAAATGTGCAAAACGTTAATATTCTAAAACTTTATATCAACTTATACGAAACAATTACCAACGGTTTAATGCATGCTTTTATCATGCTGTTATAATCAGAATATACTATCTTGTTTCTAATGATACTAATAGATATCTTATCAATCTTCAACGGTTAAACATCGACATTAATTCAAATCACTTTTTTCTGACTGAAAGTTATATCCTATTGTCAGCGTTTGTTGTTGTGTTTATCATATCCGCCGAACGTTACAAGTTTCCATCTCTTGTCGTTTTACTTAAAAGGGCGTGTTTGAGATCTACGATAAAAGACTAAGAGTACGACTTATCCCCTTCAAAGTCTGGAAATGTATTTAGCGGATTTGATATACCTGTTTCCCTTTGTTGTTGTTGTATTTTAACAAGTAAAAAGATGCATAACAAATGAGGAAATATTTATAGATAAATCATATTTACATCTTATATACGCATCGGAGTCACATATCAAACATTTATAAATTTGCAACCTTTGTTTGAACTTTGCAGAATTTTGTCGAAATGATGATCTAATTCGATAGAAAAAAAATCAGAAGAGAATGCATTGCCTAATTTGAAAATAAATGAGCCATGTTTTCCTCTAAGTTTCTCTATAACAAGATAAAATATTCTCAAATTTTTCTCCTTCTTGTGTATTATACGTCTACTTATATGTGTGTGCGTAGGTACGTGTTGATAATTGTGTGGACTTACAGTTGTACATTGATAGAAAAATACACATTTCATCATTCATTACCCTGTGTCCTGTTGTAGAGTCTCTGGATTTAGCTGTCTATGGGCTTGGTTATCTGCACCAGTGCCTTGGTCCTTCGCAGGGGGTATGATGGCCCTTTTCCTGCGCATGTCTGTTTGACCACACGTGACATGAACATTCTCCACTGCACACTGATCGCTTGTCTTGCAAATATCCAAGTCGTATGTCTGTACTGTTTGTAAAAACGTTTCGGCAATCGCTTCGTTTGTTTGCTCATTTCCACACGTTCCGTCGTAATATAATTCGCTTTGAAGACGTCCTCTGTTGGGAGATTTTGCTTCTGCAACACAAAAAGTCGAGAAATGCCAAGCATAAATAAGAAATGGTTGGAATTAATACTAAAAGAACAGAACAACGTACTTCTTATCGGGATAAGCTGCTGCCCAGCTGGTGGTTTCTTGCTGGTTATTGCGTCGATAAAGTAACAAAACAGCATCGTGAGGGTGTCTTATGCAAAAGTCCTTTCCAATTTGTTAAAGATGTAAATGAGGTAAACGAATTTAACTAAATGTATATAATATGGGGATATATGAACACTTATGTTTACTTTAGTTTACTATAATGTAATCAGGATGTTGCCATCCCGCCGTTAAAATAAAAGATTAAACTATATATTTAATAATGTTGAAGTTCTATTAAAAAAACACACTTTACAAATGGAAATGGAATAAAGTTGAAAAAGAAATCAAAAAGAAATTCTAACTCAGACATGTAAAAACTATGCGTAACATTTGTAAAGTGGATCGAATTGCTATTGTTATTACAATTTTCATTGATATGCACGATCAGAAATAAATCTGATATAAACCAAATGATACACAAAACTAAATAAATGTATTAACGATGATCGATAAAAAACACAAACTAACACACACACTACATTTACATGAACATGCAGTCTCTATATGTAAAGTCGTCAGTGCCTGTATCACCCTAAACGGGTTATATTTCAACATGCATACGGATTGCATATCTCCCATTTTCTTCACGATGTTTTACGAGCGCACCTGTACAGTCTGGTACGTCGGAGCTTGGAAGCCATACCCCTGACGAGCCGCATATGTATATGGTGACTTCATTGGAGTTCGTGATTGAAGGAACGTCGTAATTAGAATTACACGCGAAACTGCAGAATTTTCCCCCGCCCCAGTCATCACAAACAAGGGCGCCATTTAGAGGAGGATCCAACTCGAAGCAGGAAATCACTTGAAATGGAAATGATGATCATGATAACAATGTTATTATGGACAGACTATACTACTCAATAATTTGCAAGAGTTAATCTTGATTTGAGCAGTGCCAAAGGTTTCGACTTTTTGAGGAAGTAATGTAATTTGATGTTACTCTAAAGTACGAATTCCTAAATGTAAGTGCACAATTAACATTTTGAGCAATTAAACATCACGAACAATTCAAACTTTCCAGATGAATTCTGTCATGAGACACTGCAGAAACATATTCGCAACTTCGTGTGATTATGGCATACCTTTACTAAACTCTAATTTCGAATTCTTGCGTCGAGTTGTCTATATTGGTACTGATTGACATAAAGTCGTCGACATAAATAAGCATCGATTATCCAGTGTTATTCAGTGTATGCCCGCGATCTTTATCATGGCTATTACTGAAACAATTTACCAATTTATTTACAGCCGTGAGGGGTAATTTGCCAATCAGCATGCTTTCAGTTCTTTTCACATACAAGAATAGTAATTGATGGTTTTACATATCTCGGCAATCCGATTCGTCTGAATGTGAAGTACCAATGACTACATTCTATAGCAAAGGTCATGTTTTTTTTTTTCTTATTCCATGTTTAAGATATAGTATCTATTTGACATGCTACCGACAAAGTTTATTTGGCATTAAAGATACAAGTAAGTTATTCTGGTCAGTGTCAATCAATCTGAGCTATCGTATGTCTTCCTCTGCAATGTGTATCTATGTAAAATGGAGCAATCAGGTAGTTGAGCAGGAATGTCCACGACAATAACAAATAAACACAACGAACAAGTAAATCAATGCAACCTTTGTTACGTTAATTTCAGAGAAACGCAATTTACAAATGCTCCCATCAGCATGACTGTTTGAAATTACAACTTTTATGAACGGTTTAGATCTGTAGCTTGTAATGTACATGTTTTCTATTTTCTCATTATATAAATATGAGTCATCTATAGGGACAATATAAAGAAGAGGCACTTACGTTGGACAGTGACATTGAAGGAACATTCACTAGAGCGACCATTGGAAGGGTTGGTTGCAACACACTTGACAGGATGGACTCCGACTGTGAAATTTGCCTGGTGTTGGGGGTAAGTACAGTTTACGACGAGATTTTCCTCCGCGAAGACTGGTGGATCCCACGTCACAAGTTCACTCCGACTACTCGTGTTTCGTTCAATGTCTTCAGGGCATGAGAGGAGTATTGGTGCCATTTCATCTACCAACGACAATGATACGATTGAGCACTTTACCCATCTAACTGTAATAAAGTCCCTTTTTCAAAGGGATCATGTACAATGTCATGTACAATCTATTTTCCCCGTAGCGCTTCGAGGCATTTCATGTGATAATGCGCTAAATAAATATCGTGAATTAATTAATCAATTGATGTTATAAACAAAAGCTGATATGCTAACCTTGCACATAAATCTGAATTCGGCAGGAAACGCTGTTGCCAGCGTCATCCAGAAAAGTATACGTGAACGATGTCGAGTGTTCAAGGATCACAGGAGACGCCAAATCTGGGGGAGATGTGAAGACTTGCAGACTCTTGCCCACAGTGTCGACAGCAGTGGGAGGACTAAAGTACGCCTTGACACCCCAGACCTCTGTGCGGCTCAGCGTCATGGGAGATGGACAGAACGTCAACACAGGAGGAGTGAGATCTGGAATGAGTATTGACAACAATTATACGCAATTAACTCATTGACCCTAAACTCAGCATTATCTCTCCCCAACACACACAGGCACACATATCAAAGCTTTATTAACTACGTACTTGCGGTAGTTGCGGATGAAACAAAAACTCAGCCCTACTGCTTCAAATAAGTTCTAAAATGTGAGTTAGGGATAGAAACAACCGATGTTAAAATGTTAATCAGTACAATCAATGTTAAGTATTGGTAAATATACCAAATGTGAACAATAGTTATAACAAACTTGTTTCTAGAATAAGCCGTTTACAGCTATGGTTTACTGAGGGGAAAAAGTGATATATCCTTATATTTTACGCATTATTGCGAAATTTCTATATTGTGCAATGTTTTGTGATACAACTGACCTGCACATAATTATATGCATCAGATGCGATAACTCGATTATTTTTAAGTCACTGCTCCCAAAAGTAAACAGGACCTAAATGTTCCGTGGCCCCTGGAGAGTGTCATGTATAGTAGAGGGTGAGTAAAGGAGTTGAGATATGACAAAGTATGGGAGATTTTCTGTGTTTGGTACAGGAGAAAGGGTTGCTCACTATGGAGATACTGTTTGATGGAATCAAGATGACTGTATCAACTCATATAAAACGAATTATCATACGTTGAACTCTAAGCAATATAGACCATTATAATTCACTATCCTCAATAACCGCTTTGATCATACAAAGTTTGCCTGTCGTCTTCCGCTTCGGGAAGATTGCCATGAAGAACCGGAGTACAAGCACATTGCGAAAGCAATTGACTGCAAACACAAAAACATCTACCTGCCTTGCTGTTTTCTATTGGATACATTCGTGTGTATGTGCATTTATGGGCTTTAAATTTGATTCCATGATCTGTGGGCAAAACTAACCATGACAAGTGATATTTGTAGAAGTGTCAATTACTCGGCTCCACGTCCCGTCTTTTCCACATGAGGCGGGAGAATTGTCACCCACCAAAGTATAACCAGTTGTGCAGGATGGGGTGCAGACTGTTCCCACTTTGACCCCAGAGGAGGTAGTGCAGCTCGAAGGCGGTGAGAAGAACACATTCAATGGGAGCTGCTGTGCATTGCACTTTATTTCTGCAAGAAACGGTTGAAGGTTTGATTGATTGATTGATTTTATTGTTCCACATTTCATAACATCAAACATGATACGATCGATTGAACATAAGATTGAACATAGCGTCGTAATTACAAAGAATACAAGAGAAGACAATTTAACAAACATGAAATGTGGGGACCTACTAAAAAGCAAAGCTTGTAATATATTATTCATATATATATACATATATTATTCATATATATATATATATATATATTATTCATATATATATATTATTCATATATATATATATATACATATATATATTATTCATATATGTATATATATATATATATTATTCATATATACATATATACCTGTATATATATTATTCCATGAAACCTGCAAACGTTATTGTTATTCAATGAAAATGTATATTGTGTGAATTACGTAATTTTACATAATGTCATTCTGCTTACTTGTTGGGCATAATTTGATTATTAACCACCAAACATAGTATAACTCTGTTGCGATGACAACTGAGATTTACAGTGGTTGTACTTTCATTGTTGATTCCTTCCCTTATGACATTTAGTACCTGAAACACGTCATTTCGAGTGTAATTAATTTCTGGAAAGAAAAGTTCTAAACAGAATACAGTTGTCTTCTTCACCGATAGCTCCAAATAGCTGTAAATAACTCCAAATGAAGGCTAGATTTTTACCTTTACACACCGGTGCATGCTCCAATTGCCAGTACGCTTTATGTCCATCGAACTCACACGTAATGAGGTTTGAGCCCTCCAGGCTGTACCCTTCGGCACACGTGATGTCGCACTGCGATCCCCAGTAAGTATCACATGAACCGTTGTACAGCGCATAAGCTGGAAGTCTATAACCAGCACATCTACGAACTGAGCAGCACCACGAAACATGAAAAGTATTTCCAGCAACATTCAGAACAAGCGAAACAAGGGTACTATATTCTATGCGCATGGGATTTTTTAAAGGTTCTGTCGTTACTGACTGCTGTTTAGAATCACGAAAGCTTGACTGAAGATGAAAACAGTGGTTTGTGCACGGACCGTGCATTCCCGCACGATGTACAAGAAAAGACATGACACACGCTCTGAATTGCATCAGTTGTGTGAACATGTATACATATACTGGTAAAATATCATATATTTACCAACTGCAGTATCATAAAAAATAATTATACTTGTCAACTGCTCAGTATATACCTGTCGTCCTATGACCAGCAACTAAAAAGCTATTTGACAACGGAAAGGCAAAGTAATGAAAAAATAAGAATATGCCAAGTAAATCAACTTGTAAAATATGTTGATTTCTTCTGTATATTGCACTTTTATTCCTTCTTCTCAAATGTATAACATTCAATCTTATTTCGATTCCAAATTTACAAAGGAGGAAAAAAGATGATATAATACAATTCAAATCAAATACTGTACATGGTTAGGTGTTTGACAATTCATCCTGGGAGAAATAAGTTAAGACTTTGATGTTTGTATATATGGAACCAAAGATTTTCTCTTTTTTCCATTTGAATTTTTCAAGTTCAAATACCTCGGACAAAAACTGCGAAATAGCATGTTGCCATGTTTCCGTCGCTGTCGGAGGCAACGCATTTCACGTAAACGTCGCCCTCGCTTTTCAACAGCCCCTTGTCTTCGTCACAAGCGAGCATCGGAGCGACACCGCTGTTGTCACTAGCTGACACGTTCCACGTGACGTTGGCTTGCAGTTCACCACGGTCCGCGTAGACAGTGAATTCATTCGGGCAGTTATCGAAAAGAGGTGCTTGAAAATCTGTAAGAATATCAACTCGTTTCCTTTATTTTAACTCAGAAATATCTCCGAGAATATCAATGATAATGCCAGTGATAACAAGAATCGATAATAATGTCGTAGACTGAATGTTGTGGCCTCGTTATCCAGCGATGGTCTAATAGAAACAAGTGTGACAAATAAATGCAGAGCTTTTGAACTGTACGTCTTAAATTTCCTCGCACTTTACTGATCATGCTGGTTCTCCTGAGCCTGTTTCACAAGAAATCTAAGTCGATCTTAAAATTCAGGATTGACTAAAAATTATGGTATGCCACTGGTTTTCCTGGTCTATTTCATTAGACTCTCCCCGTTCACTTCAATTTATAATTCCTTTGTTATTGATTTTATCTTGTATATCAATGGCTACAGGTAAAAAGTCTCCAAAATAGAAAATTTAAATGAGAACTTACCTGTTTGAAATTTAAATTGTATTTTATGAGGAAGGTGAAGGAAGAGACTACGATGCATAATGAGTAATAATAGGAGAGCCCGCACGCGCGTCCAGCAATATTAGTAGCTCCGAAAAATGTGACTACCAATCAAACAGTCATCCTACTGCTATTGAGAACTACCTGAAATTATGAAGAAGGGTGGGAGAGGAGGGACTGTAGTCTCTTCCTTCACCTTCCTCATAAAATACAATTTAAATTTCAAACAGGTAAGTTCTCATTTAAATTTTCTATTTTATTTCGGAAGTCTCGAAAGAGACTACGATGCATAATGAGTAATAATAGGAGACTTTAAAGCCCGTAGTCACATTTTTTGGCCATACAGAACTGTACCAATGACCGTTTTTACCACTGAGGGGTAAGGCTTTACCTTTTACGATAACACTGCTTGGCTGAAACCCCCATTCTCATCCCTGAGGGGTTTCGCGTAATAAGTTTGAAATGTCTTCTCATTACTCCATCCTGCCTGTGCCAAAATCTCATGTACAGGCAGATCTTTCCTCTGGGCAGCAGACGCTGCAGCTGCTCTTGTGGAGTGTGCCGAGAACAAGCTGGTGTCAATCCCAGCTTCTGCCATAACTGTCTTAATCCAACGAGACAAAGTTTGGGTAGAAACCCTGTGATAAGGTTTACGAAAACTTATTAACAGATACTTTTGGTCCTTCCTAATAATCTGAGTCCTTCTCAGATACTCTCGAAGGTATCGTACAATGCAAACTCGTCTGTCTGGAGGGTACGCTCTTAGACTCACGACATGGCCTGTATTACCAGGTCTGTGATGTTTTAACAAGTCATCAATGTAGAATTTGACGGAATTGTCTTTGAACATCATCTTGTCTATTCTCAAAGCATTCAATGACTGTACCCGTTGTGCTGAGAGAAGCGCTAACAACATTGTCACTTTCAACGTTAGCTCTTTCAAGCCCAATTCGCCTGCAGGTGATTTCCTCCTCAGATAGTTGAGGACAGTTCTAACGTCCCACACCTCCGTGTAGCGAGGTCTGGGGGGTCGTAAGTGAAAAACTCCCTTCACAAATCTAGTTATTAGAGGATGTGCGCTTATGGAAAGCGAACTGTCTGTGAGAGTCAGAAAAGAAGCCAGTGCACTTCTAGCAGAGTTTATGGTACCGTAGCTGGCTCCCTTGTGAAACAAGTCTGAAAGAAATTCTAGTGCCCATTCTGATGATGTCTGGAGATAGTTAATGTTGTTGGCAGTGCAGAAAACTTTCCATTTGCTGATGAAGCTATGATATTGTTGTCGTGTAGATTTCCTCCAAGAAGCTACGATGACCTTGACGGTCCCTGCTCTCAATCCCTGCGACCTGAAGGGTTGGCCGAAAGCCTGCAACAGAGCAAATCCAAATGTTTGTGTAAGGGGTGGGGCATTAAAGACACAGGTTGAACAAGAAGTTGTGCATGTCTACGTAGAACAAGTGGTTTTTCAGTCAGCATGTCCTGAAGTGCTGGGAACCATGATTGTGTAGGCCAGTTTGGTACTACTAACAACCCTGTGGCTTTATCTGCCCTTATCTTTTGCAGACATTTAGGGATAAGGCAGAAAAGAGGGAAAGCATAGAACCATAATGGACCCCAATCCACTGTAAATGCATCTACATTCTCTGCCGAAGGATCAGGCTGCCAAGTGATATACCTGGGTAGTTGTGCATTAAGTCTGGAAGCAAAAAGATCTAATTCAGGGAGGCCAAAATATTCTACCACTTCAGTGAATTGAACTTTGTTAAGCATCCACTCTGTTCGATCGTTAAACTTCCTTGACATGAAGTCTGCTGTGGTATTGAGCCGTCCTGGCAAGTAGGCGGCTGTGATCCAAATTTGTCTTTCAATGCACCATTCCCAAATGTCATGTGCCAATTTGTTGCAGTCCTGTGATCTGAAGCCCCCCATATTGTTGATATATGAGACTGCAGTAGTATTATCCAGTCTAATGAGAACATGAACATTTCTCAGGCTAGAACAAAAGGACTTCAATGCCAATCCTGCTGCAAGGGTTTCTAGATAATTGATCTCATTGTTAACAGCCTTTTCTCTTTCCACTTCATTCCATCGTCCCCCTGTGTTTGTGCACATGTCTGTTGCTCCCCAACCAGACCCACTCGCATCTGTACGCAATTCTATTGTGTGCCTAGGTCTATCGATAGGATTAGAAGTGTACTGTATGTGGTCAATCCACCACTTAAGTTCCTGTTTGGCTCTATTAGACAGGCTCATTTTCCTATCAAAGTGACCTTTATTGGCCTTCAATGCCAAAATCTTCTCTTTTTCCAAGAGTTTGTAGTAGAGGGGTCCATATTGGGCTGCGGGAAATGTAGCAATAAGCTTCCCTATTACTCTAGCCACTTCTCGAATAGAGGACTCTGTGGCATTCAACAGGTCTATGCACTCAGCAGTGATATCTTCCTTCTTAGATTCAGGGAGAGTAACTTTCATGTTCACAGAGTTAAGGACAAATCCCAAAAAGGTGATTTCTTTAGTGGGTTTTAACACTGATTTAGACTGATGGACAAGAAACCCCAAATCTTCGAAGAGATCAGTCGTAGCATCGACTGCTCTTTGAGTGCAAGCCTCATTCTTCCCAATAATGATAGTATCATCAAGGTATCCCACTACCATATGGCCTGCTCTTCTCAGATGAGCAAAAACTGGTTTGAGAAGCTTTGTGAACAGACGCGGTGCTGTACTAAGCCCGTTTGGCAGTGCACGATATTGCCAAAGTTGGCCCTGCCACACAAATCGCAGGTATTTCCTATCCTGCAGATCAACTGGTACTGAATAATAAGCATCCTGAAGGTCGACTGAGGCTAGAAAGCAATCTGGTGTAATGAATTGCATTGCTGTATGGATGGAATCCATTTTAAAATGCTGGTAGACTAGGCTTTTGTTCAACTCTGAGAGGTCAAGAATGACCCGAAGGCTGCCATTCTTCTTGGGGCGGGTAAAAATGTTAGAGATGAACTCTCCCGCTTCATGTGAACAAGGTTCAATAACATTCTTGGCTACCAGTGAATCAATTTCAGCTTGGATATTGGCCAAATCTTCATTCTTTACTTTGTACTGAACCAAAGGTTTCAGCCTTTCAGGTGGAAAACATTCAGGTTTGAATTCAAGTTTATAGCCATTCACAGCTTGTAGTATTGTGGGATCTGAAGTTAACTTCTCCCAATTACATGCATGAAGCCTCAGTCGACCTCCAACTGGATGGTCATTTACACATGAAGTGGTAGGTCTAGATTCTATAGATCTAGTAAATCGAGGAGTAGATCTAGAAAACTGTTCTTCTAGACAAGATAGAAATGCATCATGGTCAGTTACTGACATGTCAAATGAGCAATCTGTTGAATCATTGTCTCCTACCTCTTCAGAGGAGGGCTGTTGGTTTACTTGTTGTGGGGAGCCTTGCTTCTGGCCTGTGGATGAGCTCTGCTCTGCGGCCGTTGCTGTGGGGGAGGTCGCGACTTCCCCTGGTAGCGCTGGTCTAAAAAAGGACGATTTGCCGTTCCATGCACGAAGCGTGAGGCTGCAGCACTACGTGCGCCCGTCCAGCCCGCATCGCGAGCCTGCCGGCGAGCTCCGCTGTAGAAGGGTCGTCTGTACGGATGGAAAGAGCCGCTCGGGCGAGAAATGTGTTTCTGCTGGGTCCTCATGACCCCAGCAGAGGCCTTGTGTTGTTCTTTTAGATCTTTCATCTGTCTTGTGAGATCATCACCAAACAAGAGCTGCGTGACTGGTGTTGAGGGCTTACAGAGATGCACGTATTCCGAGTTGATGTCAGGTTTAATCAGATCTTTCCGCACGCAATTCAGTTCGAAATGCGCATTACTCAAAAGAGCAAGTGCGTCTTGCTGAGACTCGGAGATATCTCGCGCGTCGAGAGAGCGAAGAAGAGCCCCAATACCGCGAGTCAGACATTTCTGCACTCTCTGTAGTTTCAGATCACGGTTACGCGTGACGGATTGCAAGTGTTCCCAAATGGGAGCGTTCACTTTAGGTGTATCGAGGTGGGGGCAGTTGCTCGGAGGGGGGTATTTTCCAACCGTTTCCTCGATGGCTTTATCTTCCAGTTTGTTGCCAATGAAGTAATTCACCGATTTTGCGATTTCCTCGTCAACTGCCTCCCCTATTCCGATGGGGATAGCATACTTGGCTGCCAACGGGGGTAGCTGTGCAGCAGGGGGAACCTCTTCCACCCCTTCGTCAAAATCGAACGGTCCATCACGCTCTGTGTCGTCGGACGTATCAAAATCGTCCCCAACAAAATGGCGGACGTCAGTAGGCAAGCGGGAAAATTCCTCCGCAGTAGATCTAGATGTAGACGCGCCTGAATGTACCACAGCAGCACGGCTAGTGGTTTTATCATGCGATTGGGGAAGGTGTTTCACCACTTCGGCGAGGAGATTTTCAAGTTTGTCTAGACGAGAACTAACATCCCCGGAGGTAGACGCCCGATCCTCGGAAGGGGCTTTTGATACCGTATGAGGTGCTTTTTTAGGGATTTTCTTCATCGGCTTCTTCCCTGAATCTGGAGCCTTATTCTTACCGATGCTCACATTCTTCTGTACGTGCGCCGTACCGGCATCGCCGGAGGGAGGCGCTGGTGGTGGTAACGTGGCACAGACCTCCTGTCCACGTGTAGCTCGTAAAGCGAGGGATGGATCGTGCTGCTCTTTAGAGCTCATATTTGTCGAACCACCGTCTAGTTTAGGCTCGAAAGATGCGTCTGACACTTCTCAAATGGTTTCCGATGACCGGCGAAGCAAATTTACCTCGCGAAAGGGTAAATTCCGGCGAAGAATATTACGAAAAGAAATCAACCGCGGAGCTAAGCAGGAGAACGTCCTGTCGGCTGGAACGAACGCGAACGTATTGCTGGACGCGCGTGCGGGCTCTCCTATTATTACTCATTATGCATCGTAGTCTCTTTCGAGACTTCCGAAATAAAATCTTCATTTTCATTAGAAAGTTAGAGAAACATTACCGTCTTACACATGATACCATAAATTTTAGTCAATCTTAGATTTTAAGATCGACTTAGATTCTTTGTCAAACATGCCCCTGATATAGTTGTATTCATTTAATCCACATAAAAATTGGGAGTAAATTTAACATTGTCTCCTCGTACCTCTGCAGACGACTCCAGACATATTTCCCGGCAGCCAATCTCCTTCACCCTGACACATCACCAGCTGGCGATCAAGCGGGATAACTTGGTATCCTTTTAAAAGACAGGACACCAGACAAACTTGGCCCACTGTGGGATTAGTCTGGCAGAGATCTGGTGTCACGTGACTTCCAGTTGGTAGGATCAGCGCCGGGCACTCGATAGCTGTGCATATCAAATCAACCAAGAATAGATTTTAGAAAATCCCGAGCACGATAATAACAGAAGTTAGCAGGATTCACTTCGTGGTTATAGCATTAATGCACTTTTGAAATACAGTGTACGGCAGTTGTGTAGTACTGTTATTAGTCTCCTGCTTTATCTACTATTACTATCTACTATTATCATACCTATAGCTTACTGCTATTGCCACTATGTAGACCCTACGCATTCATGGCTTTACGTGCCTTTCTACATGCCTTTATGATTTCGTCTAATATTGTAAAATCATACGTCATCAATAACCTGCGCACAATCGTGATTTGATCCTTATTCAAGAGACAAAGTTTCTCTCAGTCAGTGCAAACATACGGACTAATTAGATGAATTTTAAGATAATGAAAACAACAAAATTATCTCTCAGAGTGGCACCACAAGCAACACTCTGCAAGTATTTGTATGATTGTCTTTCAAAGCAAAACTCTGTAGCCTGTAGGGCCTACTCAGTATGTTTTTCCTGTGGGCACAACCTATATAGGCCTAAGGAATTCAATTGAAATTCAATTTTAGCTCATACTTCTCGTATGTATCAATATTACATCAAAAGTAATAGCACAAGTTCTTGTACCTTGTCAATGACATACAAAACAAACAGAAAAAAATATACAATGTACATGCATGGTGTACACAGTAGTTATAATGATAACTGGTCGAAATCTCGGTTCAGGTTGTACAAAGAAAAGTATGACAAGACCTACATGAAAGCAAGCTTGTCTGGCTGTAAGCCCCGAGTAATCAGCGTTTGTGAAAGAGAAACGGAGAACGGATAAAAGTGTTAATACCAGGCGAGTTAATCATACCAAATAAGCTCTCGTGTAGGAATGTTAGACCTCGTCTTGCAGTATTAACCCCTTAAACTACCCTAAAAAGAAATGATGTTCGTGAATGTGTCATAAAAAAAACAATATATATATATATATATATATATATATATATATATAAATTTCCCCCAATTTTAACCTTGGCACGAGAAGTTGCTGTTACTCCATGTTCCATCAGCTAAGCATCGGGGATTGTTGGCGCCGCTTTCCGTGTAACCGTCCATGCAGTAAAACACACATTGCGTACCGAAGGGTTCGTCCCTAGGAGGTTCTTGAACGCACCCCGTGCGGACCGCGTTGGGCGGGGTCGGCTGCGCTGGACATCTGATTGCTTCATGAGCGGAAGAGGATACAGTGATTTTCACATGCTCTGATGTCGACCTTGTGCACGCTTGTGAAACATAGTCTTGCATTTTAGTTTTCTAATGTATATATTGTTTCTGAAACAGCTTTTCAAAATCAGATCCTAATGTTATGAGTTGAAAGTGTGCCTATGCATTGGATTGGATCAGGGAGGTTGGATCATACATAATTATCATACGTGAGAAGATCTTGAGGTATTAAAGTCCGATTTTCCTTTGAAGAAAAAAAAATAGGCGTTTAACAGTGACATCAATTTTTACAAAGTAGGCGGTAGCTCACTCCAAAACTGGCATCTGCGCTAGACTGTCATTTTTATGTGGTTTCTTGAAATGCTAACAACATGAAGGTGAGTGACATCGGAGGAAAACCAATTTAACAGATCAGAAATCAGTATTATATTAATGACAGCAACTACATTATTACAGTGCCTTTAGATGACAGTACAGTGTGTATTTGTCATGTTAAAGACGTACATTTTTTTTTCACGTCAATAACATACGTATATATTACAGGAACAATTTGCAAGTGAATTAAAAAGGTTGGTGTATTGGTTACAAATAAGCTTGTTCTTAATATAAATAAAACAAACTATATGTTATTTTCAAACAAAAAAGTACACAATGATTTTGATTATATTAAAATCAACGATGTTTTTATTAAACGTGTTCCATATGTTAAGTTTTGGGGTGTAATAATTGATGAAAAATTGTCTTGGAACCAGCACACTGATGTTGTCTGCAACAAACTTTCAAAAAATATTGGTTTATTGTATAGATTTCATTCGTATACAAAAGAAGTTTTGTTGTTATTGTATAATTCTCTAATTCTGCCTTATTTGAATTATTGTATACAAATCTAGGCAAACTGTAGTGAACAAAATATGTCGAGGCTTTTAAAATCACAAAAGAAAGCAATCAGAATTGTATCTCATAGCGATTACCGTGCTCATACAATGCCAATATTTGATCGTTTGAAAATTCTGAATATTTATAATATGTATATATATCAAAGTGCGATATTTATGTTTTCATGTACTCATAATATGCTTCCTGGAGTATTAACTAATTACTTTAAGCTCAATAGCCAGGTGCATACATGTATAACAAGAAACGTTTTTTAATTATCACTTGCCATTTGTAAGATTAAGCTCTTATCAAAAGTCAATATTTTATAATGTACCGAAAATATGGAATGAGTTACCAGAGGAAATAAAGTCAAGTCAGACTTTTACGATTTTTAAAACCCATCTTAAGCAGTATTTGAGTGACAGACAATCTTTAGAATAAATGTATCATAGAAAATATTTTTGATAAGACTATACTTTTTGTTTAATGTGTTTGTGTGTCTATGTTTTTGTGCTGCTGTTTGTAACTTTGTAATTTATATGATATTCGTTTGGTACATGTTAAAGGACTTGGCTTCATATAAGGCACCGCCTTCCTGTCAAGTTCCTAATGCTTCATGATTTCTTATGTTGACGTTTATATTTTGTATCAGTTGCAGTCATATCAGTTATTTTATACAAATTTGACGACATGAATTTGAATGTAGTGTATTTGTACTTTGAGTGTATTTTCTCTGTTTGTTTGTATGGTTTTTATGGAGTATTGAATAAATAAATCCAATCAAATTCAATATATTTTTTGGTTAGAGACAGGTTACATGCATTTAGGCCTATTTGTAAAACTATGACAGAAAATAATTAACAGTATAGCGCAATCTGATATTCGTCACCATAGTTTCTTTGAAGTTCATGGAAATAGAATAGCTATCATGTTTGTGTGTGTGTCTGTCTGTTTGTCTGTAAATGTCTTACATTTGTGTGCAAGTGTATTGAGATGTAGGCCTAATATCTTGCTAACCTTCGCATGTTGGTTGCGACCCTATCCATTGGGCAGTCGTTCCGATGCTATCCAGATCACAGATCATGGGTGTCGAATGACTTAAGAGGTAACCGTCATTACAAGAGAAACTACACTGCGAGCCGTAGATTGGTTCAGAGCAGTTTACCAGGGAACCATGGGACGGCGGGAACAATTGAGTGCATCTGAGAACTGTTTGAGGTAAATGACAAGATCTCCTGCAATATGTTGGCAATTCACCAGTTATTGCTCAATTAGACACATACCAGCGATACCAACAGCATTTTCCAATTTCTATCAGATCGAATAAAAGCCATCATTACAATTTTGTGGCACGTTAATTCTTCGGGTTGTTTTTTTTTTCAATGAAAATCAGAAATGGATGGCAAAGTCAGATCTCTAAAGCTTTAAATGTAACATTATATGAAGACGTTCTAAGCAGACTAGTTTACGACCTGTTCTCACCTGTTCTGAAACGGTCATTTATCATTTTTTTCATCATATTTTAAATTCTCTGTAGTCAAATTTTCCAAAATGTAATGAGAATTTGTCCAGCTTGACACCGTTACAGAAAGAAATCATCTACAATGGATATTATAAAAAGTGCAGGGAAAAGGGTTACAAATACTTTGCTCGAAATATCTGTTATTTAAACTCATATTGCTTCACTAGAGATAGATACCGTTTGACAAGGTCGAATTAAAATTATACTAGAATGCCAATGCTGGTTCTCACCTGTGACATGAATGTAAACATTACAAAATGCGACGTTGCTGCTGGGATCTGTTGCTGTAACTGTCACCACTGTCGTGCCTTCCGTAAAAACGTCAGCATTTGGGCCATCGTTTGGTAAGGTCCTATACGATAAATGTATTGAAAATACAAGTGAAATAACAAAACATAAATTTGATGAGGAACAAAGTTTTATAATGTTTTATGAGAATAATTGTTTACTTTAGAGAGGTTCCGAAACGAAAACAAAGACAAAGATAATAATAGTAAGGGTCAGTTTCGGCACCAATGAGAGTAATGAAATGAAGGGCAAATGCACTACCCTCAGAACTAGACAGAAAATGTATTTTTAAGAAGTAAACTTCTACTTTGATATCTTCTCTGTTTGACATTATGATGTAACCTCCATAAAAAGGCAAAATAATATAAACGACGCTATCAGTTTATGAAATCACACCAGTCCATCTTACTTGGTGTCGGTAAACCCCGGCATTCTCTTCCCGAAAGGGCACGTTTAAAGTCAAAAGACAGGTCGGACATTGGAAGGGTGGGGGGGGGGGGGGGGGGAGGGGTTTAAGGACCCCTTGTGCTTACATTTCCTGATGTTGTCGCAGTTTTTCGTAGGTATAGCAAAGTGGCAACCATCTGCAACTGATTGTAACAATGCAATGTAGTAAACACGCTACATGTGTTTGGGTGTCATGAAACCCCGAGACTCGAGAAAATTATCATGTTTGACTATCATAATTTAGTGCTGTCCGCTGCTTTGAATGCTAGTACTGGATTAAAAACCCATTGCTAGGATAGAAAAAAAAATGTGTCAAAATGTCATAAGAAAATATGACAAAGGACAAGCAAACTTCCTGCGACGGCAGTACTGGTTGTAACTTCACCTGAACACTCAAAATATGTCTACCCACTTACATGTCTACCGTGACATTTCCAGCATTATCAGATGCCGTTGGCAACGGAGGCTGAAACCTGATGGCGTGAGAGCCCCTATCTGCAGTTTCATATAGGTGAACTGGGCACTGAACATCAAACCTGGGAGCCTGTACATCTATGGACACACACAAAATCAAGATGTTGGCTGGTATTTTATGGGGAGAATGAGCAAAGCAAATTCAAGTAATTGTCGAAAATAAAAAATGAATTTATATTTTGTCCTCACCGTATAGAGAATCACTTGGTTTGAAATCAAGCACACATTAGCAATTATTGCTATAACTGTGATAGGTAAAAACGAGTGAAGGAAAGGGAGAACGAAAGAAAACTGTACCCATTTTATCTTGCACATTAAAGTAAATAAGAAATAGATAAAACAACCTCCAGTCATCATAACAGAAGTATTATGTGGGGAACGCACATACATACGTTAATTATGTTTCTTTCTCATTCCGCCACCCCCCCCCCCCCCCACACACACAGACATATACACAAACGCATACATACACGCACACATACACACGTAACCTACCATAACAGTAAATGATGCGTTGGTCACTCCATGTTCCAGAACCAATACATGTTCTTTTGGAGGGCCCAGGATGATGAAACCCATCGGAACAGGTGAACGAGCAAGTGGTACCGAAAGCAACCCTCTCCGGACCAGCACATTCGGGAGGGGATACGATACTGTTGGCGGGAACAGTGCTGGAAGGACAGGTGACCGGCACTAAATTGAAAGAAACCAAGAAATAGTATTTTTTTTCTTATGCAATTTATTGTGCTACAGTTGAATGTTTTAGTAGTTTTACCTGAAACATTTTTTTTTTTTTTTGGGGGGGGGGGGGGGGTACTCCATACAAATAAATGAACAACATCAATCTCTTCTTGTTCTTACTTAGTTATTTTGAATAAAAATGTAGTCAACTGCGTCCAGCATCGTTTTCTAATAACTGGGTTTATACAATTTCCCATGTTTTAACAACTCACGAAGAAGCATCATACGCTTGTACACCATAATGAAAATTGCTTAATTGTTTCTACTTCGATCATGTTAATCTCCTCGGAAATGATGTACTAGTATTATGGGGTTGAACTACTAGTATTGTACACTGTAGGTTTCCTTGTGAGGTATGGCAAAGTAATCCGAAAGAATGAGCAAGTAGCAGAAGTAGAGAGGAAGATGAAGAAAAAAATTAATATGAATTTGTGGTAAAAAGAGATTTAAGCACACAAGGAAAATGGCAAGACAACAACTTGGGCATACCACTGCAGTTTAAGTCAGGTCCGTCGAATGTTCCATTACCAAGGCACGTTCTTTGTATGAAACGAATTCCGTCTGCGGTTGTGTAGCCGCTGCTACACGAAAACTGACAAATATCACCGAAGTAAGCCATCTTCCCAGAACAGCCAGATAACTCAACGTTGGCCACTCTCAAAATGGGACATTGAACGACTATAACGAGGGTAAAAGAGAAGAGGAAACATAGATCTGGTCAATCCGATTTGTGTACTTTACTATAAACCATTATTCTCACTTTAACCACTTATCTTTTACATATAATGATATGAGAAGTGCCTCGTAAATCATGAATAAGCGATAAACGTGTCTCTTAGAGAGGAACTTTAGAATGATATGATAAACAAGAGTTTCCGAATCAAGATGTTCTGGGTGAAAAAAAAAAACATGTTGAATTTCGGGTTGTGTCTTAGACTTCATTTGTGAGGATTTTTAATGGAAATTTTGAACAACAATTTCTGAAAATAAAACAGGGCAATTAAATCCTTGCAGTGATTTATGTGTTGGATGTCGTTTCCAATTCACTCAAGTTTACAACTATTTCATGATGAATGCTTGATACTGACTATAAATAATCGATGGTTTGTAGATTTTTATTGGCTTCAGAATTCTAGAAAAGCTTTAGGGATGTACATACAGCTACAAAATGAGCCATTTTGTAACAGATCATCGTCATGTCCAGAGAACAGTAACACAGCAGTTATACACAAATGTAATAACAATCCTAAAAACAATGAGCATAAAACAAACAAGGAATAAATTATAATGTGACATTGTAACCATTACGTTCATTATTATTATCGTATTTATCACTCAAATTTATACTTCTTCACTTCAATGATCATTTGCATCATCAGTATCAGCTATGCCATCATAGCAATTGCATCTATCTTTTATCATGATCATGAGTACATTAATTCATTTGAAGGACCTCAATCAGTGCATCATTCATCCCACTGTCATCTATAACAACACCATCGCCATCCTGTTGAATGGATCAAAACTTAGCTAGATGAAGATAAATTTAAAAGGTATTGTCCATGCACTTGAGCCATTTTTGTGTGACCATTATGTTCATGGTGCATACGTAACAGTTTAGATCGCAAAGAAAGTTTTTTTTTTTTTTCAAATAAAAAGAAAAGAATAGCGGACCTCTGGCACTGTCTGGACAACTGAAGTCCATTCATGTACAATGTATGTGTGTGTTTTTAGTCTGTTCATGGAATACGGTGTTTTGTCAATATCAGTATGTCAGTTACAGGAGGCAGGAGAGAAATACAAAGATATGCGCTCGGTTTGAACAGTATGTTAACTAACACATAGATACGACAGAATGCAATGAATGCAATACAATACAATACAATACAACACAATACAATACAATACAATACAATACAATACAATACAATACAATACAATACAATATAATACAATATAATACAATACAATAGATGTTTGATAAGTTCTTCCAGTGAGGCTCAGAGCGCTTCAAAGTTACAGAAATAAAACTTTTATGAGGAGAAAAAAAAATAAGAGTAATGATGATAATAATAATAATAACAATAATAATAATGATAATAATAATAATAATAACAAACCATCACAAGTCGGCATGGGGGCACTCCAGAATCCAGCGGTCATTGAATCCATCGAGCGGTTGCAGAAGAGGGTGAACAAATCATCTGATGCACTATCATGAAATGAAGGTTTGCGGCCAAGGGAGCAGGTGACAGTACATTTAGATCCGTACACCACTCCCTGCTCGCAGTCCCCGTGACCAGAATTCAAGGTTAAAATTCCATAGTTTGGGACAGGTAGCGATGGACACCAGGTAACTATATTATTTAGGAACGACAGCAACCAGAATGAGGTTATCTGAACAGCAACTGAAGTTAAATTTCTCTCACTGAAAAGCATGCAATTCTGACAAGTGAAACGCGGTAAAACTATCATTCTGCTCCTAAATGGTCGCGTCCAAATCTATTCCCATGACAGACGACTGTGTAAATCCAATGTAATTTTACTTTTGTTTGAAATACCATGAGTTTAAGTTTCTTTAAACTTAGAAGGAGTAGTTGAAAAAATTAAAAGTCTTAAACAAGGTTTCAAGAAGCAGTTACTTTTGAAATGTTCACATGTCAAAACCTCACAAACCCCCACATCATATCAAACCCTCACAATATACCCAATCAACTCGCAATTAAAATATCTCTCGATTTACTCTTTGGAGAGTATCAACACGATCAATGCAAGATGAAGATATGAATGCAGAGTCGTATTGGTTGACCTATTACACAATAGACCACGGCTGAAATACTTTTTATCAAATTAAAAACTTTGTTTGTGTAATGTTGACTGTGTCGAAATCAATAAGATATGCAACATACCGACAGTATCGTCTAATCTAATCTACGCGAGTAGTTATGACGTAAACTACTGTTTCATGATGTAATCTTTATATAGCTTTCCTATTTTTCGTCTTTAAATTAGCTCTCACTGCTTTGTCCCTTTTTGAGTATTACGCTTTTGTCTCATTCAATGTGAATATTGAGTGGAGATTCCCAATATGATAGATTCTAAATGAAATATATATAACCTTTATGCTCAGATTAATAGCATATAAATGTATATCAAAAATTAGATACCGCTTGCATTCAGGGTAAATGAGCAAGTTGCTTCATTTCCAGTGGTGTCGTAGGCTCTGTAAACTAGAGTGTGAATCCCTTCTATCAAGGTCGCTGGTATTCCTCCGGTTACTGGTGAAGAATCTATCGAAACCAGCTCAGTCGGGACATTTGTGCCGCCGTCTGTGGCCTGGATAATGGGAAGGAACAATTGTTGGTGTTCGGGAGACACACAACGGATGATACTTAGTGTTTGTGATCCACGTGACTAACCACTTTGTTTGTAGTGTGATTACCTCAGCTATCAACTGGTGACTATATACTCCTGATGTTACAACCCTGCTGTCACTCTAAAAAAAAAAGACTTAAAGATTGATATGGATTTGATATTTCTATATATAACAGTAACATTAATGTGAAATACTTCTGGTAATTTACATCATTCTAATGCAAAATGTATCATTTACCTCTCCCGATGCAAATCTGCATTAAAGACATAAGTCACCTTTGCTATATTTCGTTACATTTCATTTTGGGACGGAAGAGCTTGCAAATTATGAATATTCAAATGAAATTTATGGAATGGCTTATTAAGAAGAATACACAGACAGTTGTTCATTATGCCTGAAACTGTCTCAACAATTGAATTCAGGCCATGTGCCAATCACGATGAAATTTTACTTGAAGAGGTTCCCAGTCATCCCACTGGATCACCACTTCCGCTAGTCCAGGCAAGGCAAACAAGCTCTGATCAGGAGGGCATGTCACAACGGGTGGAGTAATATCTTGCAGGAAAAACAAAAGAAACAAACAAAAACAGAGAAGATACAAGACATTCTGAAAGTTGTGCAGAATTTTTGATCTCACATTCTGGAACAGGCTAATTTACCGTAGAAAGCACTTAGTCTGCAGTGTGCTTGCTTATCATAAAAGCAAGCAAACAAACAACAAACAAACCCAGCCTAGCTCAACTGAGCCAAGGGTCCAATTGAGTTCATTCGCGATTTGCTATATGCCACGTCATCTGTCATGGGTCGTTGGTTAACGTATTGCATTTTGTCAAGGTTTGTGTAAAGAGGAATCAAGATTGGAATTATTTTGAAGCTCAGACGAGCGTGAAGGCCCCTATACCTCTTTTGCATGTATAAATATGGTATTTATGATTCTAATTTGTAAATCTTTATCGTTTACATAAAGTGTTTACTATCTTTGTGTGAGCTGTAAATGATGAAAAAGATAAGAAAAACTGGACTGCTTGTTCATCGCTTCCTTTCATCCTGATGCTTGACATGGGAACAGGTACCCAAACTCAAGGTGGAAATGAATTGGTTGTTTTATTCTGTAGATGCATGTTTCCGTTCCTCTTGGTTTTGTTATTGTTCTTGTTGTTGCTAAACATTCAGCATACACAAAACGTGACCCTTGTTGTCCGTGTTCAGTTTACAAGTATTATATTGTTACTTATGTTTCTGTTTCTGCAAATTGTTCACCACGAGAGTCACCTTGCAGCAAATGGGGTTAATATGTAAATTGCAAGTCACTTATCTTTTGTACAGTGTCTTGAAATAGTAAACGAACAGATGATCCTGAGTCATTCTCACCTGCACATGTCTGATTGTTAAGGTCCCACAATCCCTTGGCTGTACATCTCCGGTAAGGCGTGTTCACGAGGCTGTAGCCAAGTCGGCATGCATACTGGCAAACAGTGTCGTAGACTTGGGGCTGGTCAACGTTTCCAACACTGACATCATCTTTTTTGCAAGACTCAACATATTCACTTTTCGACGACTGGAGGGGAGGACATCTTGTTTCTTGAATAGAAAGTAAAGGACAAAATGTATGTATAGTATGTAATAATACATGATATATGATAAACTCGGAGATATCACAAGGAAAATAGACTTACTCTATTAATGGAATGTAGAACTCATAGATACAAGATATCTTTGCTTCATATAGATTAGTGTAAGCTTCTTTTGTAAAAAATGATATTGATAATGATTAATAAAAAACAGAATAAAATAAATATATATGTGGCTGAAGAAAATGCTGATGAGAAAACAGATAAGGAATTCTCCCGTTACAACAGCGACCTATAGATCTGCGACGTAAATGCTAAGACGACGCTAATTAGGGGTGGAAATGTGTTTTGCACATGCGCACGACAGCTGTTTCATTATTGTCCAAGCCTTGAGGCTGTGTGGTCTTAGCGTTTGCGTCGCATATCTGAAGCACTCTATACTCTTATAGTCACTTAAAAAACCTTTCATAGTTCAGACTTAATATTTGAGGCTATACGAACAATACTGAAAATCAAAACAGTATATTTCTCCGACAAAAAGTGTGTTAATTCAGTTTACCTTTCTTCGCAGCTACAATGGATTTTCCCTTCTTTTTAATGTCAAAGCAGTATTTCAGAGAAGGCACAGTGTGTAGCATGAGTAGACCATATACGTGACCAATCTTGTTCATCTAAAACTTTCAGTTCTTTCAGTGAATGTTGTTTCCGTCTCTCCAACTTACCAACGCAAGATATCGGGCCGCCGCTCCATTTTCCAACCACGTGATCATATGATTCGCAAGTCCTCAACACCGACGTAGCATCACTACCAGCTATGTGATATCCATAGTGACAGAACAGACGGCAAGCACTGCCATAGGATACCCTCGACTCGTTACATCCACTTCTGGACCCGTTGACTGGCTCTGGTAAGTCGCTCAGAGGACATGTGATTTCTATAGAGAGAGTGCAAAATGTTGTTATAAGAAAGCACAATTATATCGCAAAGCCCTTACCCCCTCCCCTTATCTCTACCTATTTCTCCCTCGCTTTAATTGTAGATTGAAAATGGACGTGTAAATAGCTACAGAACATTTCAAACAGAATGCATATTGCCCTCGAAATACGTTCCGAAATACCACAATTAATTCACTGAAGAATAGGACTGAAGCTAGAAGATCAGAGCAACATTTATACGTACAGGGCAGTAGGCCTATACAAGATGAATGTGAATCGCAAAGTGGCAGGTGTTTTGGTGTTTGTTTGCGTGTGTGTGTGTGTGTGTGTGTGTGTGTTTGAAACCGTTTTTTTTTTTTTTTTTTGGGGGGGGGGGGGGGGGGGAGTGATTGTTATAAAGTCCAGCTCCTTCCATAGACTCAGCTATTACTCCATTAAAGTATGGACCAGGGCCCCATTTCATAAAAAGTTGAAATGATAGCAACTTTTGCTGGAATGGCAAATTGTCGTGCGGGTAACAAGATGCCAGCTTCCTGATTAGCTGTTGCTATGGGAAGTTCAGTCATTCAAGCAAGAGTTTTTACTCTAACATCTTTTATGAAACTGGGCCCAGATCTTTCATTACAATTTTGAACATGCAAAAGTTACATTGTGTGTGTGTGTTATATGACATTTAACTGAAAGTATGCTTTTCAATTCTGAAAATGCAAAACCTCCTGCGGGAGATGGATAGCCCCCCCCCCCCCCCCCCCCCCCCCATCCTCCCCGCTCCCTCACTTCCTGAAAACGGATTGACGTCCTTTTTCGTTTGGATGATAAATTCTCTGTTTGTTTGTTGTTGTTGTTGTTGTTGTTTGTGTACGTTTGTGTGTATGTGTGTGTGCATGTGTGTGCGTGTGTGTTCAATTAATCATTTTAAACACAGTTTCAGCTGCTAAAGGCCGTGTCACACCTTTCCGGGCAAGCCTTGCGTACGACTTGCAAAGAACAATTTTGACTACCCGCAGGTCCCCATAGATGAGCCGCACATGACAGTACCTAGCACATATCTCACTCGTAGTCGCCCGGAGGTGCGCACGCAAATCTTTTTACTCGCAACCATGTTTAGGCCCTGTCACACCTTTCCGGGCATGCTAAGCGGGATTGATGTGTGCGGGGATTTTCGAGGATATCGGAAATTTCTGAGGACGCACAAGAATTTGGGCGAGTCAGTGCATGTGTCTTACTTGCTGGATGCGTTCTACTTAAATTCTACTTGAGGGTATACTGTGTGACCTGTGTACTAGTCGCGTGGGTGCTGACAACTCAGTGAAAGAATTGCTCTGAAGGAATGGCAGAAATTCCACAGAATGTCATTATCTTGGCTGCATACGGGGACTGCAGGTACCTGCGTGGGAGTTGCCTGCGAGGTGATGCCGCTACGGACCTGCTAGTGGCGTTGTGCGTGGACCTCTCCGGGCATCCCCGCGACTCAGCCGGGAAAAGTTTTGGTCATGCTCAAAATTTGGCTGCGGTTAAATGGGACTTGCGTGGGCACCTCCGGGCAACTACAGGCGAGATACGCGCTTGGTACTGTCAGGTGCGGACCAACTGCGGAGAGCTCCGGGTAGCAAAGTTGTTTCCCCGCAAGTCAAGCCGCAAAACTTCCCCAGATAGGAGCCTACGGTATGACAATGCCTTGAGCATGCTCAAAACTTGTCCCGAGTGAGTCGTGGGGGTTCGCTCGCAGAGGTACACGCAAACCACCAGTAGGAGACCCTTACCGGCAGCACCTCGCAGGCAACTTTGACGTAGGTACTTCTCAGCACCCGTACGTCGCTCGCAACAGAAAACGGATCGACTTCAAGGCTCTCACGCAGGTCACACGGAATACACGCAAATAGAATGTACATGTAAGTAGCACGAGTCTAGCAGGTAAGACACAAGTGCGAAACTCGTAAACATTCTCGTACGCACGCGGAAAATTCTCCTCCGGGCTGGAAAACCCTCCTCGCAACAAGCCCGTGTAGCTTGCCCGGAAAGGTGTGACACGGCCTTTAAAAATGATACATTATCGAGATAGTTAAACACTGACTTAACACTGATGTCAAGATGTAGGATATTGATACTAATTTGTACAAAGAAGACTTAACCTGTTATGGCTGTCACGACCTCGTTTTAGTTATTATTTTCTTGTTGCGCCATTTGATTAGGTGATATGAGGGACATTACAGCATTGTAGTTATTTCATTTGACTTTTGCTACTAGCTTTTGTCACTGTTAAGCATATTTACTTTGATATTAGAGGGGCGTCGTGTAGGAGAACCCTCTGAATAAATAAGAGAATTCTGATAAACAGTGTAAAAGGTAATGACTGTCTGGCCCATAAAAATATGAAAGGAAGAGGGGTATAGACCAAAGAAGGGCTTTATTGAGGGATTTAGAAGGAGAGAGGATGGAATTGCAAAAGGCAGCACAGCTCTTCTACTACTACTACTAATAATGATAACAACAATAATGATGGGTGAAGTATATAAAGACGGGATTAATTTAAATTCTCCTCCGGGCTGGAAAACCCTCCTCGCAACAAGCCCGTGTAGCTTGCCCGGAAAGGTGTGACACGGCCTTTAAAAATGATACATTATCGAGATAGTTAAACATTGACTTAACACTGATGTCAAGATGTAGGATATTGATACTAATTTGTACAAAGAAGACTTAACCTGTTATGGCTGTCACGACCTCGTTTTAGTTATTATTTTCTTGTTGCGCCATTTGATTAGGTGATATGAGGGACATTACAGCATTGTAGTTATTTCATTTGACTTTTGCTACTAGCTTTTGTCACTGTTAAGCATATTTACTTTGATATTAGAGGGGCGTCGTGTAGGAGAACCCTCTGAATAAATAAGAGAATTCTGATAAACAGTGTAAAAGGTAATGACTGTCTGGCCCATAAAAATATGAAAGGAAGAGGGGTATAGACCAAAGAAGGGCTTTATTGAGGGATTTAGAAGGAGAGAGGATGGAATTGCAAAAGGCAGCACAGCTCTTCTACTACTACTACTAATAATGATAACAACAATAATGATGGGTGAAGTATATAAAGACGGGATTAATTTAAATTCTCCTCCGGGCTGGAAAACCCTCCTCGCAACAAGCCCGTGTAGCTTGCCCGGAAAGGTGTGACACGGCCTTTAAAAATGATACATTATCGAGATAGTTAAACACTGACTTAACACTGATGTCAAGATGTAGGATATTGATACTAATTTGTACAAAGAAGACTTAACCTGTTATGGCTGTCACGACCTCGTTTTAGTTATTATTTTCTTGTTGCGCCATTTGATTAGGTGATATGAGGGACATTACAGCATTGTAGTTATTTCATTTGACTTTTGCTACTAGCTTTTGTCACTGTTAAGCATATTTACTTTGATATTAGAGGGGCGTCGTGTAGGAGAACCCTCTGAATAAATAAGAGAATTCTGATAAACAGTGTAAAAGGTAATGACTGTCTGGCCCATAAAAATATGAAAGGAAGAGGGGTATAGACCAAAGAAGGGCTTTATTGAGGGATTTAGAAGGAGAGAGGATGGAATTGCAAAAGGCAGCACAGCTCTTCTACTACTACTACTAATAATGATAACAACAATAATGATGGGTGAAGTATATAAAGACGGGATTAATTTAAATTCTCCTCCGGGCTGGAAAACCCTCCTCGCAACAAGCCCGTGTAGCTTGCCCGGAAAGGTGTGACACGGCCTTTAAAAATGATACATTATCGAGATAGTTAAACATTGACTTAACACTGATGTCAAGATGTAGGATATTGATACTAATTTGTACAAAGAAGACTTAACCTGTTATGGCTGTCACGACCTCGTTTTAGTTATTATTTTCTTGTTGCGCCATTTGATTAGGTGATATAAGGGACATTACAGCATTGTAGTTATTTCATTTGACTTTTGCTACTAGCTTTTGTCACTGTTAAGCATATTTACTTTGATATTAGAGGGGCGTCGTGTAGGAGAACCCTCTGAATAAATAAGAGAATTCTGATAAACAGTGTAAAAGGTAATGACTGTCTGGCCCATAAAAATATGAAAGGAAGAGGGGTATAGACCAAAGAAGGGCTTTATTGAGGGATTTAGAAGGAGAGAGGATGGAATTGCAAAAGGCAGCACAGCTCTTCTACTACTACTACTAATAATGATAACAACAATAATGATGGGTGAAGTATATAAAGACGGGATTAATTTAAATTCTCCTCCGGGCTGGAAAACCCTCCTCGCAACAAGCCCGTGTAGCTTGCCCGGAAAGGTGTGACACGGCCTTTAAAAATGATACATTATCGAGATAGTTAAACATTGACTTAACACTGATGTCAAGATGTAGGATATTGATACTAATTTGTACAAAGAAGACTTAACCTGTTATGGCTGTCACGACCTCGTTTTAGTTATTATTTTCTTGTTGCGCCATTTGATTAGGTGATATGAGGGACATTACAGCATTGTAGTTATTTCATTTGACTTTTGCTACTAGCTTTTGTCACTGTTAAGCATATTTACTTTGATATTAGAGGGGCGTCGTGTAGGAGAACCCTCTGAATAAATAAGAGAATTCTGATAAACAGTGTAAAAGGTAATGACTGTCTGGCCCATAAAAATATGAAAGGAAGAGGGGTATAGACCAAAGAAGGGCTTTATTGAGGGATTTAGAAGGAGAGAGGATGGAATTGCAAAAGGCAGCACAGCTCTTCTACTACTACTACTAATAATGATAACAACAATAATGATGGGTGAAGTATATAAAGACGGGATTAATTTAATCATAGCGGGTACATGACAGGATGAGTTTATAAATAACCGGGTAATAGCGAACAATTTAGAGCTCAGTAACACGACGATTCTTACCCCGACAAGTCGGAGGATTCTCCCAAGCCCCTGTCGACCCACATGATATGTTAGATGATCCCACGAGGGTGTAACCTTCGTGGCATTCAAGCTGGCATTCAGTGTCGATGCTCACGTCTTCCATCCCATCACATGACGTGCCCTCTCGAACAATTACTCTGACTGGCAACTTTGCCAGGGCGCATTTTATCTCTATAAACAGAAGAGAAAACTGAACCATAACTTGGGGTAAGCAAGAAATACACACGCACACTTTGCCTCCTGTTATGAGGATCATTTCTTCATCACGTACTTAATTAATCTCATCATAAAACACTGATCAAAGTTTACCTCAAACATATGTATCTTTATTACTCAATATAGCCCTACAATTAATCATGAATCAGCGGCAATCTTCTGGTTTATGATGTACATGTTATGCTTTGTCCGGTGTGGCATAGAACATGACATAACAGTCGAGACAATACGCCATTAAATTATACAGTGTTTGGAAAGAAAACAACTGTTGAAGGTGATATATAGACCTAAATGTACTTTTATAGAAATCACAAAGAGCTGTTTGGTTTTTTTTTTTTCAATTCGTTGAAAACTTTGTTGATGCTGGTCTCTTAACATCACGAACCAGAAGGCCATTTGGGAAAATACCTGTTGTCTTGTTTGATTCCATTGTCATAACTGTGCTTTGTGTTGTGTGTGTGTGTGTGTGTGTGTGTGTGTGTGTGTGTGTGTGTGTTTACATAATCATAATCTGAAATCTCGGTGCAAAGCAAAACAAAGATCGGAATGATCACGTAGTTACATCGGAATGATCACGTAGTTACATGTGAGCTATTGCTTACGATTTCCAAGCATATGCGTTGTTGCCATGCACTGTATAATGAAATATTAGTGAATCTTCGACCTGAAAAAAAAGTTCCTTGTTCCTTTCAGGGTTAGATAACAGGTTCAGTCGGTGTATTTGTGTATTTGTTGGCTCTGATGTTGGCATGCATCTTTGACTTTTTCTGTTTGATTTGACTTTTAAATTATTTCATGAACAATGCCAAACAAGGCCTACAAATTCGACACTAGGCAAACAAGGCCCACGAGTTCAGCACCACGCAAAAAAAAAGCCCACTAGTTCGACACTATAAAGCTCAAGTTCGACATTACATCATGGGGTTTAAGGTGGGAAATATGTGTCGGTCTCGTCGACCTTGTTTGCTCAGTGTCGAACTCGTGATGACATGGAGAGAGATAGACAGAGCAAAAATAAAAAGAAACAAGAAAGAGGTAGAGAGGGGTGGGGGGGGGGGGGGGGGGGAGAAAGAAGAAAGCTTTGTGTGTCGCAACTGGATCCCAATCTCTCTCACCCTGGCAGAAGGGCTGGCTCCCGTGCCAGTACACCGACAGATCGTCGTTAGGGTCGGCAGCACATCTCAAAACGGGGTTGATGATTCTATAACCGGAAGAACACTGAAAGTGGCAACTTGATCCAAACGTGGTTGGACAGCGATTGGGGGAGAAGTTGCCGTGTTCTGGAGGGGACGGCATCGGACAGTGGAGAGCTGTGCAATGAATACACAAAGATAGACGGGGGAAAAGCCAAGTTTATTTATTTTTGAACACTTCCATAAAAAATCAAGATATTACAGAAACATGCAGCATTACAATCAATAAGACTACACAAAAGCATTATTAATTACAACAACATTCATGAGAAATACAACAAAACAAAATAATTGGACAGTGTTAGGAGACAAGCAGGAAGGCACAGCCTAAAGCCTGTCTCCGAAAAATACATATATATCATAATGAATCGTGTCGTTGAAAATATCTTTGACAAATATAAATATAAAGACTGAATTATGTAGGACAAGAATTCAATACATTCCATCTTCCAAGTTTTCTTCTGTTCAGTTAGGACGAGTTTCTTCTGTTCACTTACGACAAGTCGAATTAATTTGGTAAATGGAGTCCTTATAAAGGAAAATGGCCTAGCACGTCTACGGTCTAGATAGAGCAATTAGATTTTTTATTTTTAGATTTTTAGATTTTGTTCTCTGTCCCCTACTCTGCCTAAGGTGCCTCATAGTCGGGTGACTCATGTCACGGGTGACATGGGGTTAATCATCTGGCAAATACTGATTGATAAAAGTAAATCACTGCTTAGAAAGAAGCTACTACTTCGGCAGTCATTCAAGTTGATACATGTCCATGGGATTCCTTGATCTCGTTATTACGTATTTCAGTTCGTGAGAGGAATGCATGGAGAACTGTTTGATTTCTTCCTGTCACTGGAGAAACACTCGTGACATTGAAAGGATTTCGAATTAGTAGATTAGATATATGTATCTTTATCCATTGAATTTATCTATATCTTTTATGATCAAATTTAAGTCTTTCTGATTTCAGGAAGAATCAACATGGTATGACAAATTTGGGATTTCAGTTTGGTACATCTTTGGCTAGACAGCCTTCAGTAGATTTTGAGTGAATGCTGATCTTTTCGATCAGAAATAACCGAGATTAATCCGACAAAGGTAAACAACCTTCACATGCTGGTAGCGGATTGGACCACACGCCCCCTACATCAGTCAGCTCGCAAATAGCGCTGGTGTTCCCGACTAGCCGGTGACCTGCTTCACAAGAAAAGGCGCAACGGGACCCCTGCAGAGAGGCGGACGTGCAGTTTGCTCCGAGGTGGCTAATCGGTAGCGGACTTTGGCAAGTGATAACTAGAAATAAAGTTTTATTAGTTGCAAAATGCCATCATCATTGAATGTCAATATAATATATACGAAGACCAAGACTCTATTCACTGTAGATTGAATACATGACTTTTCATCTCTAATGTCTTGGTATAAAAGCAAATAGAAAACATTTCTTTCAACATTGTACCATAAATTTATAAATGGATATTTCCATAGTAGGCCTACATCGATGAAAGTGCTCAACAACACAGGAGTTCATGTAGTGCAATATTAAGTAGACTCGATCTCTATAGTAGTACTCGTCGCGAATTGCTGACGAGGCTCCGGCCGAAACACGCTCTCCAGCAAAGTCGTTATTGAAGTAACACCTTCCAGCCTTCTAGATATTACATTATGTGCAACATACTTATTGTCAGACAATTACACACCACTTATATGAAATATTGTAGAGCGTAAAATCCTAAGAGGAATTCAAAGTTTATTTGATGAAAATCGGTTTGAAATGGCTGTGAGAGCCCCAAATGAACAGGTTATAATAAAAGGTGGGACTTACCTTTTATTAGGACCACTTGGTTTTACTTTGTTTTGGGGTATCTCTCTAATATTCATATTTAAGTAGTTTATTATTATCTGGCAAGGAGTTGAAACCTGAATCCCCAATCCCAACCAAGAGTTTGTCATTCCTTTAACTATTAAGGAGTTAAATACATTTTCTTCTCTTATCGCTCAATGGATACACATAGGCCTAGATACTGTACTGTCATGTTTTTTCTTTCAGATTTAAGGCAGGATATCAGACTTTAACTTACCCAATACTATAGTTGTCACGGTACATCTTGCTTGATTTCCTGCCGTATCTGTGGCGGTGTAGGTGGTGATGTACGTGCCCTGTCGGAGGCGGGCCCCAGGAGTATGTCCTTCGTGCGTCAGCATGGGCGCCACACCAGTGCTGTCACTGGCCATGGGGAGTGTCCAGTTAATCACAGCTGTGTCCTCTCTAGGTTCGGCTGTTATCACTTGTATGTTTTCGGGGCAGGTGTCAAAGGTGGGCGGAGTTTTGTCTGCTCATATCATAATATGAGTGTGGTTAAACAATGAAGATTTGATTTCGTAAATCTTATGTCAAATATCAGAAGACGATGTCGCTATTTGTATCAATTGTCTTCGTAACCAAACTGATGATGTCTTCAATCAATCATCCTGCCTTTATTTCCTCTAAAATCAACATTGTCAATTTGTCAAACTAGTGTATGACAACTTGAAATCATATCGCAAGCTTCTCATACATTAATGTGCTTTCGCAGAATGTAAGAAAGATGAACTATTTCTAAATTGATATGAAAAAGGAAAGTGAAAACAAATTTACTGGCCTACACATGGTTATCATAACATGTGCCCACCAAAAAGAGACACACATTCATTTAAAATCAAATTGGGGTGAATAACTGTTGACATTAACTTCCTTATAATATAACATGATTATGGTCACATTGCATTTGTGTTGCCAAAAAAAAAAGAAATAAAAATCAAGACGAATTAATCAACCTATTTGTAATTACCCACAGATCGCCATGTTATTGGGCCCATTTTGGATTGTTTCTTGCTATGATGCAAAGTGTGATTGGAATCAACCGATTAATATTGGGCACACTTCAGGTTACTTGTCTCCTACGGAAACTATATAGCTTTGCTGATTAGGATGAAACACCCTATGATGTGGAAATGAATATAATTCAATCACGCAGCACAGGATATTATTCATTGTGTGCTCTCATTTCTCACCAGTGCAATTAGAAAAAGGGGTTCCTGTCCAATCTCTATCCGAGGTGCATGTCACTTGCTCTGGCCAGCCGTCTGGTCCATCAAACCCTTGATCGCAGCTCATGGTACACTTGCTCAAATAATTAACCCCGTCAGAGCATTTCACGACACCATGCGTTGGTGGTTGCAATACTCCACACTTGATTGCTAATGAGGAGAATAAAATCACAGGAAGTTATATAAATGTTGCAAACATCCCGATGATCATACAGTGTAGTTCAAATAGCTACCTATTAGCAAATTGTATCAGACATTGAACAGACTCAGCCTTTGACATGCCTGTTTTGCGAAAAGAGAAATTGTTATTCAAAAATCATTAAAACGGAGAAGCACTGACAAGTTCTCCAATAAAATAAACTCACGTTGATGTAATGTGGACGGTTATTCTATATGGAGATACAAATGTACCTTCTAATATTGGTGCCCGCTTGTCTGTTTGGAATGTTGCTGTTATTACATTTTCCATCAATGTGTTCATAGGCATTGATTAGTAACAGTCTTTCATAGACAGGCAAATAATATTGCAGTGACCCATAAATAAACAACAGGATTTAGAGAGAGAGAAAAAAAAAAACAGAGGACAGAAAGAAGCAAATCATGTTAGAAGGTGGTGATGCAAAACTTACGATCACATATGGGAGAGGTACCAGTCCAACTTGCTTCAGTGCTAGACGTGTTAAGACACGTGCGATTATTATCACCGATGAGATCATACCCCTGGTAGCATACAAAGTGTGCAGTCGTGCCCACGAAGCTGGCATTTTGGGCATCATGAGAGCCGTGAGGGGGATGGTCTAATCTTCCACACGTGATCACTACAATTGAAAGCAGAAGAATGAAATGGATATTTTACTTTTTATATATATAAAAGGGAGCGAAATCACACAAAACTTTATGAAATTTACGACAGTTTGGATTCCAAATGAAAAAAAAAAATGGTTTAGATTTGCTCAAAGGCAAAAGTCTGATCAATCATCTTGTTACCAACTGACTGCATGCACAAGGAGCTTTCCTGATTAGCCCTCGTGTTACCGAAAGTCCGTAGTTTAAAAAAAACAAAACTTGAAGAATTGAGTAGAACAGGTGTTTTAATCGGGCAAGAACATCAATCGTGACAATCACATAACAACAGGGGAAGTGCGTGATTTTCTTTTTAATAAAGGTATATGTCCTGTCAATGGTTGCTACTTCTGTGGAAACCCCTTCACCCCCCGCCCCACCCCCAAGTAAAAAAAAACCAACAGTGAAAAAATTAACAGTTGCACCAAATGTGAATGAACGTAATAACGAACTCGACACCCACAAGTCACACAACTCACTAAAACTATTAATTACGCAATCATCACTGCCTGCGAGCTCGACATTAACTTACCAGTAAATAGGCCCACGAGCTACCCACAAAGCCAAAAAGGCCAATGAGCACAACACTACACATTATATACCTGGCTTCGTGTAGGTTAGAGCTCGAGGACACTTTTGCCAAGTGTCGAGCCTGTGGGCCTCATTTGCCTATAACGGTGTCTAGCTTTTGGGTCTGTTTTACTTTGATAATTTTTGTTTGTTTGCTTGTTTGTTTCATTTTTGCCATCTTAGAAGATGGCTGGATGCAGCTGCACTACCCTACTGGAAAGAACACAGTGTCCCACAGTGTGGTCACATAGTCAACTATGTGAAAATGCTCGGATTTAACAGTGTGGAGATGATTTCACACTGTGGTTTGGTTTTCACAGAGTGTTCACATGGTAATATTTTGTTTCACACTGTGAATTGATGACTCACATTGTGTTGACACTGTTATAACGCTCGAATTTAACAGTGTGAAGAGATTTCATACTGTGTTCACACTGTGTTTCTCACACTGTGGGACACTGTGTTCATTCCAGCAGGGCTGGTCTTCCGTGAGGTCCAGTTGGATGTGAGGCGAGACCATTTGCGATGAATGAATGAATGAATCTTTTACATGCATGAGTTGTGGCTAACTCGCACACGGGATGCCCGTTTTATGTCCTGTAAGAGAGACAGAGTGTTTTGCCTCTTACCACAGGGGACGAGATGATTACACATAACTATGCTTAATTAGGCCCTACACTCGGGAAGCGAACCCGGGTCCTTTGTATCCGGAGGCAGATGCGCTATACGATTGAGCCATATCACCGCCCTGTCTGTAGCTGGTGGGCTTGTCTTACTAGGGCTCGTGGGCTGTATGACTCGTGGACCTTTCTTGTAATGTCTAGTTCCCGGGCCGTATAACTCGTGGATATCGAGCTCATAACATCATGATCCCGTACCAAACAAGCTGAAATATGCATCAAAATGATTAAAAAGTCATATTTCAGAATATTATGTAGATATTACAAACATACCATTCACGATGATGTTCATTGTGCAGGTCGCTGAATTTCTCTTATTATCTGTGGCTTTACAATTAAACTCATATGGTCCAGCCGTGTATTCATCGTCCAAGTCAGGTTCGCAGCTGCCGAATGCAAAAACGTTGTACAAAATGCATGAAGGGGTTCAACTTTTATCCGTATATCAGTTATGTTGACATATTGTGTACTAATTATAATGCATGTGCTTTTTTATTAACAGACAGGCCGAAAACAGCCTTCCGCTGAGGCCAGTATCATGACGAAATAAACTGAAATGAAAAAAAAAAGAATCTTCAGTTTGTTTGTCCATTGCGTGACCTTGCGATTCTACAAATTCAAAGCAAGATCAGCGTCATAATCCACATTTTTTCCTTTAAAAAAAGTATAGAATCTCTTCATTTTTGTGTGTGTTCACGTGGTAAGCAAGAAATGTTTTATTTGAAGGACATTCAAAAGATAAACTTTCGACATGTTCGTATGCTATTGAAATCACATGTTACATGTAATTTGATGTAAATATATGTTAACTCTGTTTTCAATTTTTTGTTGGCAATAGCATGTTCTTATTCTGTTACTTGTTCTATTATTTTATTTCGTGGTTTGCTTTAATTTTGTGACGTATAGTCATGACTGTTTTCAAAATTGTGATACCTTTAACCGACCAATTAGAAGCTTATGTCATGATTATTATAGCTACAGGACAAAGCCACAACAGGCAAAAAGTACCCCGTGACTACTACAACTCCAACTGTTGTTTCTTCCACTTCGTTTACCGTCAAAATGCAGTTTTATTACGATCTCTTTCTTTCCTGAAAAGAAAAAAAATCAACAGATATCAATTTCATGTGTGTTATAAAAACGATACTCACTCAACGGCCACTTCTCCCTTCGGATTTTCAGAGTCTTCAGCTACTGGTTTGAACACGGAGAGGGACAATTTGCTCTCGAAAGTCGTGGCGTTCAGATCAGCCATTCCTTCCTTACATCCCTCAGGTGATGTGAAATATGGGGGTTCTTTATCTTCAGGAGCTAAGATGAAAATTGCGAGGGATAACGGAAACATGAAACTATTCCAAGTAACAACAGTCATCGCTCGTTTTATAGACGGATTGAGTAAAATTGTTCTTGATATTGGTTTTGAATACTATCTCTTTAAGCATATCTATTAACCCCCCCCCCCCACCTTTCTCCGACTCCTGATTAAACATCATACAAAGAGGTGCAGTATTGGCATCGAAAGCCCTAAAGGTTCTCTGACATACAAAATAAAATATAGTTGATTTGTGTTGATTCATGATACCTTCAACATTACTTATGCGGTGAAACGAATGTCTAGAAACATTCCATATATCATGTATATCTTTAGATAATTTTTCTTCTATCTATTTTTCTTCAGATTACTTGGATACGCCAAAAAAAAAAAAAGAATCCTTCCAAACCAATATCCTGTGTGTGGTGACCTCATCTATTAATCATAGCTGAAGTACTGATATGTTTAACAAGACACACTGGAATGGACCTTCTCCTCGGCTCGACGTTATGTGTTTGCTGGGTCTCAGGCAATTCGTGCTTTGCCACCCGTTTTCATCGATTGCAATTCAAATTGTCAGTCACACCAAGGAGGTACTAGGCTTGCCTAGTACCTCCTTGGTCACACTAGCTATTAACGCAAGACACACCAAAATTAATTTCGTCTGCTGTGGTTCATCTTTGTCAAAGGTTCACTAAATTGTCTCCCAGACAGGCGGTACAATGCTGTAATTATCGCCTTTATAGAATCCCTTAATCATAAAAAAAAAAAATCCTTTTTCAGCACCCACTCACTCATTTCTATTCACTAACAACAAAGGAATCTTGCAACGTAAACATCTACAGTGACACAATTGCGTGGTTAGAGCTATTAAAGAGAGAAGATGCTGCAGACTCCAACAAAATAAAACACGCAGGTACCGGTACTTGAAAATATACATAAAATAGTCGTCTCTTCCAAACTCTTGGTTAGATAAAAAAAAAAGTCTCCATAAACAACAATACATGATATCAGGGAGGTGGAAATTCCACCTCCCTGATGATATTATACAGTAGCCGTAAACGATGCTATAGAACACAAAACGAAATTATCATTAAAAGAGCAGCATGGTTGCTAGTTGGTAACCAATCGCCAATTACTAGTAGTCACCGATAAAAGTTTTGGAGAATTTTATGGTTTTGATCTCAAATTAGTCAGGTAGAAATTTTCTAGACCCGGAAAAATCGTGAAGCAAGGTTTTGTTGTTGTTGTTGTTGTTTTTGTTGTTGTTGTAGTTGAGTCGTGTTCTAGAAAGGTTTTGAAGTAAATAGCTTGGTTGCTTATTAGCCTAATATGCATAATCATGTCATTCAAGCATAAATGTGTACAATACGTCATGTACTGCTAAATTCAATACAGGAAGCCCGGAAACACGGAAATTACACGTTTTTAAGGGTTTTCTATGACGAGGAATCCTGTTATAACACCAGTTTCAAATTTCAAATGAAGCAAGTATCTTAAATATCATTATTAGTATAATGAGCTAATTTGCATATGGACAATAGTCCAGTGTATGGTACCATTATACCATGCATATGACCCGAAAAAGTTGTTTAGTACAAGGGGTTTTGTCGTTGTTGTTGTTTTATTTGGTTTTGTTTTTGGTTGACTCAATTTTAGATGGGTATTGAAATAAGCTTGGTTGCCACCTTGGCAACCTGGGTAATTATTTTTATTAGCTTAATCAATATGTTGTTAATCGAAATACAGGAAGCCTGAAAACTCAGATAATATGACTGTTAGAGATTTTCTACGACGAGGAATACAACACCAGTGTGTTTTTTCGAATGACGCAAGTGTGATGATTAAAAATTAAGGAAAATAATACTTAAAATAATGAAGTAATTCCCATATGAACAACAATAAAGTAGCTGGCACGATACTAGTATACCATGTATACGACCGGGAAAAGTTGTGAAGTTATATTTGTTGTTGTTGTTGACTCGTGTTTGAGATGGGTATTGAATTTAGGTTGATAAGGCTTTAATAGTTGCCGCATTGGCAACCCTAGGAAATTACAATTTAGAAGCCTAATTGGCATAATAACGGGTAACCATGATACGCCATGTATGCAGTGGGGCTTAGTGTTTGTGTTTTTGTGTTAGTGGGTGTGAGTGTGTGGGCATGTTTTTTTTTTTTTTTTCTTCTTGGGTTGGTTTTTGTTTGTAACCATGTGTATGTGTGTTGAGGGTCAGTTTCCGGGGGTGGGGGATATGTGTCGAGAAGTGTGTGATGGGTGGGTTGGGTAGATGTAGTTAGGTAATAGTAGAGTAATGGTGTGTATTAAGTTAGGAGGGTGAAGCAGGAATATGGTTCGTTTTCACAATATGCACATACATTAGCATAAGGTTATTCTGTTTTGTACAGGCCGGGGCCTGGTTTTGTATAACAACATCAGATATGGGGGTGGGGGTAGGTTGATAGGTTAAAAAATGATGAATTTTGATCGGTAGATTCAAGTATCAGGTTTGCTTTTGTTTTTGGTTTTTTTTTTTTGTTTGTTTGTTTTTTTTTTTGGTGTACTGCAGGTTTTGGGAAATGCTGTGTTCTCAAGGGAGTGTAAGGGAGTTTATGTAATGAAGCAGATATAGATTTATTTGATCAAGTTGATAAAAGATAGTTTTTTTCTCTAAGAGTTATGCAGAATTTAATATGAATTTTATATCAGAGTATGCTCTGCAAATATATATATATATATTCAGCAGTACAAATTTTTGTGTAATAAGGAAGATATGGATTGGCTTGATTAAGTTGATCAAGATAGCTTTTTCTGATAGTCATGCATAATTTCATGTCATTTTTCTTATACATGGTATGATTTGCCAAAAAAGAAACCCCAAATATATTGTGCTGTGTGTAGGAAAAAAAAAATGATTTAGCAGCACAAGAGAGAAGAATATAGCTGCATATTTCTGTTCATATCAATTTAACAGGGACCTGATAATCGAATGAAATTCAAATGAAGAAAATCATAGGACAAAAAAATCATCTAATTAGCTTAATACACTATATGTTGTTAATGCTTAATAAAAGTAATCCCAATTTCAAGGGTTTTCCATAAACAGGATTCCATCCATGACACAAAATTTTATAGGGGGTTGGGAGGGGGATATTTGATTAGATTTGATTGATTTCATTTGATTTGATTTATTTCATTCAAATACAAATTGAACACAAATTTCAAAAAAAAAAACAAAGTCAAAGAAAATAAAGTTCACCTGGTAAAACGAAAACAGTGCACAAATAGTAATTGCATTGAGCAGTATGCATGCACAGAAAAATAAAATATCCCCCTATTAAGCGAACTTAAGCTCTTTGTTGTTGTATAATTGTAAAGAAAATTGTTCTAGATGATCCTGCTCGTTCGAAGCAGAAAGAAAAGGTAAAAAAGGAAGAAAACAAAGAAAAGAGCAATTTCCTAAGTGTAATTTGCATCTTACAGTTGCCCCAAATCATTCCTTCTATATTTCTAGACAAACACTGGCAATGAATTCCATATATTTTATAAATTCCTATCAACTCATTATGCTAATTATGCTCATAATTAATTATGTCAAATATTTTCAAGGTTGCCCAGATGGTATCAAATGCATCTGGAGCACGAATAAAAACACGTTGTAGTTAACACTTTTTAAAAGTTCATTAGAATGGTACATGGTATCGTCTATGTTGTAGTTAACACTTTTTAAAAGTTCATTAGAATGGTACATGGAATCGTCTATGTATGATAATTATGCTACTTAGTTTATGCTAATTAACTCATAATCAGTTCTTGTAACTGAATTTTACAAATAAAAACTGGTGCAACAAATGGATTCTTTATCTCAGAAAACCCATGGAAAGGTTATGTTTTCCTTGTTTTCATGCTTACTGCAATACAGCTTGGCAATATATTCCATATGATGCTAATTAGGTGATCATGCATCTTTTTGTAGTTCTTTATCGAACATTTGGTTTTTCTTTTTTAATAATGAAGGCATGTGTGTATTTCATTATGATCTTCATTGTACAATTCGGTGACAGGCTATTACAGCATATCTTTCGCAGGCAAACTCTTACGTTTTACGTCATACATTTTCTCAATTGTTTTAATTCTGTATGTAAGCAGATTTCTCTTCATTCACTCTCCTTGTGAAATTGTTCAATATGAATAAATCACATGTATACCCGCACATTTGTTCTAAATATTATGACCTGAAGAATGTACCTACAAGAACCTCTTCCTCCCTCAATCTTTTTCATTGTAATATTCGTAGTCTTAAAAAGAATATAGATTGTATTCGTGTATTTCGAATGCTAATATTAGTCCTTCAGTGCTTGGAATTACACAAACTTAGTTGAATAACGAAGAGAAGCTTTTGCCTATACAGTATATGGTTCAAGTGGCTATAACTTTGTTTGAAAGGAAAGAAGGAACCGTCCTGGTGGTGGAGTTGGTCTTTTCTTTTTTCTTTTTTTTTATAAAAGATACTCTAAAATATAAGATACGCGATGATCTGAATGTATTTGTTGATTCAGAGGAATTGTTTTGTATTGAGCTATACTCATGTTATATAAATGTAATTGTTGCAGTGATACAATGCAAAGACCACCTGGCCAGTCTATTCTTGCCTTCAAAGGCAGTGTTGAGACAATTCTTTTTATAGTTGTAAATGAGCGTAAATCCTGTTTTATGATGGGAGTTTTTAATATAAATCATTGTAATCAGGATGATACAAACTCCAAAGATTTTATACAATACATGAATTCGTATGCCTTTTCCTGTCATTTCTAAGATAACCAGAGTCACATTTGAATTATTATCTTTGTTAGATAATATATTTGTAAATGATCCGTGCAATGTTAATTTGTCATGTATAGTCACTTACCCTGTAAGTGATCATATGCCTATTTTTCTTACATCTAATGTGACTTTACACACACAGAATGTGAATGAGCCACGCTCACCTCTGGTACGACCTATTAATGAGAGTAATATATTGCTGTTTTATGAAGAATTAGCTGTGATTAACTGGTATGGCATCATGCACAATTTGACAGATGATGTTAATGTGTCATATAAAACTTTTTTTTACAAAGTTTTGTTCACTATACAATACATGGTTTCCAACAGTATTGACCAAGGATCATAATAAGACAAAAATGAATCCATGGTTTGATAAGAATCTAAGGAAACTTTGTCGAAAAAAAAGAGATGTTTATTATTGCAAAGTTGTAAAAAAAATCCTATACATTATATAGAGAGGCTGCTTATAAGAAACAGATAAATATTATTAATGATGCAATAAGAAAAGCGAATCGTAATTTTATGGTAAGAAATTTTTGGGAGTAAAAATGATTTGAAGGGTACATAGAATGTTATCAATGGTATTCTGAAATATAAGATTCCCCATTATTGGTAAAAGATAACAAGTGTGTTTCAAATTCTGTGGAAGTTATCTAATTAATATTTTGCTTCTGTTGGTGATAATATTGCTAAAAGTGCTCCATCTTCAGTGAAAAGCCCATATGATTTTCTTATTGGTGATTTCCCAAACTCATTTTTTTTTTCATAGCCATAACCAACTCTGATGTCATTAATGCATCATTAAGTCTGAAATGTGGCAAAAGCCCAGGTCATAATGACCTAAATACCATGGTTATGAAAAAGTGTATACATATCATTGCTCCAGTATTGGCCCATATTTTTGATTTGCCTCTGAAAACTGGTTTTTCCCGAAAAATTATAGATAGCGAAAGTTTTCCCTATAAACAAGAAAGGTGACAAGTCTCAGTGTGAAAACTACAGGCCAATTTCTTTGTTGTCAGTTTTTGGAAAGACATTTGAGAAGCTTGTGAACGCTAAGCTAATGTCTTTTATTGAGAAATATGATGTACTTTATAATAAACAATTCGGGTCTGGACACTCAACATATATGGCTTTACTTGAATTCATTAACAATCTTAATACAGCTTTTGAAGCTGGTCATGTAGGTTTTGGGATCTTTTTAGATGTGTCGAAAGCCTTTGATATCCTGGATCGTTCTATTTTGTTTCAAAATTATATTTTTATGCATGGCATACGTGGAATTTCTTTGCAGTGGATTAAGAATTATCTAAATAATAGACAAAATTTGTTTGTATAGATGGCAATAGCTCCACATTTCTAAGAATTACCACAGGCGTTCCCAAGGGATCAATCCTAGGCCCTTTATTATTTTTACTGTACATAAATGATATTAAAAATGTTAGTAGTTACTTGATTTCAGTTATTTTTGCAGATGATACAAATGTATTTATATCTGGTAGAAACGCCATCCAAATAACATCTATCATTACAACTGCAATACCCAAACTTGAGAAATGGTTTTTAACAAATAAGTTCTTGTTTAATATGAAGAAAAAAATGTACTGTATCTAAACAGAAAAATAAGAGAATATCAGATGATACAGCTGATGCTGTAGTAAATAATCGAAAGGTGTTGCGAGTTTCTTGTACATCATTCGTTGCTGTTATGTTCGATGAAAATCTCAATTTGGCATCTCATAGATGATGTTCTACATAAAATATCTTGTGCAGCAGGTATAATCTACATGATAAGACATTTGTTATCGTTAAGGATTTTATTATATATTTACAGCGCCACTATATTGCCGCATTTAGCATACTATTCAATGATCTGGGGGTCATGTGCAAAATCTCTTTGAATCGGTTCTTCACACTCCAGAACAGGTCATTAGATGCAATAACAAATTCTCACCCTTCCCAACCTCTGCTTAAAAAGCTCAAGCTTCTTACTGTATTTGACATAACTATGTAAATTACAAACCGCCTCATTTATGTATATGTATACTCACAATTTAATACCCTCTGTCTTTGATGATATGTTCAAATATACGAGAGATATTCATTTTGTATAACACTGCACAAACTGGTAACCTATATTTACCTCTTCTGAGATAATGTTACATCTCAAAGATCTGTTAAATACTAAGGAGTACATGTTTTGAACTCTGTGCCTGATGAAATGAAGGTATGTCCTTCCCTTGTCTCTTTTAAACGTAGATATAAACAATGATAAAATATATTTGTTGAATGATTACAATTAAAGTTTTTGCCGAAATTCAATCAAACGTTCATATGATGTCTGCAATATTTCTATTTTTTTATTTTTACATAATTATTTTTCACTCATATTTTGCCTGTTTTATTTGTCTTTCTTTCCCTCTTTTCAATCGTTTTTTATGATGTACATAAAATCTCAAATGGGAGTCCAGCCGTAGGAAGGCCAGTGGCCTCTGCTGGCTCCTCCATTTTAGAATTTCCCATTCTCAATTTTTTCCTCTTTCTTTCCATTTTTTTTTTTGTTCTTGTACATGTATGCTGTTATCTAATGTAGGCCTAATGTTATTATTCTCACTTTGTTCTTTTTTTATGAGAATTGGAAATAAATGAAATGAATGAATGAATTAGGCTAATAAAGATAATCGCCCTAACCTGCCATGTTGGCAGCCGGGCTTAATCTATTTCACTTACCCATCTAAAACAGAAATCAAGAACAACAACAACAACAACAACAACAAAAACAACATCAACAAAACAAACAAGGTTGTATAATACAACTCTTCAAAGTCACATACATGGTATCTGGCACCATTGAATGATGGTAAATATGCAAATTAATTCATTATACATATTATTATCATATCTGATATATGCCCTTGTTCCATTTGAAAATACAGAAAAACCGATGTTATAAATGCATTACTTGACATAGAAAACCCTTTAAAAGCCGTTCTGTTTTGTTTTTAGGCTCCCTGCACTTGAAATTAACAGCATATTTTATGTTGCGCTAATTAGCTAAATACGCTAATATTAGGCTGATAAAGGTTGCCCAAGGTGGCCAAGTCAGGTGGTAACCAAGCTGAGTTTACTTCAAAACCCATCTAAAACATGATCCAACAAAAAGAAATTGTATAAGGGCCTACTTAACAGCTTTTCTAGATCATATACATGGTAAATGGTGCCGTCTACTGGGCTATTACATGTATGCAAATTAGCTCATTATGCTAATTATGCTATTTGAGACACTTGCATCATTTGAAAATTAGAATAGGTGTAACAAATGGATTCCGAATTACAGGAAACCCTTGAAAGTTCGTATTATCTGTGTTTTTAGGCTTCCTGTATTAAAGTTAGCAATTCATTAGCCTATATTACACGTAATATGATGATTTCCTGATTATGCTAATTAGGCTGATTAAAAAAAAAGTTTCCCACGGTTTTTGCATGTGTGACCGGGTATAGCGGGCGATGAATACTCACCGGGGTCAGGTCTGCGGCAGCACCATGCTGGACAACAAGATGGAAAAGATAAATATCATCTGTTCACAATCCATATCACAAAAATACACACGTTGACAATCTACTGATATACGCATACACACATTTAAAAAAAAAAATGTTGATAATTATCTAAGGTGCATGTGATAAGTGTAGTCACTACAATACCAACATTTTAGTAAGCAATAAAAAGAAAATACTGCTATTATGTGAACAGAGCCTATTCATAGGTGATTACGAGTCAGCTGTTGCAGTTTTTCAATTTCAATGTCAGTCTAACATCCGGCTTGTCAGCCTACCGCAGCCAGGGAAGTAGTTTATATTTCATCAGGTTCATTGCTTTTATTCTTCATTACTTCTTCATTACATTCAAAACGGTGAAGCCACCTTAAAAGGGAAATCCAGTCCAAACATAAGTTAGTTTGATAAGAAAGAGTAAAATATTATGAGTTCAACGGTAAAATTTTCATCGAAATCGGGTGAAAAATAAGGATGTCGTAACATTTTAAAGTTTCCCTAACTTTTCAGGAACAGTCAATATATGCAAATAGCAAAGTGAGCATGTCATACCCTCACAACTTGCCATATAGTTTTCACATAAAATTTTACAATTTTCAGTTTTTCATTCAAATGCAATTATGCCCGGGGCTCAAATTCTGATATAACTGATCATTATAAACAATATTAACAAGCAAGCCCTCCCTGGGTTGTACTTGTTGTATTTTGAAGTACTCTGGCACTGTGATAGTTTGAAGTCTTGTAAGACATCATCCTTTAAATTCACTGAACAGTTGATAAAAGCACATGCTCACAAGCTCGGTTTTCACTAGCCACTTGCCTGATACATGATGGTGAATTGAACTGGTAATTCAAATTGGCTGCTTAGCCCATACTGAGTTGATATATAATTTGTTGTTGTTTTCATTTTGGAGTCACTCGTGGCTGCGTGGCGCTATTTCATTACATGGTTTGATACCGGCCATGTGTTGCTATGATAGGAAATGTGAAATACGCATTACCCATTATTTATCATCAGAGCGGCGAGGATTCTGCTGAATTCATTAGAACATTGTCGTTTTTTCCCTTTTTTTCAAAGTAAAAAAAAATGGTATTGGCCAACTTATCGCATCCTATTAAGTTTATTAAGAAGAAAAGAAACATTGTAGACAACACTCTTGCGTTCTGTGAACCATTATGTCATTTGAATGTAAAGTTTATTTCTAAGTTCAACAATAACAAAAGAAAAAAAACTGACTGTGACTTCCCACAAGGCATTTCAATGACAGTTCATTATGCAGTAACCACCCTACAGAATAGGTTCACCGACCTGACATATTATCCAATCTCAACTTGTACTGCTAATCTATGCTCATGCATTTGAACTGTTGTTTGTCCACATTCTATGGTGTTATGATATTTCTATAGCATTACGAGCACCTGCTCATATCTAAATGTACTTGGTTTGTCCGACTGCTGTACTCGCCTGACATGCTTGAATTGGTCGCTCAGCTCGCTGAGTCGACCTACTAATTAGTAGTTAGCTGTTATTTTGGCGCCCTTGCAGCGCTACCTTGTTATATTGTTCGTTAATAGTCACATCTCCCTGGTCATATACATTAATGGTTGAATGAGTTTCCTTTAATAGCCATGCACTATCTGATGTCCATACAACAGCGGTATTGACTCTGTCTGAACTATTTGTACACTGGTTCCGTTCCTTTTGACTTTCTCTTTCCTATTGTATAACAAAAGTATAACAAAAGGTGTATATATAATTTGATATTTTGTACAAACTCGTCATTAGAGTAAACGCCATAATTATGTATTATACGTTACTCTTCTGCCATTTGCTTCTGTGTATTTTTGCTTTGGAAGCCCACAGATACACTTGATTTGTTCTTGTTACTGTGTTGTGTGTGTTACCTTATTCTGCTTTCTCTCGTTTCACGTTCTTCTTCTCCTCAGCGATCTTCTGCTTATCGTGATTTTGACGTCGTTTATGCTTATAGATTACTCCAGTGTATTGCCTCTTTCTGGCGACTGGTTATTTTCTTGTATCTTATTTACGACATCCTAGTTTTGCTGACATCGCAGACTTTTATAATCTCGTCTCGTACCTTCAGTCAAGGCTAATTTTCTTAATGCTCCTTTTAATTCCGTATCGAATGATGACTTTTTTGAATTGTTTAATAGGAACACTAGGTTTGACTCTGACCCAGTGTAATAATAATAATAATAATAATAATAATAATAATTGTTTTGGATATAAACTCCAAATTTTATTGTCCAAGAATGGAAATTCATTTTGCCCAATTGATCGTGGGCCCGGCAGCCACTGAGCAGCGCCAGATCGACGTTGCTCTAACCATTTCAACTGTTGAACGGCAAACAAAGTAGCAGCAACTCCCATCTTTTAACGTCTTTTGGTATGACGCGGCCGGGGTTTGAACCCACAACCTCCCGATTGTGAGGGCAGCCGCTCTACTCACTGAGCCAACACATCGGTAATAGCGGGCTAACCAGCACACGATCCACCCCTTATGATGATTTCGTTACCGATAGCCTGAATACAGCAGCTAGTGAATTGCCTCATGATTTTAGTAATGATCTCACTCAAGATGTGTTGTGCAATTACATTACAGCGAATCAATACAAAGATATGATTCACAACTTCTCTGAGGATACGTTTTCTTTATTACACTTATAAGGAGTCTGTATAAACATTTTGATGATTTAAAGTTTTTATTAGAATCTGATGAAAGTCAGTCGCTTTCGGTTATCGGATTAAGTGAGACATGGTTAACTTCCAATGCAGGAAATTCTTTTGCAATTATTAATGGTTACGATTTATTTGTTAATAATAGGCCTGATAAGAATGGTGGGGGTGTTGCATTATTGTACATATCATGTTCATTTGAAACTATTGTCCATGAAGGTATTCCTAGAATGGACAATACTGTGGAATCTTTGTTTATAGAAATTATCATCCCAGGATGTAGAAATCTTATGGTAGGCATTACAGACCTCCTAATTCAAACGCTAATGATTTTTTAATTCATTACTCAGATTTGGCAAATTCACACGTTTCCGAAATAAGAATTGTTTTTTACTCGGCGATTTCAATATTGATTTGCTGAAGTCTGAGCATGATAATATCTCTAGTGATTTTCTTCACACACTTTTGTCCTCATTCTTTCTTCCTCTCATTTCTAAACCCACACGTATTGCAGATCGTTCTGCCACCCTCATTGATAACTTCTTTTGTAATATTCCACCCCTCCCCGATTCTTTTATAATTCTTTCAGATATGACTGATCATTTTCCAATAATGACTTATTTTACTCTTAAAACGCCATCTAATATTAAACCTTCTTTATTTCCTTTGTTTAGTCGTAGAGTTTCACCCGAAAAGTTAGCTAGTTTTGATGTGGCTCTCGAGAATGCCGACTGGTCAAGAGTGTTTGGCAGCGATGATATCAATATATCTTTTCATAACTTTATGGAAATTTTCAATCATCATTTAGATGATGTAATTCCGAAACAAACAAAAAAAGAACAGATTATAAAAAAACACCCAGATTACTTTGGATCTCAAGATCAATCCTTCGTTCAATTAATAGGAAAAATCGTTTGTATTATAAATATAAGCTGGAAAAAACTGAGCGATCGAAGAAAAGACATACATTATACAAAAATACTTTGACAATGATTTTACGTTCTGAAAAGAAAAGAAATTATTTCAAGCAATTCTCGATATATATGTTCGATATGAAAAATACTTGGAAAGTATTAAAACAGGCCATGAATGTTCCGAGTAAAAACTCTGACATTGATAAAATAAAAATGAATGATGAATTGATTAATGATCCTCTTCATATTGCAAATATCTTTAATTCTTATTTTTCAAAAATAGGTGAAAATTATGCTCAAAATATTCCTGCAACAGAAACTCATTTTACTCAATTTTTAGGCCAGCGTAACTCTGATTTATATTTTTTACACCAACTAATAGATTTGAAATTATTGATATAGTTTCCTCTTTTCAGAACAAACGAAGTTCTGATTATGATGAGATAGATAATTATATACTTAAGGGTGTTATTTACTCGATTGCTGATCCACTTGTTTATATATTTAATTTGTCAATCCTCAACGGTGTGTTTCCCGATAAAATGAAATTGGCTAAAGTAATCCCAATATTTAAGAAAGGCGATAAACTTGTAGTCAGTAATTATCACCCAATTTCATTATCATCCTCACTGTCTAAGGTTTTAGAAAAACTTATTTACAAGAGAATTATCAATTTTTTGAAAGTACATGAAGTTTTTACGAATTCTCAGTTTGGTTTTCGCGAAAAACATAGTATTTCGCATGCTCCTTTACATGTCATTGATAGAGTAGTTCATGCAATTGATAATCATTCTCATTTAGTTAGTATTTTCTTGGACTTCTCCAAGGCCTTCGACACCATCAATCACGACATTTTACTTTACAAGTTATCGCATTATGGAATACGTGGGAAGGCCTTGGAGTGGTTCAAGAGTTATTTAGTTGATAGAACACAATTTGTTACAATTAGAAATAATGATTCAGTTATCAGAGAATTCAAATGTGGCATCCCACAGGGAAGTCTGTTAGGGCCGTTACTGTTCATTATTTATATAAATGAGTTTTGTCGTGCATCTGATGGTCTCTCTTTTATTCATTTTGCATATGATACAAAAGTATTTTTTGCCCATAACGATATTGATTTTCTTGCTCACAAAATCAATAGTGAATTGAATAAAGTGACAAACTGGGTCAGAGCTAATAAGTTATCACTCAATGCTCAAAAAAACGAAATATGTGATTTTTAGTAATACTGTTGACAGTTTAAACACTAGATGATTCTCATCTACAAAGAATATCAAATATCAAATTCTTGGGGGTTATTGTAGATGACAAACTTTCCTGGAAATCACATGTTGATAATGTTTGCAAGATAATATCGCGTAATATAGGTGTTATGAATAGATTGAAATTTCATATTCCACAAAAAAAATTACTTATGTTATATTCGTCGTTAATATTGCCTCATTTGAATTATGGAGTTTTAGTTTGGGGCAACACGCATCAGAATTTACTTGAAAGAGTGTCCTTCTTGCAAAAGAAAGCCCTCCGCGTTATCTGCCATTCCTCTGTACGTTCTCATACAAATACGTTGTTTGCCTCTAACAAGCTCTTAAAATTTCAAGATCTGTTTTTGTTTAATTTAGGGCAATTTATGTATAAGTATAGCAACAATTTGCTTCCGTCCATTTTTTATTCTATGTTCCTCAAAAATCAATCATTTCATGAATATCCCACTAGGCGTTCCAATGAATTTCATTTACCCCTTTTACGAACGATCCTTGCTAAAAACACACTTATTTATATAGGCCCACATTATTGGAATTCTTTGAATCATGATATAAAAAACGCCCCATCCATATATTCTTTCAAGAGGAGACTGAAGTCCTTTCTATTGCAATCGTATGACTCTGCAGCACTGACTTAGCCATTTGGCTTTCTTTCTCACATACTGACTTACTCACTTTTTCTCCTCTTTTGGATGTCTGTTGTCATCTATGCTATTGCTCAAAGTGTCAAAGAGTAGAATTTCCGTCTGTTACTCCTGTTCATACGTCCCTCTATTTCATTGTGTTTTCTCTTTTCAGGCATTACAATATGACTTTTTTTTTTCTCCACAACTATTATCTGTTTCTCTTGGCATGCTTCTGCCCAAGATCGCTGTCTCCGTTGTGCGTTTTTGTTTGCTATTTTGTCTTCTGTCTGTTAGTCTTGTCCATTCCGTTTTGTTCTGTACAGCCTTTCCTTCAGTAGTTGTTTTGTTGTCTAGTCCTGTTTCATGCATGTTCGCGTTTCTTAGTCTTGTCCATTCCGTTTTGTCCCGTACAGCCTTTTCTTCAGCAGCTGCTTTGTTGTCTAGTCTTGTTTCATGTTTGTTCGCGTCTATATATGTATCTGTGAATCTAATTCTCAGTGGGCTTCAAGATTTTTTCCAGATTTCTTCCTATTCTTCCTTCTTTCCTTTTGTATTTATGATGCTCCAATTAATCTTCCCATTGATTTTTTTTTTCCAGAGGGGCCCACATTCTACAAGCACTGTCTTTTTAGTGGGTCTCTCCATTTTTCGCACTTTAAGCAAGGTTATACATGTACTTCATTTCGACCACGACTTCTGTTTCTTGTTTTCTACAATGTATAATTATTATATATAAGGTCTTCAATTATATTGTATGCTCTTTTCATTGCATAATGTTCTGTTTACCTTATTCTCTGTTGTAAAAGAAGTGTAACATATAAGATATTATGTTTTGTCGAAAAATGAAATAAACTTTGAATTGAATTGAATTGACGATTCTGAAGTTATTCAACCAGGAATAACATCATCACATCAACACAGAAACATTGAATTTTTGTCATTTTTTGAACACTATCAATGGAAAATCAATGTGAGGTTATGACATGGTCAGCACATTCATTTTGCATATTTATGTCCACTGTACAAGAACTGTTTTGCAAAAATAAGCAAACCTTAAAAAAAGTCATAACTTCCTTGTTTTTCATCCGATTTCAGTCACATATTCACCCTTGAATTTGTAAGATTTGTAAGATTTGTGGACTTGATTTCCCCTTTAAGACTTTGTTTGAATTCACTGTCATCTTGAAAATACGTATGAAATCATAGTGTCCTTCATTTTCTCACACTATCTCCTTGGACATTTCTAGTCAAAATCCACTTTAATGAGATTGATCAGAGCTGTAAACTCACAGCGCCGCCTCCGCCTCCGCCTTCTTCTGCCGCAGCATGATTCTAAAATAGATAAACGTAAAGAAATATGATATTAATTAAGGTGTCACTCCGATGAACTCAAAGATATTTAAACCACCAAACAGAAAAAGAAGGTCACAAGAAAGTAACATTCACGTTTGTATAATCAAAATGCAACTACTTTGATTATCACCTGGTCAAATTTCGAAGCGTGATAGTATTTGGATTGCCAAACGTTTGGGTTATATGAAATATGTTTTTGTGGTGTTTCGACTTGCCAAACTGTCGTCTTTCGGAATTTTGATAGAACTGATAACTGGTTAAATAGTTTTCATAAATTGTCGGGGTTTTTGTTGTTGTTTTGAATATGAAACGTTTATTAAATGTAACATATAATCCTACTTTGTTACCTAAACTAGGCAAGATGGGACTGGTTTGATCTATTCTGATTTTTCACTCGAATAAACTATTGTAGAAGATTACATGTTTTTCTGACCAATACTGTTACAAAACAAAGACACGGAGCTTTGGGTGGTCTTCTCTTTCTATCACAACTCTTACTTGATGGTAATATACAATGTGTACGTTTGAAAACAGACAAAGAAACAAATCTAAAATTGTTATGCAATCTGTTGGCATAATCTCATTATCATGTCAGTGAATCTGCTTATTCAGAAGTGACAGGCAAGGCTTATACGTGATTTTGATGTGATAATTGCAAGGGTAAAGTTGAAAAAAAATAAAGTAAATAAAAATGTATTTTACAGGAATGATGCCCCAGACTTAATTCTCATAAACAGGGTGATAAAGGAGAGGTTAAAAAAAACCCCTAAACGATATAATAGGCTATGCTTTTGCGAAAGTGTGAATTGTTCTCTTGGTAAATCTTATTGTGAAGATATAAGTTGTTGTGTTTTTTTAATACAATCAAAGCAATACCCTCTCTTCTTAATTGTCATAACAACGAGCTAACCCTTTTCACAATTTTTCAGATTTGAGTAGAATTTTGTTTGATGAAAATCGGTTTTGAAATGGCTGAGATGTCCAAAACCCGATTTTCATCGAATGAATTTTGAATTCCTCTTAAAATGGTATGTTCTGTACTATTATCATAAGTGTTATCTTGGTATCTCGCAAAAAGTTAAAAGCCCAATTCTCATCTCCACCAATACTGTACCATCCTTTAAATGAAAATCGTTATTATCAGATACCTTAAGCTTAGTAATATTATTCAATAGATTCATACACAATTCATACACAATTCATTATAGTTTTGAACAGTTACTGTATACCGACGGCACACTGCTATTACTTTCAGTGGTCGCTGTAACCTTTAGAACACATGCATGAGAGTAATGAACATTATGTGTTTATTAACGCAAGAGAACTAACATCACAATAAAAGGTAATTTGTGAATACTTACCACTTTCGTAAAACAGAAATACGAAGAGCAAAATTAGCGTAAATATCCAGAAGGTTTTCATGGCGGCATTTTGCGTGACGACAGATCAGATAATGTTTATTTAAACGCACTCATCTAGCAGAGAATGATCAAAACATGCCAGGAAATCCGAGTCAACATTGTGGAGTTTGAATCCAATCTGCAGTATATATTTGCCCTGTATACTATTCTCCCGACCAAAGGTAAGTCAGTAATGAGCAATACATGTATGAATATTACTGTATTTATCTAAATGTGTGTGCCCTTATCTTTTCGAGAGGCGATATGTGGCATATAATATATTGAACAAAACACAATATTGTAATATAAAGGTAACTCTTTTTGTCGTGGATATTGTTCTTTATTACGTGGCAAGTTATTAAAGTAGGCCTATCAAAGAGAAGGAGAGAGAGAGAGGGAGAGAGAGAGAGAGAGAGAGGGAGAGAGAGAGAGAGAGAGAGAGAGGGGGGGGGGGAGAAGACGAGAGAGAGGGAGAGGAAGGAAAAGTATGAGTGATCCCGCTACATGTTCTTGTCGTACACAATAAAAACGAACTCAGGAAAACCTTGGAAAGTCTTGAGCTTCGGTTGGTTTGTAATAAATTGCTCCATGTCTTATAACAGATATAGATTATCATTCCTTTGCTGCATCCCACAGTGTGTGTGTGGCTGTGAGTGCACGTGTACTAGGAGTGTGTGTGTGTGTGTGTGTGTGTGTGTGTGTGTGTGTCTGTGCGTGTGTGTGTGCGTGTGCGTGTGCGTGTACGTGTGTGTGGTGGGGTAGCTACCGCTTACTAGCATCCCTTAGGCACCCGTGGATTTCTCTAAGAACAGTATAAGCAAAAAACGGCATGTCAAAGCATAGGGACAACCAAGGGCAGTGGAACAGGGAGGGGGCCCGGGAAACCCCCCCCCCCCCCCCATAAAAAAACAACAAATCAAAAAGACACTATAAGACTCCATTCTGGACAACAATATAGGCCCTAGAGAAAATATGATTTCTTTTTTTTTTATGAAAAGTACACATTCCATCGACTTATGCTGACATATAGATTTTCCCGGCGATTTTCACACTTTTGTCCGTCCAGTTGATATAGGTTCATTCAATTTAGCAAAAACCCTCGTTATCGCACAGTCTGTCTTTCAAAATCGCAACTTGTGCGTTCAATTTCTCATTTCGATCAATTAAATTTGCACATCATGTGGCTTTCTCATTCGTTCAAATGGCATTCAAAGTGGCTGGATACTCTACGTTCATTCTAATTCGCCATCACTCGCCGAAAAAAAGGTATTTATATGAGTCATTCAATTTCGCGAATGGGCAGTCAAATTGCAAACATTTTCATTCAGATTTACGTCACGTTATATCTTTTTTGAAAATGCGAGAACACTTAAACGTGTAATTCTATGTGACTCTTTGTTTCGTCCACACACTGTTATGCAGTAAAAGTATCATAATATTTTTGACCCTGGTAACTCGAGTTTGTTGTTGTGTAACGCCAATTTCTTTCACACATGTCAGTGCATGTCATAGGCCTACAATACTACAGATTAACTTTATCTTTTTACAGTCATGACAGCACAAGTTAGATATACAGACGTACATATCTCAACAAGAACAGAGAAAGAATTGTTGGAACATTATTTGATGATCATAACCTTGACTTCCTAGAACTGGCCGACACACTCGGAATAAAGCGCTCAACGGCCAGATAAATTATGACCACATGCACTATTTTCGGACTGATGGGAGACTCAATAAGCACAGTGGAAAAAAAAAAACTGTCGCCAAAATCTCTATGAAAACGAACATAGAAAATGTAATAATGCTCACAAAACAACAACTATAATGGAAAAAAATAAAGAACCCAAGGATTTACATGTCTGCTAAATTGACTGCAAAAGATGTTAAATTGGATGCCGAAAAATGAATTTGAATGAACGAGCGCAGCATAAATACTTGACCACGTGACTGCATCATTCTAACTTGAATGAACGAGTGAACGAAATGGTGCTCGTCTTACGAATTTCAGTTGAAAAATGTGTTAATTAGAATGAGGTTAAAGCTAATTTGAATGCTCGAAAATGAATTTGAATGAAGACATCATGATATTGAAATACCGAACATGTCATCCACGCAAAATTTTGCTAAATTGAATGCAGCAATAAGAAATTGGACTGACAAAAGTGCGAAATTGGCCGGAAAACTATTTTAAGGGTGATCCCTTTGCTCTTTGAAAGAGGTACATGCATTGTAAGTCAAATGCTCCTTTAAATGGACTGCAGTGGACCTCTCCTGTCCGGACATGTCTATACCGGCGCTCATCAGGATGATACTTAGAAATTTGGCAGGATAATGGGAGACTCAATGTTTCATACATGCAGCTACCTAGTCATTGGTAGCTACATGTAACCTGTAGCGTACTGCACACTAAAACTCTTTCTTTGCCATCAGCGCAAAATCTACTAAGGGTATAGTGAATGTTTGAATGCATGCTGTCATAGATGAACATTTGATGTGTTGGGCAATGATATGAAATTCATGTGAGTTTGAATGTTTTTAAATTCTCCTTTTCCCCGTAAATCATTAGATTGATAAAAAAAACAAACAAACAAATATATCGGCGAGATCGCGTCCGGATAATAGAGAGATCCGAATAAAGAGAGACCGGATAGGAGAGGTCGGACTGTAAGTGAAAAGATGTTGAATTTTCTTTATAATTTCTCTACACCTTTGTCCAGAATTACGTCGTGAAGTGTTGTGGTCTCCCTATCACCGAAACTTTAAAAAGTCATAATCTTTGAATCGATTGTCGAATTTTCCTCACACTTTTTCTGAGGTGTTCTACTAATATTGCTGCTTTCACTAATAGTCATCATTTTGGGGGCTTTGGTTTCGTATAAGTATTGTACCACTTTCGATATTATTTTCAACATTAAATTTTCTTCCTCCGTCTTCTTCCCATTTATGACTAGTCAGTAGGCTCTACTACTATATTGTTGTTGTTGATGATGTTGTTGATGTTATTATTGTCGTCTTCATCAGCACCAGTGTTTGTAGTGGATAGGAAATGAATCTTCAGTCACAGCAGCAGCACCGTCCCCCTGTCGAGTAAGCTTACTGTTGTACTCGACTCTTAAGTGTTTGCGTTCAACAGCTGTAGAGGGCGACGTGCAGAATGTTGATAGCGACTTTTTGACGATTGAGTGCATTGCAGTCTAAGTGCAGTCAACACGTGTGCATGCATGACTGTTGTATCTGAAAGCTGCATGAGCGCGGATAAGTACTAGTATTGTAATGCCTGCAAGATCTAGAACACGGGCCAACCTACGCCGCGCCGGTATACACAGTCTCCATCCATATCCAGGCACGGTTTGTCGCCGGGTCGGGTGGGCTACAACGGGCTGATCTCCTGGATAGGTGTACAGTGTACTAGCTGCCTGGATTAGTAAGTAGTCATGCCGACTTGTCAGAGCGATGTCTCTTCTTCAAGTTCCTCTAACAGCACGTAGAACTCTAGTGTCTAACGGTTACAGGCTAGCAGGCAACAGAGAAACTGCGAAACACAGCCCGAACGCCGAACGCTTCCCATTCGGCGTTGTAACTTGTAGAACTGTCTATCTGTGTACAAGGAGAGCCCCAGGGCCCAGGGTTAGCAACAGCAACGAACTCTTTGTGTGTATCATGCAGATGAAAAGCTGCAAAACCCACAACGTACCGAAACGTTGTCGTTTACGTGTATCGAATAAGGTAGCGAAATTGTTGTTGTTGTTGTTTTGTTTTTTTGTAGATTTAGGGCCCTTTCTGTTATCAGTACACAGTGGTGCTCGGTGCTTGGCTTACCGCAGCAGGCCAGCGACCGACCCCATGGCCCCAATCGGCGCCCCGCGCGCGCGCCCCGGGGTTAGTGCTTGGCCTGTGTAGTGTAGAGTCCCTCCATGATCCACCAGGGCCCAAACTTCTAACGTTTACTTTCAGACAGTGTTTAGGGTTATGACTAACCCCGGGGCGCTCCACTACACCATTTATAGTTAGATTTTTAAATGGACATTTCAGACTGGGTATTTTGTGAAGAGTCTCAACTGACGGTATGCACATGCAATGACAATGTACGGTGTAGTTTACTGTATGCCCATCATGTAACGTTAAAGTAACATTATTTCCATTAATCAAGAAACTAACCAGGGGTCACACTTAACTTTTTTTTTAACTAGCCAGGCGGACTACTTAGAATCAATTTTGACACTGAAGCAATATTTTGGCTAGCCAGACGGACTAGTTACTTCAGAATTCTATGATTTTTAGCTAGTCCGACATGATTTTGGGTGGCCAATGGCCAGCGGACCATCGCCAATTTCGAACCCTGCTAACCCCGGGCCGGGGCGCTCCTTGTACACATTACTTTTACCTGTGGTGGCATTGGGGCTGGTGGTGATGAAGACAAATCAATGAGATAGAAATATCCACTTAGGCCTACAGGCTAAAGTGATGTGCAAGTGTTCCTGCACTTGTGTGACTGACAGGGAAATTTTGGTTTCCTTGAATGATCGGGCAAACGGGTATGTGGATTTATGTGGAAGCAGTACAATGTACGCCTGTAACATTATTCTGAACATTGATCTTGATGTTGGTTTGATTTGATGTAATTGACCCAACTATACACAGTGCTGTCGCATACAATGTACATGGTACAAAATGTATTTGGTCAGGCTAGGGTTGGCCTCGACCGAAACATCAGTCTGTCTATCTTATCGTCTGGGATATGTTCCGTAGAGACTGCGTTTGTATTCATGGAATCCCGTCAAGAGAGCTGTAATTAAGTTAAAATAAAATGAAAAAACAAAAACAAAAAAACTCTGGACAGATGGATTTTTCTGTCTATAGGCCTAAGGTTCAGCATACTTGTTGATTCTGTGCCTGTCCAGGATATCTACAATTATTTGGAGATAGACACCTGTTTCTGAAACTCCATTAATGCTCTGTTTTAAAAGCAGTTCAACTATGAGTGTATAAATCTCTGCTTTATGAACATGTGCATAATCTCTGTAGATCTGGCAACTTGGCTATAAATACCAGCATCAAGTTCTGGCTGCAAACTATAGCATACATTTGTAACTGTCATCATGGACGACAAGCTTCATCAGACATCTGCTACGTCATTGGTCATTGAGCGCCGACAAGTCCACGTGGAAGAGGTCTCAGAGTTCATCAAGTCTTGTAATCATACTCTGGAAGAGGTCCTGAAGGGAATCGGATGGAGCAGAGAAGAACTACAGGTACCTACCGATACCTAATGTTGCTGATGGTGTTTGTTTCTTTATTCAGTAAAGTCTTAAAAATACAAGGATAATTTGCAAAGTATGTACCCAAGAGTTACATAAGAGTAGGGGCATACGTGTCGGTTCGTTATACTGCTCAGAAGTTAGTTCTAAGAGAGTAGAGAATGAAATTGAAAGTTTTTTTTTTTTTTTCAATTCCACTGTCAGCTTGCCATAGTAAGATTGTACTTGTACCATTACTAATTAGTATCACTCTGTTTCTTTTGTAATCTATTGCACCTAGGAAATTTCATAACCCCTCAGCACATAATGATGATGATAAAATTGCCAGGGTACATACATACTGTATCTCTCTATGCCCTCAACAAAAGGGATGACCAATAGAAGAGGCAATACAATTGCATATTATGATAATAGTACAATATCCCTAAACCACAACAAATAAATGATAAGAATGAAATGCTAATTTTATTGCTTAAATGTACTTCTTCTTTTGTCCAGATCCAATTTATTGTTAGCAAAACACGAAGTAGCAGAATTACAATACAGTCACCTTGCTGAAGTCGACCTTGCATGAGTCGAATAATCACCTAAGGTCTTTTCAAGTCCTCTTCTCTCATTCTCTTGATTTTCATCCCTCATAAGTCAAATTTTCTCCAAGTTGAAGCTTTTTTTTTTCAGTCCAGATACATTTGACTTAGGCAAGGTTGATTGGATAAACTGCCAAATTCTGAGGAGTCATCACCTAAACAATTATTATTATGTAATTTTCAAACTAAATGGGTAGACATAAATCAAAGCTTGCAAATTCTATGAAGGCAGAGGAGCATGCATTTATGTTAACTTTGCACTAAAATGAATACTCAATTAGGCATCAGAATGAGGATTTGATGGTGTAAAATGTTATCCCAAAGTAACAGATATCATGTTTATCCGTTTTTCTTTCTTTCTTATGAAAAGGATCAGGAACCGTTGTTACCATGTCCACGGAACACAAACCATGCCGTGCAGAGAGAATCTCTCAACGCTCACGTAAAACGGTGTGAATGGTCTGGAGATGGGTATAGCAAAGCGGAACGGGTGAGCAGTGAGAGTTAAGAGAAATGGCTCTCAGTCCTTCTGTTGGAAACAAAATTCATTGAAATAGGAATTTTAGGGACATCGGATGTTTACTGGGTAGGCATCTAATTGCTGTCGTTCATATATTACGATATCATCCGTAGTGCTTTGTATTATGTTTAGGAAGTACAAGCTAGGAAATACGATTTTCCTTCAATTTTTTCAACTCAGCATACTCCATTCCAACATTGTTAAATGCTTACTTCAGGTAATTATGAATGCAGATAATATGTGTACTAAATCTTGTACAAAATTATTTAATTACAACTGGACCAATATCTGCAGTATTCTTTTGTTGCCAATATCAGAATATTAGCCACACACTAAGTAGGTGCCTATACCAGGTAATGTCAGCTTCTTCAGAGAGCACATGGAAGCGATTCATGACGTGTGTCAAGATACAACTGTAGGTCTTGTTGAAAATTTGTGTGATTTCCTGAGTTATGATGTTTTCATATTTTCTTTATTTGTGTGTATGGACCATTCCCCTCCCCTGACCTCATCCCCCCCCCCCCCACCCATACACGCACATGCTTCTAGTTGCCTCATATGGCAAGAGTATGCACAAAGAGTATTGCAAAAAGTATTTGATCATTGTAGATGATCTTTATCATTTATCCATATGGTTTGGATTCAATTCAATTCAATTCACTTCAATTCAATTCAATTCAATTCAATTCAATTCATTCGGCTCTAAAAAAAAAAAAATCAAAAAAAAAAAATCAAAAGTACACTATGTACCCAATAACAACAACAGCAATGCGTATACATGCACATGTTATGGAAATCAATGCCGGGACCCCTTTGGATGCAGGTAATATTACCAGAAAGGTGTGTAAATGACGCTCTGCTAGTCCTGGTTGGACAAGTAATTTGAGTTTGAACGATAAGGCTTGTTATCTGTCCTAGAATCTCAACCTCTCCTTCTCTCCGCAGGAAAACGCAGAAGACTTATCTCACAATGAGTTCTTCTATGAAAAGAGTAACAGTGTGCACGGTGTCACTCTGGGTGAGTTCTACAGGTTTAGTTCTCGGTAACTGTCATGGATCATAATGACTTTTGGTGAAGCTGTGATTGTACAGTTCTACCTCGATTAACCGGCCATGTCAGGACCGCCAGGCATCCAGATAAGCGATTTGGCCGGATAAGAGAGAAATGCTTAACTACCATTGTGACAGAGCTACAGGCTTTTAAACGAGTGCCAGTATTATTTCTCCCTTGATACCTAGCAGCTGTCCATCTTTACCATTACACTGCTGGTAAAGGTGTCTCAGATACTGGTGGTAACTATAAATCTCTAGAATCTCTGCTTCAAAAGCAAAGTGTTGATTGTTTTATGTCCATTTCTTTGGGTCTATTTCACTCTCTGTTTGTTTTGAGTGAGATTTGGCACTGAAAGTACATGAAAACATTTAAAAAAAAAGAAGATATCAGCCAGTCCATGTCCAGATAGCAGAGAATCTGGTTAATCAATGGCCATATAATTGAGGTCGGACTGTAGTTATCCTGTTACACTTAGAGTTGGATACATTGTAACTACTGGCACTAGCCGTGTCAGTCATCATGCTATTGCTAATGGGCCGAAGAATGAAAAAGAAATGATAAAATCATGAGAACAAACTCGCAAACTTTTAAAATATTGTAAAGGTGTTTTCCCTGTCAATAGACATATACTGTATATCTGCAGAGTGCATTGTCAATAGAAGAGATATGGTATGCCTTTTAAACTTGTTGACCCTGTCAAGACTCTGCAGAGCCATGTAGCATGTTTATATTGTGTGACTGCTCATTATATTGCACTTAGTGTGATTCCACAAAACCTGAAATTGTAATTTTTCTAATTATTCCAGAAAAGTTCTTACTGGAGTCTCCTATGTAGCCAATTTTGGTATTGTACCCAATTGAAGTGCAGATGTAAGCCTGATCAGTAATGAAGCAGCAGGTTTTTAATGAGTTAGCAGCTTTATGGTAGAAACATGCTTGATCTTTGAAGGTAGAGGTTTGCATTGTGATGTCGATATCGAAGATTGGGTTTACGGTTCCTTCATGTGGTTTACATCCTGAAAAGGACTGTTGGAAGAGGAGATAGATAGATATAAATGAAGAGCTAAAGGTGGGAAAAAGGAGAAGTGAGATGGAGAGTGAGCTAGAGTAGAGGTATTCTTTCTTGAAAACGTGTTAGTCCTGAAACGGACTGTGAACCAGAAGAGAGGGCAAGGAGAGCGAATAGAGAAGGCTCGACGTTCTGGATAGCTTGACTGTCTGTCCTCTGGTTCTCCCTCTTCAATTATCTATTATATCCCTCACAAATTTCTTCTTGTCCTCTGATTGGTCGAGAGCACTGAAAACGACAAAACATATTTCTACCATACAAATCCTTGTCAGGTTCGCGTCACATTATTCTCCTTAGAGAAATAGTAATAAAAAACTATAACACGCTGCCATGGAGATACTTGCTAAGCCCATGCGCACCGTTTTTGTCACAAGCGCGTAACGTTTATTAGACATCATGTCACAGTACAGTTTTCCACCAAACGCTCGACGTCTACGCTTCGAGAGATAAAGGGCATTGCGTGGTCGATGCATACACTTTCACGTTGTAATTTTGTGCGTGAAAAAAAGAGATGACTTTACATCAGTAAACCACTCACTTTACTATGCTGTAACTCTTAAGATTCATTGGGAGGGATATAAAGCAAATATACTAGGCCATTTTTTGAGGTTCTGGTTACACCATGTGTCTTCGGTGACTTCAGTAGTACTATTTTCTGAGGGGCTGCGCCCCTCAGAAAATAGTACTACTGAAGTCATCTCATGCACATAGTTTCAACCAGAACTTCTCAGGCCTGGTATATTCGTATACTAATTACGTGTACTATCTCCTCTTCCAACAGTCCTTTTCAGGATTACCACATGGTAAGCCGTAAACCCAATCATCATTAGAAACATACTTGCTCTTTATTTTTGTTATTACAGATGTATGTACTATTTAATGCTGAAGGTGGAGTGTACAGTGTATGTATTGTAAGCAGACTTTGTGGACTAGTTGTCTGATAATTTGTTTCGAATAATACTCATTTTCGTTCCAGCTGGAGACTGCCTTTCACTCCTAGTATCTGAGATTTCATTGGTGGCTTTTATCATCGCTAGGATCAGTTTCTCAGAGTTGGAATGCCGAGTGATATAACGTCATGTTAGCATCTCCGAATATCCTTCTCTTTATATCCTTTCTACAAGATGTTGTATCTGGAGTGTAAACCTATGCAATTACTTCAAGCATAGATAACATGACAGATATATGGACCACACCAATCCCATCAAAATATTTGCAAATGCTTACACTTCCCATATGGGGACTTCTACTTGGGTTTGTCCCTTTCGGAGAAGTATGACTTGTGCACGTCATGTTCTTCTCAGGTTTAGGGAGTGTGAGAAGCAGTTGCTTCAATAAAAGTGTCTGTTTTATGGTATGTTTTGGTCCACTCAGTGCTGAAGCAGTCAAACCCATCTATGTGATTACATATATGCTTATAGACAGGATAGACTTGGTAAAATTTTTTGATGAGGTCACAGAAAAACAAAAGTGTGCTTCAAATTTCAATCATGGTAGGTAAAAACATGCATGTCTGAGAATCAATCCTGAGATTGACTTCGTAAGATGAGGTTCCTCCTTATTTTTCTATATCGATGAAAACTTTTCCAGGTGACATAGATGAGATTACTGATGGGAGGTAAAAACACAAATGTTATTTACCTGTACTCTGGTTTCATGGTGTTTAACCTTCTGAGAGTGAGTTTGTCCTAGAAGTAGAACAAACTTAGTTGAACATGGCATTATGGTTAAGTGCACTGAAGGTAACCACTGTTAGAGTAGCATGTGATGAGGTTGGCACCTTCTTGCATACTGCACGACTACACTTTCAAGAATTACTAGAAAATATTTGAATAATAATGATAATAATAATAATGATGATGATGATTATTATGACATACAGCTGCATGTTTGTATTTTATTTGTAGTTTCGTGACTTGGTTATGTCATGTGCTCTTTGTAATGAAAGTATACCCTCTGTCTTGCCTCCTATTCAGACAACTCAACTGGCACATTGCCCAGAACGATGGACCGACTGGCTGTGGAAGCAAGTCCCTCAGAGAGGCTGGCCCTGTATGAGACTGCCCTGGAGAAATGCCAGGCAAGGAGACGAGAGGAGCAGGACTACACAGACCTGGAACTGAACTTAGACCAGGATCAAAGTAAACAATACCTTTGTTATGCCACAGTACTACATATGTGACCCGCTACAACTAAAGGATCCGGAAGTCGAGGGAGGTTGACTTTTTGAATATGACGTGACATTATTCCGTTACTCTTTTGCTTTCATTTCATATATAACACGGCTCATAAAAGTACTCAAATGCAGAGATATCGATGATTTTATTAGAGTATGTCAAATGGTTTAGGAAATCAGCGTTTCGAAAAAACCTCCTTCAAAGTTTGTCTTCCGACACAATCGTGATTAGGGGAGGCAAGACAGGTTTCACCTCATGACAATAGAAGGCATGCTCCTGGCAACCTCCGCAATGTTCATTCAAGCTTAGCGCCAGCGGTCTATGCACGACCAATCAGTAACTAGGATGCCACGCACTGACCAATAAGATCACTCCCTCATTGCTAGGGGTAGAGTCTACACGTATCTGCGGCGCTAAATCCAAATATTTGGACACGTTTCTGTTCCGTTGAAAGTCGGAAGATCATGGCCCAGAAAAACGCTAATTTCTAACCTTTCCTCTGATCATTTAGCTTCGAAATGTTGGCAGATGGTAGGCAATACATGGGACTACAAAATTATGCCGAAACCAGAAATCTGATGGTTTTGACCGATTTTGATGATTTGACTTCAAATTCGATTTTCTTGGCACAGCCGTCAGCGACTTTCAGATCCTTTTGTTGTGGCGGGTCTCATATTATTAGCATCATAAAGTGGAAACTATCATTATTCCCTGAGTCAATGTGATCATGGCTCTTTGTTTGTGTGATATATTGGAAAATGCTGTGAATTACTTATACATGTATATTCAAACAATATAAAATAGAATCATTTTATCAAAAGCAAGAAATAGAAAGAGGAAGAACAAAACAAAGCAATAAATGCACAGTGAAAAGACGTTTGAAAAGACTGAGTAACGGATGAACCATTCGGCATTGTACCAACATAGCCATCGTTATCATTTTTCTCATCTAGTCTGTGTTCACAGATCTGCTCAAGTACAAAATGATGAACTGATATGTTTGAAGGCTTCCATGGCGGTAGAACATTGGGTGGTATAAGGCTTAACAGTGCACCACATATTCTTTCTTGAGTATATATGTGCCCTGAAAATGGCCTACCCAGTCTGGGTAGGCCATTTTTTTTGGGCCAAACACATACCCTTGAAAGAATATGCGTTGCACTGTTAAAGCCTTCTACCACCCAAAATGATGAACTACACTTCATTTCTGTGGATTTTTGGCCTGCAATTGTCACAATTTGCTTTCAGTTATGCCATTCCTTACAAGAAGCTGATATACTGGGTTCCCAAAATGTAGGAGAGAGTGTCTACTTTAGTGACCTAAATTCATGTTACTTATTTGTGTTATGCTGACCAGGAAAATGGGGGTGATAAAAAAAAATAAAGTTTCTTCTATCAATATCTGCATGTATTTTTGTTTAAGTTAAATTTTCCAACGTAGTAGCGCACTCATTTTGTGTAAAACAAAAGAGTTTGCGAGCCCAGCGCATGCTGTATTCATATCTCAAGTCTGATCAATATTTCGCATTGTTCAATGGCACATGCAGTTGGCCAAGGAAAAGGGATACATGTCGTCGCTGGGGCAACAAGACCTCGTATCTACAAAATGTCAAATGTTCAGGAGAGCCAAAAAACATGGCGGCCAAAGCACTATAGCAAATGAGATAGCCTTTCCTCTGACATGCTGTGGTGGCTTCATTTTTGGAGTAAGACAGTTGGGATTTGGCCAGGACATCACTTAACCCATTATTTGAGCATCAATCCCGGAAAGTCATTTTCACCAAAATTTCAGATACAAGGTCTTGTCACCCCAGCGACAATGTATTGCTTGACTGCTTCCATACAGGCGAATTGCGAACCTGTCCTTCTTTTTTTTTTTTTTCAACAGGCAAATATAATGTAAACCCTATTCTAACTGGGCTATTTGAGACCAAGTTTTTACGGGGGGGGGGGGGGGGGGGGGGGGGTTATCTCGGCCGCTGATCGCGCGATCGCCGCAAAATTTTGCCTGTACATAGAGCTGGATGTCAACTACAAGACAATAGAAAAAATTAGATTTTATAGTTTTTAATAAATTAATTATGCAAATTTACACATGAAATCATATTTTCACCTATAACTCCATTAAAAAGATTGAAGGATTGCTCGATTTTTGTGTCAGAGTTCCTCAAGACATATCGAACAATTTTCTTATAAAAAGATAGCGCAATCAAAATCAGTTTCTTTTGTTTTGTATTGTTTTGTTAATTTCTTATGTATTTTACTGTTTTTTCGACCTTTTGTTTTCTATTGTTTTTTGCCAAAATTTGTTGCAGGCACTTTTCCAAGCTGATCTACATTAGAATTGATTAATTTCAATGGTTAAAAGTTGAAATAATCTAATTTATATCAATTAAACAAAAACACAATTTGCATTGGATTTGCACACAAAATCATGAATTTGAGCTGTTTTGGGGTTGACATGCATATGCAAAGCATTGCATAACTTCAGAACGGTGTACCTAGACGTGGCAAATTTGGTCTCAAAATATGCGGGAGACTTAAATGAAAAAAGTCATGAAATGCCGCGGCAAAATCTTTGCGCGTTGCGGAATCGTGGCGCGAAATGTCGATTCGAAATGTCGAAATTTGACCCCCCCCACCAATTAGAATAGGGTTAAAGTCACTGAAGGTTCTCGGAGAATTTGAGGAGGAATGGGTGTATTTAAAGGACAAGTTCACCTTCATAGACATGTGGGTTGAGTGAATGCAGCAATATTAGTAGAACACATCAGTGAGAGTTTGAGGAAAATCCATCAATCCGTTCAAAAGTTATGAATTTTTAAAGTTTCTGCTCAGTCACGGCTGGATGAGAAGACTACTATAGCTTGTGATGTCACATGAGTACAACGGTATAAAGAAAGCATAAAGAAAAATTCACCTTATTTTCACTTTTCTCGCATAACAAAAGAACACTCGACTTCTCTCTTTCAGAAGGCAAGGGGAATAATAATCCTTAACATACATCAGTAACAAGGCCAAGAAATGTGCACTTTATTCAAAAAGAAAAATTTTGTGAAATTCTCTTTTTGTTTTCATTATATCGTTGTACACATGTGACATCACACACTGTACTAGTCTTCTCATCCAGTAGTAATTGCGCAGATACTTAAAAAATTCATAACTTTTGAACTTTTGTCCTGTAATAGATTGCTCTTGTAGTACATCGATGATTTTTCTGACATACGTATGTTTAGTTTTTTTCATTAGCACAAAAGCAAGCTCAATTTAAAACTCTTTTGCTGATTTCATTGGTGACCTTCAGACGATGATGATAATGCTGGAGCGAAGCCCAAGAGCAGACTGGAAGTACTGGCTGAGATGAGAGACTACAGGAGAAGGAGGCAGAGCTATCGGGCCAAGAATGTCCACATCACCCGAAAGACCAAGACAGATGTAAGTCTTTGACTACTGGGGTCAAAAGGGGCCTGAGCTCTCGATCCTAGCAGAATCTTGGTCAGAGGCACAATGACAAACAGGCAGGGACAGCAATCACTTACAAGGACTACACACAACAAGAATAGTCAGGGGAGGGCTAGGGACACAGAACAAAGATTACAAAAGGGGAGGTTGGAGGTCACAGGCAAGGAGCCCAACAGGTAAAGGGAGGGGGATTAAAGGAGGGTGGACAGACAAAAGGCAGAGGAGGGTCAGTGATGATCCCCGAGGACCATGGGGGGGGGGGGGGGGGGGCAACCTTTGAAGGATAAGGATGAATAGGGAGGCAACATCAAACAAGATAAGGAACAACAGAGGGATAACGAAAGGAAAAGAGTGAAATAGCAACAGCAAGAGTGGGGGGGCTGAGCAAGCAGCGAGCCCTAACCTGGTGTACCAAGAAGAGGCACCAAAATGAAAGTAAGAGTCTACCAACAAATGCAAGTTATGAAACATAGCAAAGTGTATAATTATATAGAACACACTTACTACTGCTTAGGAGATTATGTAGTGGTACTCATTGGGAGACTGAAGCTTCTGTTTAGAAAGGAAATCTTTTCAAGAGTTTATAATAAGTTTTTTTTAAACAAATGTCATTTGGAGGGCAACAGGGTAGTGGGTGTAATGAGATACATGCAGTAGTTTCCCAGCATTTATACAGGTACTGTACTTTGTTTTTCTTGAGTTCTTCTTATTGTCTGTGTGTTTATGTGTGAGTGTGAATTTGTTGTGCACATATTACATTACCAATATGCAGCTGTGGCTTCATTTTTTTGCATTCATATAAATTTATGAATCTTATTTTTTAGTTTTTCCCATTGTCTGTGTGTTTATGTGTGTGTGTGAATTTGTTGTGCACATATTACATTACCAATATGCAGCTGTGGCTTCATGTTTTTGCATTCATATAAATTTATGAATCTTATTTTTTAGTTTTTCCCACTGTCTGTGTGTTTGTGTGTGTGTGTGGGTGTGTGTGTGCTTACCACGTAGGATGACTTGTTGCATGCATACTGCATTGCTAGTAAATTTTGTATGCACCTTTGGCTTCAAGTTCATGTATTCATAAATTTATGAATTTCAGTGAAAATGGGTTTTGTTGCTTGTCATTTTTACCCTATTCCTCTGTTTTCACTTTGTAATACTGTTTGTGTTTTTTATCAACATTCTATCTATACATTATGATAATACTAGTTCTTGCAGATTAAATCTTGTTTCCATCACGATCTAATTGAAATGTTTCAATGAATGTTTGACAGGTGATGAGGGAAATTATCGATACTCACATGAAGTTCCTTGAGGAAACCAGCCGGCTGGAAGGGAATAGCAAAGACAATGAGAAGCCTTGGGCAGGCCATGCAGAGAGGTAAATCTGAATGCTTTGTTCGTTTGTTCATTTTCCATCCGAGAAGATGGCTGGATAGCCCATATTCAGCTACACTAAGCTGGTCTTCCATGCGGTCCAGTTGGATGTGAGGCTTTCTACAGAGCAAGGTTCCCTGGAGTTGTAGATTACATATTATATAACGCCTGAAGAGATCCTTGTCATTTGATTGGTTGTTTGACATTGATCATTCGGCCCATTTCACTATGACGTCATCATCCGTGAAATTGTGGCTCCATTTACCATGCAATTTTGGATCCATATGATTTGCTGCATTGCACGCTCGCTGAGAGCCCAGCTTACTACCTGTGTAAAATGCTTGCGTTTGCAGTGTGTGTATGCGATAGCGTGCTAGCGTAAAGCGCTCGGTGAGCACTCTCACGATCTCCGATTCTCTCTCGTTTCTAAATTGATAAAATATAAAATGACAAAGATCTATTTTAGGCGTTATGTAAAACAAATAATAGATGTTTTTCATTCGTGCAATGGACAGAATATTTCACTCTTTGAAAGATGAAATGTTTGATCCATTCAACTCAGCTGCACTTCGTTGAATGGATCATTTCATCTTTCACCTCATGAAATATTCTGTCCATTGCACTCATAAACATTCATTATTTGTATACTAGTTGTTGTTGCTGTTGATGTAGTTTTGAGCACATCATTGAGGATTTGATATTTGTGCCTTTATCTCAATCAACTTAGTCAGAATAACTAACATTGCAACAATAATCCCACAAAAATTAGAGTACTATCTGAATAATTTCTTGTACATATTGCAGGCAATTACAGTCACTATGATAGCAGCCCTCAAACCTTTCAGTCTGGTATATAAATTATTACCCTAGTAGCTCATATTATGAAGACCGTTTTTAACTGGCATTTGGATGATTTGTGCTTTTCCTTGAATTTACTGTTTGATACTTTTATTCTTTCTCTAATTGATTACTTTTATCATTGACATCATCATCATCGTCATCATGATAGCTATTACATACTTTTGAATACAAGTATTGCTATCTTCAGAAGCACGAAGCTTGTTCTGATAATCACCCATTCTCCCTGTGTAGAAGTCCAAGAGATGAGACCAAGGTCAGTTTATCAGGGAGGGACAGCAGTGGTCAGCAGCAAAGGTCAAGGAGCAGAAAAAGGGACGATGGTGACCGAGACAGACGGAGCAGATCCCACAGTAAAGAGGGCGGGTCCGGGTCTGGGTCCAGGTCCAGTCACCACAGCGAACATCGCCATGGCAGCCACAGTAAACACAAACACAAGAGTAAGCACAGATCGCAGCGCAACGATGATGAGCGAGACTAACTTATTCTGCGGAAAGTTTCTGTGTTACTTAACAAGGTTACAAGTCTTTACTGTTTTTATGCCTCCACCACAGAGTGTCACTGGAGGCATTATGTTTTCGGGTTGTTCGTCCTTCCGTCTGTCCGTGATAGATTTTGTGGACAGCATTACTGAAAAAAAAACTGTTTAACGTATCCTGATGAAACTTGACATGTATATGTATGAGTGGGCAAAGTTGTGCCTATCAATTTTTGGGTGCACATGCTCAATGTCAAAGGTCAAAGGTCAAGTTCAAATGTTCAAAATTTCACTATTACCCCCATATCTATGCAATGCCTGAAGTTATTTTTTTGCAACAATTAGTGTATACATGTACTACCAAATGAAGATTCTCTGAAAGAGTTTGGGGTCATGAGGTCAAAATTCAAAGGTCAAAGATCAAGTAAAAATGTTCAAATTTCATTTTTTTTTCTCCATATCTCGGAAGTGGTTCAAAGTATCTTCATGGAACTCAGTACATATTCATGTACTGATTGGCAGTGATTATCTAGGGAATTTGGGGGACATGGGTCTAAGGTCAGGGGTCAAAGGTCAAGGTTAACTCAAAATTTCACTTTTCCCCTCATATTTATGCAGGATGCCTGCAGGATTTTGCTTGAAACTTAGTGCATATATGTATTACACAATAGAGATTCTCTGGGAAATCTTTCACCAAAAAGGTCAAAGGTCAAAATGTCAAAGGTCACGTGAAAGTGGTAAATTTCACTTCTTCCATTAGGAAGTGGCTCAAGGTATCATCATGAAACTTAGTACATATTTATGCATGTTCTGCCTGACAGTGATTCTCTTAGGAATATTAGGGTCATAGGGTCAAAGGTCAAGGGCCAGGTTGAATTTTGATTGTGTAATTCAAGACAGAGTGAAGCCACTAGTATGACAGCCTTGGAAGACCCATTTAAATTTTCTAATTTATGAATACATTGTACTAAGGTTATATGTTACTGTAGCGGGGGTCCTCTTGGGGGATATTGAGTGGTGTGGGTGTGTGTGTGCGGGGAGCTGGATGATGACTGGATGTGTGAGGGGGTGCTGGGTGTGTAGTTATGCCCTACTGGATTAATGATGAGGGGTTCTTATGGCTATCCAGTGGGTATAAGGGGTGAACACGAAGCACCATAATGGATGACCGAGTGGGAGACGGATCTGCATAACGTAATTTGAGAGGTGCCCCAATAAACTTGAGAGAGGCCCTCTATAGCTCAGTGTCAACATATTGTGATCCATCACTCCCCCCCCCCCCCCACTTAATTATGTCATCATCCCTTGATGACATAAAAAAGGAAATGTTCACTTTAAAACATGTAATAATCTCTGAACCTAGAAGGTGGTTGACCCTGACCATGTCTCTCAGGATAGCGACGAAGTTGGCCCTCTTCACAAGTGGGACTGCTGGACTTGGCATCAGTGTTTCCAGTGTCATCATCCCTTTCTCCATTCTCGTCATCTTCAGTCCCTTTCATGCTCTCTTCCTCCACTTCATCATTTCTATTGATACCCGGATCATCATCACCAGAAACTATTGGGACATCACCATCTGGTCTCCCATGTGGGCACAAGACATATGCTGCAGTGGCCACTGGTTCGGAGTCTTCACTGTCCAGGACGCTGGAGGACTCATGATGAACAGAACCAGGATCCTCTGACGGAAGCCAAGGACATAGTTTCATTTGAGTGCGGTGCAAGACTTTCTCTCCAGACTTGTTCCTTACAACATACACTGGCCGATCTGGAAACGGTTGCTTCACTACAAGATAGGGCTGCGCTTCCCAGCAATCTTGGATCTTATGTCTACCTTTGAATGCTTGCTTCCAAACAAGGACATACTGACCCAATCCAAGTGGTGCCTCGAACACTCGCTCATCCTGCTTAACCTGTCTAGCAGCTATGACACCTCTTGCCTGTCTAGCAGCAATGGCTCGGGCTGTTTTCAACCGACTCTGATGTCTCCTGACGTAACCAGTCACTGTTCTGTAACGTCGAACCTCCCCACTTGGATCAATACCACATGATGAACGCGCATTTCTCCCAAACATCAGGAAGAAAGGGTCCACTCCAGTTGCTGAATGAGGGCTGTTATGGTAGGCAAACTGGTACTGAGACGGAGGAAGAGGCCTATGTCGTTGTCTGATGGGAGCTTCTGACCCAGTATCAATCAGGTGTGTGATTGCATCAGTATATCCCACATCATCGTCCATTGTAGAGAATGTTTCCCGATGCTTTATGAGGAGTTGCTTCAGTTTGTCCACTTGTTCCACACCCAGACTGGAACAATCTACGTTAACGGGTACATGAAGGTCATGCTCATCCTTTGTCTCAGCTGATATCCTGCAAATACCAGCAGTTCCTGAGGCATTTAGCACAGGCTGATCTTGGCAATACCTCTCCCCAAGGTATAAGTGACCAAGTCTGGTGGTATCTGGTAGAATCACTTCGGTTTCACCCTCATTCTGTAATGCCAAGGAAAACTTGCCATCCTGTACATCCACGAAACTGGGAGGAACGATTACTCCACGTGGTATGGCACCATCATTGTCAGGCTCCAGAACAGCTTCAAAGTTGAACCCATTGCGTGCCGGAATCTGGCCTTCAATGATCACAGACTGTCGAGCTGAGATCACAACACCTCCACTCAGACATGCCTTACCAACTCTGCCATCCTCATCACCTAGCTTGGATCTGTCACTCATGAACTTCATGACCTTTTGCCAAGCTTGCTTAGAAGTAGGCTGATTAAGTCTCGAAAGGTATCCCTGTCCTGGCAGCTCAATCCTCTCCCAACATTCCTGTAGGACATTCTTCCCAAGAATCCCTTGGACTGAGTCGGGTTCCCTTTTTTCCTCAGAGTCAGCCAGGACCAAGACAACCCTCTCCGGGACTATCTCTCCAAGGACCTTGATATCGGTCTCAAAACATCCGACATATGGGATGGTACTGCCATTAGCAGAGACTAGGGTGAATGGGGAAGGAATCTCCTTCAACACTCCACACGGTTTCAGGTGTTCCCTGTAGAAACTCTCACAGATCGTTGTAACTTGAGAGCCTGGGTCCAGCAAGCACGATACTTCAACACCTTCGAATTCAACATCAACTGCATAACAATCTCCGACTGTCTTTGCCAGGAAGTCAGTATCCACATTCTCAGAACTTGCGTCAACACGTGAGGTTCCAGCCCTAATTGGTCCTTCATTCCTTTGATCTGGCTGAGGCCTCTGTTGGTCTTGATTGGCCCTCTGATCTGGACTGGATGCCTGCTGTTCTGGTCTCCCTGATCTGGCATTATACTGGTTCCGTGTAGGGCTTGGTTGATTCACTCCTTCAGGTTGAGACCAATGCTGATACAGTTGCGCCCGCTGGTCTTGGAATAATCACTGTTGATCAGGTTGAGTGAAACGCTCACTGGTCTGGAACTGTAGTTGGTATGGTTGATATGCATACTGACTAGGGTAAGGCCCCTGCCGATACCTTTCAGGGCGATCTTGTGCAAAATGCCCATATATCCCACATGAATAACAGGCTCCTCTTGCTTGTCTCATCGGGTATGCAGGACGGGAACCACCAGTACCAGGGGGAACTGAAAGAACAGGTTGCACAACTGCACGCACTGCTTGTACCAGGTTTTCTCCCATCTTCTTGAGTGCTACCAATATGTCAGACGAAGGGGTTTGGTGTCCTATCTGCTTGGTCTGTAGAGCAGCCTGTCGTGCACTCTCATGACCCTGAATTCGCGACTCCTCCTGACCAGATCTCCTAGTCACAAATTCTCTCAGATCTCGAAACTTGATGGCGTCATCCTTCTCGTAACGATCCTGACAAGTGTTGCGAAGGATCTGGTCATCCAATCCTTCAATAAACTGCTCTACCAGAATATCATTCGGATCTGAGTACAGCTTTTCCTCTCATTGACAGAGATTGTTGAGTCTTCGCTTCAAATCGATAGCATAATCTCGCAGAGGTTCTCCTCTTCGCTGCTTTCTTTGCAGGAATTGAAGGATCTCCTCAGCACTCCTAACATCCTTGATAAGGGCTTTGACCTCAGCCTTGGGGAGTCCCCGTACAAAATCAAGGAGATAAGCTGTCTTCTCTTCTTCTGAGATGCTGTACCTGGAGAAGGCAGCACTGATACTAGTGATGAAGTCATCCACCTCTGACGCTCTTCCTTCAAAGATAGGGATCTCCCGTTCCGGGGCCATAACGAACTTGGACGACTTTCTCATGGACAGCTCCTGAAGTTGCGTCCTAAGGTGTGCTAACTCCTTGCTGGTTGTGTCACCATCTACATGGCTAGGCACAAAAGGAACGTACACAACCATGTCCTTCCAGCCTCCAGATGGTGCAGGAATCTGCTCTTGCACTGCCATAGCTCTCCTCTTCCTACCATCCTCCTCGGTAAAAACCAGTCCAGTTGCCAGAGGATGAACACCTTATAAAACTTCCAACAACAGGTGTCCTTCACTTTGCAAGGGATTCTCAGAGACATCCCCCGGCGCATCTTCAATCTGAGTGTAAGCCATCTTCAACGATATTATAACTTACTAATCATACAAAAAAGCTTAACCTTTTCCAAAGAAAGAAACAATCAAAACCTTTCTTTTCCTTTACAAAAAGAGGTACACTGATGGGAAAACCTGGCCCACCTCCAATAACCTGCAATCACAATTGCAATAGAATCATTCCTTTTCAAAATGATCTTACAATACTGGTACTCTCAAGGGGAACTGACCATCACAATCAATCAATCCCCCTGAATACTCATATGGGTACCAGCAATATCACTGCGCCATGGACAAGAAGTTATGAATACCATCGCATAAGAAAACATCCAATGATCTTGGATACATATTGCTGTAGACCTACAATACACCTTTCTCTTCCATACATTACAGTATAGCATGTTCTACCAATCAGTTACAGACATTTGTGGAGCTATGCCAATGAGCTATACCAATTAGTTATATCATTTTAGTTATAGACATTTGTGGAGCTTTGGTTAATGCTGTCCACACCTGTCTAATACAGTTTTTCAGTCTTTAACAATGTCCTGTCAATTCGTCCTTCACAACAATCGTCCACTCTTTGATAGCGTTGAGTCCATGAAATGCTTTAGTAGCAATTCAGTCTTCACCTCTATACATTCTCAAAGTTCCACCAGATAGCTGTCACCAGAACGTAGCCACATCACCGCCAACAGGATGCTATCATCAGTCTATGTTGTATACCAGCATCAGTCACAGCGCTGAACAATGGTAGCCCCACAGATTCAATGTTCCTCAGCTGCTACTCCATTCCTTCGCTAAATCACTGGAGCATCACAATCAGCCGTCACCAAAATGCTGAAAGTTACATCAATTCCAGTTCAACCCCCTTCTCACTATGAAGACATGTCCGTGCGTAAAATCAACCCCCTTCCTGGTACAACAACAGTTTGTACCTGTCATACACTGAATGCTACATCTGTCTTGCTGCAGCAACAGACTCATGGCACCAACCATGAGACATACTGGTCCAATCCCCTCAGTTCCTACTGTAGCACAACGTCTCCGATATCCTGCTCAGATGAGTATGCCAAGATCCCTCTCGAATCCCATCCTCGTCACCAAAAATAGCTGTAGCGGGGGTCCTCTTGGGGGATATTGGGTGGTGTGTGTGTGTGTGTGTGTGTGTGTGCGGTGAGCTGGATGATGACTGGATGTGTGAGGGGGTGCTGGGTGTGTAGTTACGCCCTACTGGATTAATGATGAGGGGTTCTTAAGGCTATCCAGTGGGTATAAGGGGCGAACACAAGCACCATAATGGGTGACCGAGTGGGAGACAGATCTGCATAAAGTAATAGGAGAGGTGTCCCAATGAAATTGACAGAGGCCCTCTATAGTTCAGTGTGAAGATACTGTGATCCATCACATTACCCTTCTTTTTTGTGTGTATGTGTATTCAGAAAAAGGAATGATGGTCCAGATTTTGCATTGTAGTCTTTAATGTTTGTTGTGTCTTCCTTTCATGTGCGCAATCACCACACAAAACTGTTGAGGACAGACTGATTTTGCTATAACAAGCATTTCTCACAGACCCCTGCTCAAGTATACTCGATGCTCATCCCCAACAGGTTTAATGTTATTGTTTGCACCAGTCTATGTCCAAGTTGCTAGAGTTTACAGACAACCTTGCCTAAGTCGAATCTATTTGGTTTCTACACAAAGTGTAGAATCTGCAAGATCAACAACAACATCTTTAATATTCTTATATAGATCTAAAGAACTCTCAGATATATTAGAACTAGGGCTTACACTATAATGCAAACCATGAAAAAGCAAAATGCAGAAAATACTTGTGAAAAGTTACCATTGTAGATCATGCAGATTGTTGTTTTTGACTCAGTGTCAGATGTTAAGAAATCCAAATTTTGCAACAATTCCAGCTGGTAAACAAACACCAAACACAGAGAAGTTTCTAAATCCAAATTCCAATGTCAACTTTGCAATGACTGTCGCAGTAACTGGTGAAATCCAAGCAGGAAAATAGTCCACTTGATGTCAATTAAATTCCACCTCCAGAGTGAAAAATCAAACTGTATCACTAAGCAGGAAAATGCTGAAAATCTAGCCACCACCAAGTAGACCATCAACGTTGTAGAGGTAGGCCTATAACGTCTAGGATGTGTAGGCCTACTAAAATGCTTGTAGACTCTATAAACTGTAACATGTTATTCTCCCTAGGTAGGCTCGCCATACTAGATTCTAGTCTCTGTAATGTAGTTCTGTAGATCTAGAGGTCTGTCTAGATCTAGACTGACCACGCAGATTTTGTCTTGACCCTAATTGTAAAAGTTTACAGTACAATTATAAAAATTATACTGCTGCTTCTTGTGTAGGGCAAGCTTGTTTGACACAACATCTATTTGCGGGGATGACTGAGTCTAAGATTGCGAGCTCTGCAACAAAGCAGTCTATTTTGCATGTTTGACTGATACGAGAGCTGCAGTAGAACGACCTGGCCCTGATCCTGGTCCTGCGCTAGTAGTAGTAGGCAGTGTAGTAGAACTAAAACTAGGCTTAGGAGGAATGACAGTAGTCGATGGTGTTGTAACGTTAGAAGGGCAAGCTACCTCATTACTTACTGATGAAAGGCATCTGCTCATACGTCTTTTTTTGGCTTCATCAACGTAGGCATAGTGCTTGATGCTACTGTCGGACTTGTATCCTGATACTGACGACACAATGTGTCTGGCTTCGAACCCACTTGAATCGATGTTGCGCGTAGGCAGTGATTCGTGTAGACTTTTGATGTTTGTGCTTCAAGGGAAATTTTCTTTCTCACCCAAAGTATTCTTGCTGACGGGAGCATTGTAGTATCACACTTGCTCGTCGCTTTCCACGTTCACTTTGGGACATTGAAAAAAGTCATCACTTGCTTGATTGAGATGAGAAACGTACATTTGAAATGCTTCAACTGGACAGTTGGGCTTTTGAGTTTCATACATTCTTCCTTTGCTGACTACGCGAGTTATCCAGTGATTCTCCACGACGATTTTTAGTCAGTTTGTCACTGGCAAGGTAAACATATCTCTCATTTGTCAAATCAGTCACGATTTCAAAATCTGTCTTGGAAAAATTGCGTAAGTTTTCTCTACCGCGATTGCATAGGTGCAAGATAATGTCAATGAACACTTTGTTTTGAAGCCCTCGGGGAGTATTCACATCCAGTGCTGATGACGACTTGATTTTCAACATGTCCTCCTGTGCAATAGGATCTTTGTGATCAACAAAGCCTTTGCCTTCCTTCTTTAGTTTAACGAGAATCGCATGAAACGTTGTATTTGCCTCCTTGAATTGAGGGTCGTTTACAATGTCAAAGTCGAAAGCACTCACTTTTTTGAAGTATCCTGTAATCCATATCGCAGAGTCATCATTGACCTCTTACTGTAGAATTCCCCATTTGATCTGCGAACTTCTGCGTGAAACAAACGGAGAAACTTATTCAGTTCTGGCGCTGTTATCGTCTCGGAAATGCTAAATCCTTTGGCTTCTGTGTATGCTTTTAATACATTCTCCGCTATGTTGATGACTCTTGTAGTAGATTTAGAGTCTTTTTCATCTATTAATTTGTCCAAATCTCTTCCTCCAAGCGATGTAAAACGGTTTGTCGAATTCACCATTTTGACGAAAACAAATTTATTGCAATTTCATATTTTGCGCTAGGCACTTTTCCAGTGTGTGCATGTTAAGTTGCGAAGCATATGCGCACGAGCAGACGTTTGTTTTGATCGTATTGTTTACGTCATCTCTCTTGATATAATGCGCTTGTTGTTTACATACAGGGTTATATTCCATGGTTGTACGTAATTTACATCATCTTTTAGAAATATAATGCTTCTCATCCTTGTGACCATGGTCACGTGACAGCATTTTGACCAATCACACATTGGTATCTTTAAAGGTCATATGATATAAAAAGAAGATGACTTGAAACAACCCTCCACTTTGGCAATTATTCAACGTTTGCGAGATGGACTTATTACAGCAAGGTTGACTGTATTTCATTATTGAAGTGGGAGTGCAAATGGAACAAAGTTCATGTTCACTGTTAAAGTGTATGCTATGGAAGAAGTGAATTTTTTAGTAAGATAGTGAATAGCAATATTTATGTATGCATTGTTCAGTGAGTGCAAAATATGATCTGGTGAGAATACATGTAACATATTCTGTGCCCAGGCTCTTAGCTATAACCTGCCCAGCTTTTTCTCAGTCAGCTGACCAATGTTCTATTTCTGACCTATACCCTAGATCATAATTATGTAACCCATTCATGTGTGATAATGCTATAGTCCAATTTGAAGACAATGCTGACACAATAGAGTCATAATGTCATAACCATTTATCGCCATGGAAACTGTTTCTTAACGACCTCACCTGGCCCGAATGTCTATAAACTCTATTGTTGCTAACCATGCTCACACCTGGTTCCAACCTAAGCTATGTGACATCATCACTTTGCTAGAGCTTACTCCGTGGAGATTTTAGGGATAGGCAATCTCTTTTTATAGACGGATAACCTCAGAGATGTCTTTGCCAATCAGTGAAGAAAGTGCTGTGGCAGATTTGTTGTAATGAGAGTTAAAAGGTAAGGCTTTAGGAGTGTGAGGGCTGCAAATAGAAATGGCATATCTAAATATCAAAATAACAATAATTTGTTCAAAGAGAATATTTCTGCCTGTATAACTTGCTATGCTGCTTGGTGAAGAAAGGTTAATGCAGTGGTAATTCCCTAAGGAAAGTTAAACAATCCAGTAATATACACTGTATTATGTTTTTCCAAAGATGTACCACTTTAGAGTTTATGGCAGTGACATACAAGCTAGAATAAATAAAATCATGCAAAAAGGTCATGCTATCACAGGCTGTAAAATTGTTTCTGAAGTCTTAGTTAACTTGGCACATATCAGCGACCTGAGCTCTTCAAAACCAGATGAGGGGATCACTTTACGTTTCACATTTGGAGGCTTCAATAATGCAGGGTGTAATGCAGGTGACTCCTGTTATAACAAAGTCCACAGAACCAGCAACTTTGTTTGTTATACACATATTTCATCATTGTGGAACAATTAAGTATATTAATATATATATAGATGATAAATGTGGGACCTGAATTTTACACTTTGTAATGATAATTTTTTTTTTTTTGATAATGATAATGATAATGAATAGCATTTATATAGTGCTTAATACTGATGTTTCTAAGCACATCAAATCAGGGAAAAAATAATATATATAACGTAAAAACAAAATACAGCATTATGTACATATTATGATAACGACAGCAACAACAACAACAGCAAAATTAAGGTTGTGTTAACAGATGAGTTTTCAACAATGACTTAAACCTATCAACATTTCCAGCATTACGAATATAAAAAGGGAGTTTATTCCAAAGAAGTGGGGAAATAACTGAAAAGGCCCTATCACCATAACGTGTACAGGTGCGGGGACCACATGATAATTGGAGAGTGGAGGAAGAACGGAGAGAACGGGTTGAAGTGGAGGAGCGGAAGGAAATTAAATCTTTAAGATAAGATGGGGCAAGATTATTGCATATCTTGTAAACAATAAGGAGGATTTTAAAAGTGATACGTTGATGGATGGGGAGCCAGTGGAGGGATTGGAGAACTGGAGTAATGTGGTCAGATCTTTTTGTAAGGGTCACAAGCCTAGCAGCTGTATTTTGAATTCTTTGAAGTGGTGCAGTACTTGAAGCAGGGAAACCAACAAGAAGGGAATTTATAACTGCTTTAAGTGGGGGTATCAATAACATTAAATGATACATCTATCATTTCCATAATTTCCTTTTCTGTAGACATGAGTATGTGTAAACGTAAAGATAATAACTCCCTCAGTTTTTGAGCATTTGACTAGAGATGTGGCACATGTGACCACAATAAAGGTTAAATGTGCAAAGCACATATTTTGTCGATGTTGAACAGTGTGTTGCTATGGTAACAGCAGTATTTTTTTATCCTATAAAAATCATACAAGTATATAACTCCCTCTGCTTTAAGTGGGAATATCAATCACATGAAGTGATACAGTTGTACTTCTAGTATAGATTATAATTTCCTTCTCTATAGATGATAGAAGAGGTAATAGATAAAACATGCAAAGAGTACAACACAAAAACTCTATGTTCATTTATTCCTCATTTGTGAGCATAGTCTGAATTGGAAGTGCATTGCATTATGTTGTTGTTGTTGGTTTGTTCTGTTTGTGTGTGCTGTTGAGTGTGTTGTAATTTTCTTGAGTGATTATGAGTGTGTGTATTGTATGGATTGGTGTGTGTGGGTGTTTGTGCGTATTGGATGGCTGCATGGGAGGGGAAGTGCATTGTACACAATATAGGAGTGACAAGTTGTTTTGTTTTGAATTTTTTTGTTGTTGGTTGATTCTTTGTGTGTGTGTTGGTGAGTGTGATCCATCGTGAGTGTTGTAATTTTCTTGACTGATTTGTGAGAGTGTTTGTATGTGTCATATTGAGAAGAGTACGGTAACAGTGAGGATTGAGGAGTTTTTGTGTGTGTGTGTGTGTGTGTGTGTTGTATGTGTTTTTCTTTTTCTTCATCCTCTTTGTTTGTTCGGTTTGTGTGTGGTGGTGAGTGTTGTTGTTGTTTTTTCTTGGATTTTTTTTGTACATTTTCTTTTTTACTTCATCCTCTTTGCTGTACGTTTTTAAATGTGATTTGTTGTAATTTTCTTGAATGATTTTTGAGTGTGTGTTTTAATTTTTGTTGGATTTATTGTGTGTGCTGGTGAATGTGATGTGTTGTAATTTCCTCGAGTGAATTTTGAGTATGTGTGTGTGTGTTTATTTTTTTCTTTGATTTAATAATGAGAAGAACAACATTGAGCAGTGTTTTCTATGTCACATGTGGTCTTGTATGGTTCTTGTGATGTGCGACTGGTGTGTGTGTGTGTGTGTGTGTGTGTTCTTGTAAAGGGTCATGATGTGCTATGTGTATTCTTGTATAGATTGGTGTGTGGGTGTTTGTGTGCACTAGTATTGGATGGTTGCTTGGAAGGGGCTTGTGCCACACGTCCGCTCACGGCGGCCATCAGGGAGAATTCCACCCGACCATCCGGGGGTTGCATCTTTTTTATTGACTTTTGAATGTTCTGCATGAGTGATCCGAGAGTAGCCTAGACTTCTCTTGCCAGTCGCTTTCTCATTAATCTAGAGAATAAAGTGTCCCAGTAGCACACTCACATTTTGTGGGGTGGTATGAAAAAAGACTAACAGAAGAGATCGGCTTTATTGTCTGCGTTAAGTGCCCACGATGTAGTCACTCAATAAAGAATTAACCCTCTTCGAACCACAAAGCCCAGATTTCCGCGATTCTCTGTAGTGTGTACAACTGGTTGTCATAGTGATGGCAGTTTTTAATCCCTATGATACCACTGTCGCTGACAAGGACCTTTGATACCAAGTAGGTCTATTCTTCCAGTATGGTCAAGGAGTTAATGAATTTCAATAGACTGGTGTGGGAATGCCAGCAGGTTGTTTTTTCTTTTATCTTTGTTTTTGTTTGTTTGTTTGTTTGTTTTTACACGGATTCCGTAAGATTACTGTACCACGATGTAATGTGAAGGCGTTCTGCCTGCGCTACGCATTGCGGCCAGCACAGGAATAGGTGCCGAGTGTTTAATCTGAATGCATGCCTTATGCCCCACCCATAAACTAAACAATGTCAAAGCAAGACTCGAGTATCTCCACTCTCAAATTCAGTAGGCTACTTGAAATTTAAGATGCACGCAATCATTTATTTATTTATTTATTGTTCTTTTTAATTCATTTGGCATTACGACGGCCTATATAAAATGATGATTATAAAGAATGTGGTGATTCTAGGCTTGGTGCACACTGAGCGTTTGCCAGCACGTAGAGGAGAAAAAGGCAAACTTTGCCCTAATCAGCTCACACACACACACACACACACACACACACACACACGAAAACATAATTATATACTATTTGCAAGATAAGCTCAATAGCATGTTTATGGTAATGAAATACAAATTGTATGGTAGGGCGTACTTTTTATTGCTCGTTTCTAGGACGCCTTTAAGATCACGACGCAGAATAGCCACAAAAAGGCATTATAGTGTATAAGCCCTTCGTGCCAAATCCCTAGTTATAAAGCTTTATTCAGCGAGGTTGCCAATATTGCAATGACAGCTACTCCCGTTTTTAAACCTATCAGTTGCTAAAAAGAACTTTGACACCGTGCAAGTGGAGTCTTCCAGTAAGGGTCGAGGATTTGATAGCGAAGTTCAATGACTGGAGTTGACAATGGATAGTGCAAGCCGGCTTTATAGGGATTGCGTATAAAGAAGACCATCCATACTGTCTATTAAAGCTTTGTACACGAATCGTGGTGTTATACTATGCGGTAGTGTATAGGACAGTCTGGTGGAGCCACCCGTACACGTAACGCCCACACACTCCATAGCCATTACCACGACAGCGACAAGGTCTTACATCGGCACACGCTCTCATACATGAAATTAAAATCCCACTATGCCATGTTTTCGTTCTTTTGTCTTTTCTTTTAATAGCCCGAGCTAGCTATAGTGGTGTATGCAATGATTGTTCTTTTAGGCCAATTAACATAGAAAATGATTTTTTTTTTTATAATAACAATCAATGATAATTGGGCTAAAGCGCGTTATAACATATCAATGTTCCCTACGCGCCTTACATTTACCAATTTCTTCCATGCACACGCACACACACACACACACACACACACACACACACAAGGCTCATAAACAAAATAAAAACAACGAAATATGTGATAAACGTTATAAACATATACATCACGCAACATAAGTGTGCGGTATCCACGTTTATCACGGGACAATACGTCCATCGCGAAGATAAGCATACATTCAGCAGGGCAAGGATAGAACTTGTGATCTTGTCTGTGAACCTTGTAAACACCGGAACACGGTGTTCACGTAAAGAAACCTCCCAAAATTTATTATACCCTTGCCGTCATCCACAGTGCATGACAACCGGCTTTGCAACATCGGACGTGCAGTGCTGGCAAAACACTGGGTGTGTCTGCAATGAAACCCAAACCCAAAGAGAACTGTTGAGTGAGAAGCAGCAACATTAGTAGAGCACATCAGTGGAAATTTGAGGAAAATCGGACAATCGATGCAAATCCTCTGTGACACACCAGACTCTTGGTAAAGTCTTAATAGACTTTCAAATAAACGTAACTTATACATAGACAAGAATAGACATGCGGTAGGATATTTTACATTTAAAAAGTTGTCGAAGTGAGACAGTACCTCCTAGGGAACAATAGGCCTATGCCATTATGTACGGAACATACAACATAAAACAACAAGAACGGCGGGAAAGCATAAAAGCTCAGAACCGGAATCTTAAACCATGCACAGATGATTTATTTCAAATCAAATTACACCAAAGTGATCCGATTCGAAATACATGTATTGCCATATTTTGTCTCAAAGTAGATATTTGGAAATAAACATTAATGGCGCAAAACTTTTTTAACGATGAAATATAATATCAAGGGGAAAAAAGAAAACAAGGTTGCTTCAGGCGGGTGATGATTACACACGTCCATGCCTTTCTCCGCCATCTGAAATGCTCCTGGCCTCCCACTGACTCTCCTGACCCTTGCAAACCCGTGGTAAAACGCGGAAAAAGTCATGTATTTCTGATATTTGCTCTACTTTTAATATATTCCTTAAGTCTGTATGGATTATCATTACCTGGTAATTGGATACTAGTAGGCCTATCTATCAAATGATTCTTATAGCGAGTCGACATTTCCCCAGGGATCTATAGAAAAATAAGAAAGTTGAACATGAATGTGAGTCTTTGAAGGTCTCATCTCGCAGCTGTCTGGTAGCAAAGATTTCCCAATCCCTGCAGTGCTTTTACCATGTTTGAGTGTTCGTATCCGCGGAGATGAGCAAAACTTTTCACTCTATAATACTTTTTGCTGTGAATGAAATGCAAATTTTATTTATTTAGTAATTCATTTCTCTATTTTATAGATTGATTGATGGATGGATGGATCGATTGATTAATTGATATATTGGTTTATTTACCTAATTAGTTACTTATTCATCCATTTATTCAGTTTCATTCAAAAAGTGAATAAGGTATAGTCACTTTCAGGGCCAAAGGGCCTGCTTTTCAAGTGAGCCATGTTATACAAATAACAAATATTGCAAACCATAATCATATGCTACAACAACAAGAAAAGAAAAAAATATGAACAAGTAGAAACAAACAAAATGTGATATCTAACACAGATGAAAAGTGATACACGAATGAAAGATGAGAGTGGTAAGAAAATGTCAAACTCAAGGTCGAAACAATCACGTCACTAAAATATATATAGAAAAAAGCAACAAGAAAGTATTTAGAAATGAAGGAATAAGAACGTCAGATTTGACATGCTATTTCCAACGGATTACGTGCTGATCAGGAATTGAAGAGCTTACCATTAATTACCGATGAGTAACCTTTTAGGGGTGTTGTTTTATAACTTTCTTGCCTATATCAGAAAGACTAGACATCTTTCTTACGATGACTTGCAATTTTGAAAAGGCAGACATGTACCCAAAGTTCTTGCAAATTCATTTAATAAAAATGTTATATGTAGGCCTATATGTGTTTTTGTATTTAACACATGGGCCCGTATTCTGCTAAAAACTTAAACCGAGTTTAACCCATTTCTGGTCTAAAGTCGGTCTAAAGTGGGTTTAAAATGGGTTTAAACCTTGGTCTATATTATACGGGTCACGGCGTCTATACTCACAAGATAATCTAACTTGTATAGAAAACAGAAGCGAAGGGCGAGGGATTGATAGGTAAGTACAAACCTATAGTTCATTCTAGGATATATCAATGGCTCTCGAAGGAAAGAAATAAACAGAGGGTATATGCTGTAAAACACTTTACGTCAATGATGACTTTTAGATAGTAAGGACGGATGATTTTGTCCAACATTTCCCACAGATTATTAAATAGACTGCTATCGAAAAGTGATGACAGTTTACAACAGGACTTTGTAATTTGGTTTGGTTTGGTTTGGTTTTAGTTTTTTTGGTTTTTTTTTTGTTTTGTTTTGTTTTTTGTTTTTGCTGTTTCCAACTCTGTCGAACTCTTCCTGGCGAAACTAGTGCACTCCACGTCCGCGGCCCATTTTTTGTCTTACACTTTTGATCTTCATGTTGTACTTACTGAATCAAATTGATATTCATACTAATTAATTAATGTCATAAGACATGCGTTCATTATCATTCCTGCATGTATCAACATAAATAGCGATAGCTATAAGGTCAAAGGTTCACATAAATTTTGCCTCTGGGATTTTGTAACTTCTTAGAACTTCCTGTGATGTTATGAAGATCATCACGTGCACTATTCGCACGATCGTATGCCTCCTCTACGGAGCGTTTTAATGGCAATGTCACTTCCGTAATAAACATAGTAAATATGGGACCAACAGAATTATAGAATAAGAGACTAATGGAATTTCAAAGTTTCGTTTATTTTCACCAAATGCAGGAAAGTTGGAAAAAACAATAAAAAGATGTTATGACGCCACACGCTTCTCATTGATTGGCACACACACACACACACACACACACACGCACATCAATTTCAATAGCAAAATCCTGATTTTAGTCGATTATCTAGTGAGCGCAAACTCTCTTCCCTAAATAAAAAAAAATCAAGAAAAAAAAAACGTCGTTTAGTTATAATAAGAGGTATATAGTGAAGACATGACTGTGTTCATTGAGAAAAAAAAAAGACTTAAGATGCACTAATAATGAGCACATGGTTGGATTCATCTCACTAATTTGTGATTACTTGGGAATCTCTGAAATTACACATAACATTCACATTTTAGGTCCGAGTTTGAAGGAACTCCAACAATTTTGTGTGTCTGATTTGACTCATAATTTCCTCCCGGAATTCGATACGGCAATCATGAACTGTAATGGTGCCGTGTAACCCTTTAACGCGTATGACTATGTGCCCAGTTTGTTTGAAGTTCCTTCGAAGTATATATGACCAGCATTCTTATTACATGTGTAAACCATGTAGGCCTTCTTGTACCAGCATAAATCGTCGCATATGTATGTACAAGAGTACGGTAATTCATTTTAGGTAAATGATGATTGTGCGGGTACTATCTTTTTCGAGACACGGGTCACCATTCTTACATCCGATCCCATTCCGTAAGACACTCTCCAAGTATCACCACCGTTGACTAGTATTGATTACTCCTAAGAGAAAATCGCACCATACTAATTTTCCTCCATCACGGAGCAAACCCATGTCCCCATACCTTGAGTCGGGGTGACACATTGGGAGGGTAACTCACCAACATGCTACCTTTTTATTCTTTGAGCGGCAACACCTTTGTTTGAACACCGCTATGGATGGAATATCACTCTTATAGTTCATCCTAGTTTGACGCCATTTTGAAAAGCGCTCAAAGCTAGACATACCACGTTGCTTGATCGGCGGCACTGTGTCGGCGGCCCAATGCTCCATGTTGGATTGGCATAGAAGGTGTGATTAAGTTAAGGGAAAATTGTATTCATCATTGTTTCTCGGAAAGGAGAGATATTCTGGACATTACTGGGCTGCGACGCCAAAATACACCATGAACCGGGGCATAGAGGAGGTGCCCTTGGTACCACTCGTCAACGGGGCCGCACCCATGACGAATGGACATCATCGACCGCGCTTCGCCTCGTCGATCACCGTGCCGCCCAATCTACAGCTGACCCTTTCGTGGCAAAACATCGATGTGAACCACTACCCCTCCCGGAGCTGTCTCGGACGCCTCAAGGGAGAAAGACCCCCCGAGGTGAAACGTATTTTGAAAGGAGGTACGAATAGTATGTCATGTCCTATCATGTCTATTTCCTTGTCTGTCTATTCCCTCGTCTGTCTATGTGATAATTCGTTTGCGGGTCTAATGATAAATATATGCAAGCTCTATGACTGTGATGTGCAATAGTTTTAAAGTTTTAATGCAAAACAAGCTAAATCCATTCTGCTAAGTTGAGATATTTGTGATTAAAGCTGCTAAAGAACAGAGAAAATAAAAAGAAAATACAGGATTTTTTAATCGTAACTTCTAGAATATTCCTAGTATGTTACAAGTGAGGTATTACTGGAAGGGTTTAATTCTGCTCTATCTGATGATTGACTTTATACTCTGAAATGTTAAAAATGGCGCTCAGCTCATTCAGCGATAAAGTTCTTCATATATTGCCTTCTTATAAGAGCTGCAATATTATAAGAAGGCAATATTACACGTTTGGCATCCTCGCGGGAGTTAAAGCTCCCCAAGAGATTACAGTACTTTCCGCGACGGGCGTGCATGAAACGCTGAGGAAAAAATATTGCCGGAGAGGATCCGAAGATCAAGAAGATATAAATCCCAAGAGACTGTCAAGTGTTAAATTATTGAAAAGATCGGTTGATTTGATTGATAACTGATAATCTAAATTACAACAATTACAACAATAGGCAAGGCAAAAGTTATATTACACTATGGTATATACACATTTCATTCTTTTCTCGTTGGCAGCCAGTAAATTATCTATTTATATTTCCTGCTGACGTGATAATACATGTAATATAACTATTACGATTCTTTGTATTCTATGTTTTCTATGTATTCATTTTATGTAGACTATTGTTCTAATACATGCCCTATCAGTACTATTGATATTCATTTAACGTAACTGCACGATGAAGAATGGAAAACTAATGACTTACTGGTTTAGTGAGTGCTGTCGTTCCATCTTGTCATCTCTTATAGGACGTGTGTGTGAATAATAATTATTCATCACACAATATGTATGTATTGTATGTATGTATGTATGCATGTATGTATGCATGTTTATGGAGACATGTTTGTGTGTGGCTGTGTGTGGGTATGTGTTTGTATGCATGTATAATACGTATTTTGTATGTGTGTGTATGTCTGTCCCATGTTTGTATTTTGCATGCATTTTATGCACAACCAATGTGCTCTCATTTTCTTTGTCCTCTGTCCTCAATCTTATCCATGGAATGAGAAGAGATGCCCTAAGAGTTAAAGCGTCTATATGATTTTTTTTTTTTTTACAGTTCGTTTCCCCATGGTTCGTTATTTCGAAATGAAATGAGGTTCGTTAATCCGATCATGAAACAAAGTTCGCTAATCTGAAAGCAACATATTAAAGTCCGTTCTTCCGAAGGTTCGTTAATCCGAAAATGAAATAAGGTTTGTAATTCCGAAAGTGAAATAAACACCATTTAGTGACAAAGCAGTGTTATCGATTATAGTTGAACAACAGAATAGTACGTAATGAAACTTGAAAGACAAAACACACACACACACACACACACACATACACCCACACACACAGACATGTTTATGAACACACACAAATCCACACGATATGCACACTTGTTGACGAAATAAAATACAATCGTAATTTGTAATTGGGTTACTGACGGAAAAGGAATATTTTCTCCTCCTCCTCCTCCCACGCATGCCATACTTCCTCCTTTTCTACTTTTTTTCCCTTCATTTTTGGATTAACGAACCCAATGAATAACAAAATTTATTTCGATTACAGATTAACAAACCTTTGGAATAACGAACTCTAGGAATGACGAACCTTATTTCATGCTTTGATTAACGAACCTTCGGAATAACGCGCAAAATGTTGGGAATAGCAAACCCCTTTTTATTTGCAGATCAACGAACCTCTGTATAGGAAACTTGTGACATATTTAGGAATAACGAACTTTTGGAATAACTGATATAACCGTATTTCATTTTTGGACTAACGAACCTTTGGAATAACGAATATTACTCCAATTTTTAGTATAAGTCAAGATTGCCTCAGGTCTTCAAAGTACGGAGCGAAGCATTTTCACGAATAGCACATTGCTTAGAGGAATTTTTTTTTTTTTTTTTTAAATGGGGAAAAGAAAATCCAAGGTTCTACACATATAGACCTATACAATGTTTGTTTGAATCTTTGTTGAATAACTGGTGCTGGTTTACGACATTGCTTTTCAATCTTAAGGCAAAGGTCAGGCCATGTGAAGCTATTATACTTATATACACTCGCATACATCACTTATCAAACACATGCAAGGTTTATGTGTTTTCGAGATGTATTACTTTAGTTAGACGTAAATTACTGGAAGCTTCAAAACGCAAAAAGTGTGACGCATCACTGCCATGCTTTCAACAAGACTATCACAAGGCCATCGTCTCCAGTGTAGGTCCCTATGGCCATGATTTCCTTGGCAAGGAGTTGGGTCGCTGTAATCTTAGATCATGAAGTTTTATCTATTATTTTTTAATCTATCATTCCACATAGAACCGTTGCTTTGATATAGACACTTCTGCAAGTTAGTTGTGGGTACACCGAGTAATCATTAAAAAGACGAGTTTCTTCACATTTTTCAACGAAATCGTCTAGATATATTTCACAAACGATACTGACAGGATAATTACTTTGAATGACTAGATTCTTGGCATGCTTGGACAGCTTTCGTTCTATTTCATGACGTCATTTATATATCAAACTGTCATCCTCCAAAAATGCTGGACAAATTAAGGCAAGAAGAATTTCATGGCATATTTTCATAGGGAATCCTCCCCCAGGCTAAAACGAAAACTTCAAGATCCTTCATCATCGATCATAGCATTTCGCGCTCAAATTTTGTATTTTATATGCGGCTGGTGATGATATAAAGATATGATGGTATATAGTCAGAAAGAAAAAAAAACGAATGAAAGAAAGTCAAGGAAAAGAGAACTAACAACATGGTCATCTCTTAAAGGAATGTAAAACCTTTAATGTGTAGTTAAGCATGCGACGGTAAATTCACACGACCCGATTTCGACACGACTGGTTTTAACACAATAGATTGAAAGCGGCCTCGACCAGTGACATCCATAGAGCGTGCTTATCCTTTGTGGGTCGAATGTAATCGCTCGAGTAGCGTGAGAGCGCGTCGCGACGTGTGTATGGCGGTACCAGCATCTTCCGAAAATGCCATGTCATGCATGTGCATATACCATGTTTTTCTCGATACGTCACTACGTGTTACGTGCATACCGATGGTATATTCACACAACAAGCCTTTTTTCTCGCAGGACTTGATCCTAGACTATACCTACCTATACATTCCTTGACACTGGAATATGGAGGAACGCTGAGTCATGTTTCAATGCGACCCGCTCGTTACGTAATTTTGGGGAAAAATTGCGGAATCATGAGAAACTAAAGATGGCAAAGAAGGAAAAGTCAAAAGAGGAGTTTAACCCCATAAGCTATGTTAACACAGCATAACCATGCATGTGCAAACGTTTTATAATACATTGTAATACTTAAACTGCACGCAAAGATGTGTGTGTGTGTCCTTGCGTTTGTGTATGTGTGTGTGCGTGTTCACTTCACTGCAATGCTTGCTGATGTAACATGTTTTATGTGTTTAACGATGCGAATAAAGACTTTTAAATGTTTTGCGAATGACAATGAAAGATTTTTCCTGTTCTCAAAATATAGACAACCTATAGTTTGACATAACACAATTTTTACATGGAAAAAAGACCACTTGTGATCTATTTATTTGAATCTTGTGCTCTTCACGTTTCCATAGCCAAACAGCCAGATTCTTACATTAGCAAGAAAAAGGTTACACAGGTCTTACACTCACACAATGTCATGCAGATACACCCACATGGATAATACAAATGTACTAGTATACAACCAAATGTGTGTATGTATATTATAATTATGTATGAATATGCGAATGTGAGTTTGTTTGTATGTTGTATGTATGTATCTATCTCTATATACGTATGTATGTTTGTTTGTGTGTATGTAGTATGTATTACTTTCCTTATTTATAACCGTCTTTATAATCTTCCTCATAATTTTCCATGTCATACTTCGCTCGCAGTAAGCGGTGTTGCTGATCCGGGTACACTCACGGCGCTGATGGGAAGCAGGTAAGATACTGGGACAGAAGCTGGTCTTCATAAATCTCGACAGGTTTCTCAATGTTATGATGGCAACGAATACAACGTATTAGTGCGATGTCCTGGAAAAGAAAAGAAAAAAAAAGATAAAAATGGATAGCAATGCTTTACAAAAGTCGATCTTGTATTGAATGGAAAAAAGAAACATCAAACTTTTGAACAAGGCGTTCCAGAGCAAACGACGAGGCATTGTAAGGAAAAAAATGGAGCGCTATAAATCGTCGGCCTCATGCCAAAAGGGTCTTAACACCATAGACTTTGTACACTATTAGTGCCCTTTTGGCATGAGGCCGACGAAATATTGTTTACAACCTTGTCTTTGAGAAAGAGGTTTAGGAGAATATAAACTTGCCACTATAGTCTCATCACATAAGTCTGAAGTATTACTACAAATTTTGTTTCTTCAAGCTCGGGGTTGTTTCAATCATCATCTGGATCAGTATTTATTGCCGTTGTCAGTATCCTCTTCGTTGTCGTTTTCATTGCCTTTGCTCTCGTGGTCGTTGTTTTAATGAGCATTTTCTCTCTCTCTCTCTCTCTTGTATCAATTTTGGCAGCGGAGCTGGTAAGACAACGTTGTTAAACGTTCTGAACCAGCGAGGCCTAGCCGGCTTGGAGGTCAAAGGTAACGTGTATCTGAACGGCATTCCCATAGACGAGTACGGAAGGTCAACGAGCAAGCTGATTGGATACGTGCAACAACATGATATACTACCGAGTGAACTGACCGTCCGGGAATATCTTACATTTTGTGTAAGTATATCTACCGTAACCATGGTAACCATAATCTAACTGGCGGGAAATTAACAGCTTTGAAAGTTGAATAGATGTTGTGAAATGAAATTTCGTTACACCTATGGCAGAAGGCAAAATACAAAGTCAAGTCATTAGTAGTTATTTACGTCTTGTATACAAGACTTACAACCAACTCAACAATTAAACTACCCATCAATGGACGTCATAACTATTGCGTATGAACATTATTCTGACCCAACAATTACTTTGAATATAATGTTGTCCATTAAACAAAGTGTTTTCGTTCCTTTTTTTTTCAAAAATGGTGCTGTATGTTATAGATATCAATTCGTCAACCATTGTATCACGAATGTAAATACAAACGGACCATGACTGAATTGAAAATGATAAGCAAAACAAAGCGTATTCCGTTTATTTTGATTCTTAGTATATATTTCAGAAATGGCGCCTAATCGGTTGCTCGAAGCGACAATTTCTCCTGTATTTAAAATTACACAACCATTGTTCGTTCCATCAGGCTACTCTGACGATGTCGAAACATCTACCACAAGAAGCAAAACTAGCCAAAGTCGACGAGATACTTGAAGAGGTGAGTCTTAGTCAAAGTAAAGATTGAACACATGAGATGCGTTCACGATTCAGCAAGATTGTAACACTGCCGCTGCGTGATCAGTTAAAAATTAATACAGCTTACTGAGTTAAAACAGTTTCTGACTCACGAATTTAAAATGTGTTTTGAAAAATGAGGGCAATGAAAACCTTGTTGGAAGCTTCATGCCACATATATACGATACTTAATAGTTATGTCAAGGTAAGGTAGTCTGAATATTGACCTGCCATTGTTGTAATATATCTCATCAATATTGTTTTGTTTTTGATTGATTATACTGAAAAATCAATATCTATCACTTGTCACAGATATTTTCGTTTTCTTTTAATATTTCACTCGGACTTTTTCAAAACCATCTATATTGTTTTTTTGCCGCAATGAGAGCATTTACGAGAGAGCATTGTCCAAACTGAAGATAGCCTTTTGATTACAAATTACGCGAGCGACATACAAATCTGTAACTCGCATTAGATAATCCTGGTGCGGAATGATTACACTTTCGTTGCTGTGCTTATGGAGCTGAGCGTAAAACAATTGATTACAAAGTTTAAGATGCAATAATTCCCTGTTTTCTTTTCTAGTTAAGGAAGTTGTGTCTACTTTGATCTGTGTGTAATTACTCCATCTTGCCAAGAGAAAATGAATCATTTATACATACCTAAGTGATTTCATGAGATTACATTGATTTCTCATCGAGATACACGTTTGACATAATATGTCAATCAACATTGCTATTCTTACTGTAAACCTGTTCTAACCATGTTATACCTCCTGTTTGGTTGTATTGATTCATATTTAGTTTTCGTTACGGAAATGCGCGGACACAACGATCCGAGGGAAGCAGTCCGTGTCAGGAGGAGAGAGGAAGCGGGTTTCCGTGGCAACCAAGGTATCACCGAATCATACTCTCTCCATCTTCCTATAACCTGTTAACACTGGGAGTAGAAGATATATATATATATATATATATATATATATATATAGATAGATAGATAGGCAGGTAGATAGATAGATAGACAGATAAATAGACGGACATGACGGATGAGAGACTGACTCAAATAGACAAAATGATAAACAGACAGACACTCATTATGTATTATATATTCATATAGATAGATGAATGGATAGATAGATAGATAGATAGATAGAAAGACATTCAAAGTAAGGGAGAGATAGAGGAGAGATAGATTTATAGATAAAGAGGAATAAATAACTTAAGGCAGATATGATTATTAAGAATAAACAGAAAATGTAATTGGGATACCTAAACGTCCTCGTACATGAAAAAAAAAAATCCATTCATTTCGAAAAGGAGAATCAAATGGCAACAAGAGACTTAAAATTATCCGTCCATCAACTTCCTGTATCTTCTTCTTTTCCTCCTCCTTCTTCACGTACTTTCTTCTTAAACGTTGTAATAGACGTCAACATTATTATCATCATCATTATGAATGATCAAGCATAACCGGTAATTGCGAGCAATTGTATAGTGCCAAAAGCAGCTGAAAAGAATAACAAGATTGTAAAACAGAGAAAGTTGCTGGCAGTAATCATGGTATACAAGTATTATTATTGATGTACGATATATTCTTATATTCTGTAATATTCTTGTCGTAACACCTCTCACCCGGAAGCTGTTCGCTGAACCAAGGTTGCTGTTTCTGGACGAGCCAACCACGGGACTGGATTCCTACATGGCCGCCCTACTGGTCAAGAACCTGAGAGATCTAGCGAGCCAGGGATACAACATCATCTGTACCATTCACCAACCTTCGGCTGACGTCTTCAACTTGTTTGACCAGTACGTAACTCTTGACCAGGAAGATGATGCCAGGGTTGACCAATGGGGGTCAGCATATTAACACGCCAGCATGAAATCACGAAAGTTATCTTTTTTCTCTCTCTCTCTCTTTTTTTTTAAATTAAAACATCATAGTCAGAAAAAAAATTGTCATCCATCAATTTGCCTTTAATAATGTTTGACGAGTTTGTACCTATGCGCAGTCAAACTTGCCTTATAGCGACCACTAAGGCAACAGCCATATGTAATATACGGCCACTAAAAAAAAAAAATCCTCCAAAAAACAAACAAACAAACGAGAAAAGCGCAGTGTTATGACACCCTGATTGGTAACCTGTTTATAACAGACATTTTTTTTTTCGTTTCCTTGGGGTGGCCGCTACAGACAGGTTTGTATGTATGTTTGTCTGTGTAAGTGTTTCTTTACATGCGTGACTTTGAGGCAGCATAAAACAACAGTCAAGGACAGTACTATTGCCTGCAAACAATATGAACACATTCTAAGATATTATATATGTATATTTTTTGGTGATAATGCAGATTCAATTTCGTATTCTATATTTTTGATGATTTCAGTTTCTAGATTTTGGCTATTCTCTGAATGCCCTTTTTATACATAAAATAGAACCCAGCAACGTTGAACATAAACGTCCTTTTGATTTGTCTACTTCCAGGCTTCTGCTTCTAGCGGACGGGACCATCTCGTACTTCGGGCCGCAGCCCGATGCTCTCTCCTACTTCTCGGGGATAGGGTACCCATGTCCGGATGAGTTTTCTCCCGCCGACTACTTCATTGCTCTACTCGCTGTTGTTCCCGGCCAAGAAAAGGGCTGCCTTGAACGCATTAGGGTATGTTGAAGTCAGACTAGGTGATGTTCGTTATTCCAAAGGTTCGTTAATCTGAAAAGAAAATAAGGTTTGTTTATCCGAACGTTTGTGGCGTAATTTCGACCAGCTGTTGATGGTTCGTTATTCCTGAGGTTTGCTCATCAAAAATTGAAATGAGATTCGTTATTCTGAATTCTCGTGAATTCTAAAACGAAAATGAGGTTTGTTGATCCGAAATAACGGACCTTCGAAATCACAAACTGTAATGTGGACTGTAGGAGTGAGTGTACTTTGGGTCAATCACATCAATTATCTTGCAGAGTCAAATAGTAATCATCTGCCATTGCCGTACAATTAACTTTGTCAAGAATGGGCCTGCTTTGAGAAACGTGTTAAAGCTCAGAGTATATAACAAAATGGTGACTTTGATTGTTGATATTGTAGAATGACACAATCATCCTCTAATCCCCCATATGAATTACCATTAAAGGTTTTGCAATCGCTTTGGGTGTATCATTCTGTAATATTAAATGGGTTAGTCAAATACCGGTTATTGATTGACTAAACACAGTCACGTGATGGAGACACATTCGTTATGTTGCCCATGTGCGAACGTTTTTGTAATGTTCTCCCATGGGAAAACATTTTCACGTAAGGCCTAGGACCGCGCGCGCACAGTAAATTTGGTTCTGCAACACGCGAGCGATCGAGTGCGTTGTGCTGGTGGTTGACGTTGACGTAATTGACTAACCGATATAATATCTGTAACAGATGATGACTTTTGTTGTCGGGAACATGTACCAAACATTCCACCCTCAGGGTTTGAAATGCTATTTCGGAGGCTAAAAGTCCCTCGACTTCGTCTCGGGACTTATAACCTCCCTCAATAGCATTACAAACCCTTCGGGTGGAACATTCGGTATTTTCCCTCCCCCGCCAATCATCATCTATATAATGTTCCCTGCCCCGGGCGACATCATCTATGTAATGTCGTATCCATGGTACCAAGGCCATCGCATAGGAATACACTCTATAATAAACACGTACATGCTCTTAGCCAAAGGGCCTCGTGGGGTACAAGGCATATACTCCGTTATTTAGTGTAGAGTAACATATTCAATTCATCACGTTTTTATTTTGTTTTTCCTTATCTCACCATACAGCGGATAGCGGATGAATACACAAAGTCCACGTATACCGACAAGGCGCGGCACCGTCTGGCTATTGAGCTGGAGAAGAATGCTGTGGTGGAAGTGAGTACGCGTATAGGGGGTACTGATAATCAAGTGTTGTATGACGTCATAAAGAACTATCGAGCGAAAGTACGCAATAATATCTACTGCTTTGGGGCAACAAGTGCTATGCTTCTCGGGCAAATAGTTTTAACCGTTATCTGAAATGAAGCAGTCAATATTTGTTTTATATGCGGCATCCTAAATTAAGACCTTAAAATGACGTTGTCCATCCAGGAGTCAGTAAAAATTACGTGAAGTGTAATTTTGCAATGCGCAAATATGAATATGCGCGCAAGATATACTTACGTGCAGCTTGAAAACCCGCCAGCCGACTTCCGGGCAATATAGCGAAAACTAACGACTACACGTTGACCAATCAGAATCGAGGATTCATCAAATTAATGAAGTGTAATGATATGTAAAACAGAAAGTAATGAAATTATAGGATATTACATCATAGATTATTTCATGTCTATTTTATGTTCTCTAATTGAAATAGAGTACGGAGTAAGGATTCGCTGGCACTGTAATTTGCAAGTGTGTTAGAGCGTGCGATTAAACCAACATTTTACTCCTAAAATCTCTGACGAATACTCATTCATACGTATTGCCCTTTTCTCTGTCTTATTTTTCAGGATATCATCTCTGAGGACCAAGAAATGGGGTAGGCAATGAACAGACGCAAATGTTTGCCTCTTTTTTTTTTAGTTCTAATAGAAAGGGAAAACTGGTCAATAAAACTGCAGCATGATTCCAATACAATGCTGTCTAATTACTCAATAATATCGGATGACTTTAAAGCTCTATCTTCTTATGTACTGCATATTTTGCTTCACCAAACTTGACTTTCCATTAATTGTTTCTCGCCACGAGCCATCTCTGCTGCTTCTGAATCTTTCCTCTTAAATGAGTTGGAAAACTCTTCATAATAATCTTGATGTCTTTACAATTGTTGAATAAAATAGGTATATCGTGCATTGCTGTTGTTGTTTTAATCCGAGCGAGAAAGGTGATAATTTATGTAATTTCAATCCTAGTGCACTCTTTGATTTGAGTTCAGTATCATTTGTGGTTCTTTGATGTTTCGACTTATGATACAAGTTATAATGATAAAGTCTTAATTTTCAAGGGTATAGCTTTTCAATGTTACCACTACTTTTCCTGAAACTCAAAAATGATTTTTTTTTTTTTGTTGCTTACTAAAGGGCGTATAATGAACATACATTATATTCAGATTTATCTTCTTATAATTCACTTGCAGTTGCATCATGCTATCAAACAGATTAAAGCGATTTATCAAGCAAGACTTGTCCTTGATTTCATTTTAGATATCAGGCGGGATGGTTTACTCAATCACGGCTAATAATCTGGCGAGGGCTGATCTATTTCCGGAGGAATCCTGCTCTGCTAAAAACGAGAGCCTTGTTTGTGGCCGTAAGTCATCATCATTATCTTTATCATTTTCATTATCATTCTCCTACTTCTTTTTCTTCTTCCTCTTGTCATAATAGTAATAATGATGATGATGATAATAATAATAATAATAATAATTATTATTATTATCAATATTATCATTATCATTAATAGTAGTTGTAGTGGTAGTAGTAGTAGTAGTATTTTGGGATGTATTTCATGCAGGATAATCACTGGGGAATGTCAAATGCTCAAAAGTAAGCTGCACTCATGATAATAGGGAGCTTTAGATTTTAGACGCGCGGCGGTTCAAAGGGAAAAATAACATGATCTGAGCGTGCGCAGTAGCGCGGGTCATTATACTGCGCACGCTCAGATCATGTTTTTTTTTTCCCTTTGAACGTCCGCGCGTCTAAAATCTAAAGCTCCCTAATGTACCGAGGACGGTCCCATGATATTTGCTTCTGCGACAATTGCTCCCATGAAGTATATGCACCCTAAGCAAAAAGTAATTTCTACCCATAAACATTACCCTAATCCTCACATCAAACTATACCTAAAATCATTATTATCACAACCCTAATCCTCACCCTTTAAATGCTTGGAGAAAATAACAGCAGAGATATTGTCGCAGAAGCGAATGACGTGTCAACACCTAGGACTGAGTCCCATTCAAAGGACTTGGTAGTGAGGACGAACACCGCGCCCAAATGTATGGCCGGTGCCACTACTTGCTAGGGATTGCTATGGCCGGTGCCACTGCTTGTTAGGGCGGTGAGTTGGCTCAGTCGGTTGCGCGTCTGCCTCACGATCGCGCGGCCCGGGTTCGAACCCGAGTCTGGACTGAGCAATGTTGTGTGTAAGCATACTGTCCCCTCTACCAAGAGGCAAAACACTCTGTCCCTCGGATAGGACATTAAATGGAGGCCCAGTGTATGAGAGAGTAACAACTCATGCACGTAAAAGATCCCGCTTCATTCATTCATCGCAATGAGCAGGGTGTTTAACCCGGTGAAGTGGTCCCACCTCACATCCAACTGGACCCCATGGAAGACCAGCTAAACGTAGCTGATGAGCTATCCAGCAATCTTCTCAGATGGAAAATGAACAAACAATGTCGAACCGCAGATTTGGCAGAGCCAATAATTGAGGATCCTTTATCTCATCCATTGAGCTACATCAGCCCACTGCAGCAGGCTAAGTATTCATTATCATTAGTGGGTATACGGTATCGCTGTATAAGTCACTCGAAAATTCAACGCGCACAAGCAGAAATAAGCACACCTTTTGTTTATATCAACGAAGCCTGAAGTTCCCGAATTACTTTACCAGCAACAATGTATCCTAAGCGACATGATCGTTAGGCCCTCCGTTGTTTATGAGACTAATTGTAAAATGCTCCTGAAAAGGCAAAGTAAGCGCATAAACGCAAAATTATACATACACGTGTAGTTACTTTTGTCACTGTTTTGCCAATTCGCTCGATACATGCCGAGTGCAGGGCATCATAACATGCTCAGTGTACGTAATGTGGACGGAAATAATACTTTTTAATGTTCTAATAAAAAAGACACAGTCGTTTCATGTTTCTTCTGGCAAAACATTACCTTCAACAACTCGTGATCTTTACTTGGTAATAACCTTTGACTTCGTATTGTATTCTGTCCCCTCACTCTCTCTCTTTGTCTCACCTTGACGATTCTTAAATAATTCTCAAATAGAACAAATTATAGTCTATGACGGGAGGGTTACAGTTCGATATTCCGAAGATTCGTTTTCCCGAAAGTTCTTTCGTTTATCCCGATGTTTTATAATCCGAGGCACCTTCCTTTTATTTTTGGATCGACGAACGTCATTTCATTTTCGGATTGACGAACCTTCGGAATAACGAGCATCATCCAACATGAGGATCATGATTTTGATTTATTTTACCTTGAGTGCAACAAATTTTGTGCAAAATCAAGTCAAGAAGTCCCACAAATGCCTCGTTTATATGCATCACAAAAAGTACATCATGGTTTCATATTTTGATAAGTTTAATTATATAAGTTCATCTATTTAGATAGGTTACCTGGTATCTGTAGGCGATACTTTATGTGGTACCCGTATGTTTTTATGAAATTATCTGTCTCACCATCTTATACAGTTCATGTGTCTAATCATGGCGTTGATATTCTGGAACCCGACCGCCACCTACGACCAAACTCGAATAACTGCCGTTCGTGGCCTGCTCTATTTCTTCTGCGCCAATTTCACCTTCGTCAATGCCGCTCGTATGCTCGTGGTAAGTTAACTCTCTCATCCTCAAGAGTCCAGTTATATTATAGGAATTAGGGTTCCAAGGATTAACAAGTCTGTCTTTTTTTTTAAAGGACACGTCCATCTTCACAGGCTTGTGGACTGAGTGAAAGCAGCAATATTAGTAGAACACAGCAGTGAGAGTTTGAGGAAAATTGGACAATGGGTGCAAAAGTTATGAATTCTTTAAGTTTCTGTTCAGTCACTGCTGGATGAGAAGAGTACCAAAACTTTTGATGTCACATGTGCACAACAATATAAAGAAAATAGGAAGAAAAAAAAATCAACATAATTTCACTTTTCTCGCCTAATAAAAAACACACACGTAACTTGCCTCTTTCAGAAGGCAGGGGAATAATTTTAACCTTAACAATACGTCAGTGACAAATCGAGGAAATGTGCACTTTTTTCAAAAAGTAATTTTTTTTGGTGAAAATCTCTTTTATTTCCCTTATATCACTATCCGCATGTGACATCGTACATTGTAGTAGTCTTCTCATCCAGAAGTGACTGCACAGATACTGTAAAAATTCATAACTTTTGAACGGATTATCCATTTTCCTTAACCCTAACTTACCTGGGGGTGGGGGGGGGGCATAATGCCCCCCCCCCCCCGACACTTCGCGCGACATTCTCCGCAACGCGAGAACGCATCCACATGGCGATTCATGACAATTTACCTGAAGCCTTGCGACGTCCGGGTACGCGGTTTTGAAGTTACGCAACATTACGTACGTGCATGTCACGCTGAAAATTGCTAAAAAACGTGATTTTGTGTACAAAACCAATGCAAATCAGGTTTCTATCTGAAATTCGTAATTGTATCATTTTTACTTTTTGTGATTAAAAACAATTAATTTTATGTTTCTTATGACTGGAATAGTGTTGCCAATGATTCCCGTTGAAAAACAATAAAAACAAAAAGTAAAAAAAAACAGAGAAATACGTAAGAAATTAAAAAACAATAAAATATATAAGAAATTAAAATTTATACCATTTTTTTTTACCTGAATTAAATCAGAATTTACCAACGAGTCCTCAAGCAAAAAATTTTGAAGATTGGGGGCTTTATTTAATGATTTCCAGCCAAATTCTAATTTTATGCATAAATTAACGTAATTAATTCTTATAAAATAAAATAAAGCGATTTATTGAAATTTAACAACACAACCCTATAGATTGCGTCATGAGTGACGTGTGTGCCAATTTTGTAACGAACGCGCGAATCGCGGCTGAGATCATAAGGGGGGCCATCATGCCCCCCCCCCTCCCCCAAGACTTTAAAGGACAAGTTCACCTTCATATACATGTGGATTGAGTGAAGGCAACAATATTAGTAGAACACATCAGTGAAAGTTGGGGGAAAATCCGACAATCCGTTCAAAAGTTATGAATTTTTAAAGTATCTGTGCAATCACTGCTGGAGTAGAAGACTACTACAGTGTATGATGTCACATGCGTACAACAATATGAAGAAAATAAAAAGAGAATTTCACAAAACTTGACTTTTTGAATAAAGTGCACATTTCTTCAACATGTTACTGACTTATGTTAGGGGTAATATTATTTCCCCTGACTTCTGAAAGAGAGAAGTCGAGTGTTCTTTTATTATGTGAGAAAAGTGAGAATATCTTGAATTTTCTTTATACTTTCTTTATGTAGTTGTACTCATATGACATCACAAGCTATAGTAGTCTTCTCATCCAGCCGTGACTGAGCAGAAACTTCAAAAATTCATAACTTTTTAACGGATTGTCCGGTATTGCTCAAACTCTCACTGATGTGTTCCACTAAAATTGCTGCATTCACTCAACCCACATGTTTATGAAGGTGAACTTGTCCTTTAAGCTCACAATATAGCCCAGGGAAGTTAGGGTTAAATGCTCACTGATGTGTTCTTGGTGCATTTACTCAATCCACATGTATATGACGGTGGACTTGTCTTTTCATTCATACATGTTTTGAGTAACGCAAGATACCCATAAACGCTGCGTTTTCCTTGCCTTTATACAAGATCACACAGGATATTTATTACTTGCTGAAATGAGAGAGAGAGAGAAAAACATCTCATGTTATTCCTTAGAGCCAGTACTGAGTGATGACAACCCTTATGCCATCACATTTTTCTTTAAGAATTTCATCTCACAAAAAGATATTGCTTTTTTCTACTTGCAGATTTTAAGACCAGTAAATGAGCATTTTCAGTTTCATAATTTTGGGATATTACCCATGCTGTTTTCATACATGCAACTGATCCGAATATATTGGTTTTGATTTGATTAATCAAATGATATCTTTGTAACAACTGAATACACATTGTAACACTCTCTTGCAGGTTTGACTATGCATCATAGTACATAAGAAGAAGAAAAAACAATATAGTACTTGTGCCTTGCTTACACATTAATGGTGATACTCTTATGCCATATGGCACTGGCGTGGTTGCTTTTAACACGCCTGTGTTACAGTGACTGGGAAAGTGTGTAGAAATAAAAACATAATATGCAGGCTGAGAATGAGGGAAACTTTATCGCTTTTATCATCATCTTTTTTTTTGGGGGGGGGGGAGGGATGGGGTGGGGGAGGAGATATTGAGTTATTTATATCATGTTACAGATCTCGATCTCCTCTATTATATTATTATGGTGACAGTTATGCAAAGGCTTGGATGACAGACTAGTTTTCCCGTTTTCCGTGGCAGGTTTTACCCGGAGAGCTCCCGTTGATGATTCGCGAGCACCTTGATGGCATGTACTGCATCAGTGCCTACTACTTCGCCACGCTTATCTCTCAGGTAGGCAGGCAAATCAAATCATTCACTGTCAGGTATCCTTCCTATTCAGGAAGCACGTCGTGACAATAGGTATAAACTTTGATTTTTTTTTTTAAAGAAATTTTATGAAAACTTTGGGCCTAATACGAACTGGTTTTGACGAAAGGTTTGGAGTTTGGTCCTCAGACGACTTGAAATAACATTTGGGCTGCAAATTACATTGAAGTTAGAAACTGAGAACCAAAGAAGCCAAAAGACAAGCATACCTTTGGTATTGTAATTTCTTATGAAAGAAAAAAAACGCAAATGAATAAAGCGTTAGCATTTTCTGCTCTGTAAGTTGGTGATAGTGTGATGTTAATTGTCCAAGACGTTTTGTATAAAACAATCATTATATCATTATTATGTATTATAGCACGAATTGGCAGATCACATTAACGCAGAATTTTTTTAGTTTTATTCAAGACTATTCGACAATTATGTCTTTGTCACAAAGCTAAATCTGACTCGGGCAATCTCGAATGAATAGAAATCTGTCACATGATCGATAATCTCTTCATCATTTTTATTTGACCTCTGTTCACCTGGTTAGTGTTCACTGGGCATCACGCTGATGGCACTATCTGTGACGTCGGTCTACTTCGTGGGCGGGCTGGAGCCCCGTGCTGACACCTTCTTCATCTGCCTCGGTATTCTCCTCCTCTCCTATTTGGTCAACGTCGGGTTCGGTAAGTAGTCTCCTGTGTATCTTCATTTCATTTCATTTTCATTTTATTTCAACACGGTAATTAAAAGGAAACTTGCTCAGCCATCGGCTGTATTCTGCAAGTTAGTGCATGTATACAAGATTCAGTAACAGCGTAAAGCAATGATTGAAATAAGAACAAAAAAAGAGGAAAAAATCACGAAGAAAGAGAAAAGTATATTTACATATAACAGCATATGAATAAAAGAAAATACAGACATTTACAAGAGATTGATATGAAAGAAATGTCAATAGAACTCATCGCGTAACATAATAGGAAACGTTATCATAATTGATATGATGTAATATGATATATAATGCAGTGGATATCAAACTACAACTGCTGCTGTTTCAAATGAAACCTGAAATTACTAAAACTCATTATCTTGATATTATCTGGGAAATCATTCCACACTTTACATCCCCTGTATTGTAAACTCCTACGTTTAAAATTAGTTGAAAATCTACATTGGGCAGTCCTTTGGTCCTTTGGTTCTCCGGGATTATACCGGTTTCCTGAGTCCCTGATGGGTTCGTGGGTTTCTGAGTCCGCGGGTCACTGTGTCCGTGGGTCTCCGGGTTCATGAGTCCCTTGGTTCCTGGGTCTCCGGGTTCCTGGGTTCCTGATACCCTGGGCCCCTTGGTCTCCGGGTTACTGGTTTCCTGGGTCCCTTGGTCCCTTTGTCCCTGGGCCTCATTTTTTACTGGTTTCCGTGTCCTTTGCTCCCATGGGTCTCCACATTACTGGTTTCCTTGCCATTGTTCCTTGGTTCCAAGGTCCTATATTTTCTGGTTCCCCCTTGGTTTCTTGGTTCTTGGGTGTCTTGAAAGCCTCTCAACAATGTACAAATCATAATGATGATAATCACGATAATTAATACAACTACTTCTAAAACTGCCACTATTATTGATACAAACAACATTTGCAATGGTAATGGTAGTGAAAACAATACTAATTTTGTTTAAATGGTGAAGCTGATGATAATGGTTGATTACATTAAGGCGCCCGCATGTTTGCAGTATATCATACATAACTATTGATTATGATGATGATGATGATGATGATGATGAATGTTTTTATCATTATCATTATCGTTATTATTATAAGTAGTATAATTATTATTGTTGCTGTTATTATTATCACTTTTATTTAATGTGATTTCGCAAAGAGCGTACTCATTCCACCTTTCTTCCAGTATAATGTTATCAACAGATTCTGAATTAATTATATTGATTGATGTCTCGCACCTTTCCCAGTTGCCATGCAGTCGGCCCTATGGGAGAAGCCAGGGCGTAGCGTGACCCTGACGGCCCCTCAGATCTTCGTCATGAATGTTCTTGGTGGATTCTACATCAACCCGAGGTAAGCCACCATGTCGGTCCAGCTGATCATGGAAAATATCAAGATACCTCCATTTTTTAACGATACTCAACTCAGTAGTGGTTGCTGTTTGCCTCTTCAGGCTTTCGTTCCTTGAAAAAAAAAAAATCCTGTTAAAAGTGAACATCACATTTTTCCGAGCGAGTCTCGTGACGCAATAACCCGACCTATCTTTACTGACCTGTCTCTTCTCCTTATTCTTCTAAATGACTACGTCATAGTTTCTTGGGTTTTTGTTTTGTTGTTGTTGTTGTTGTTGTTATTTTTTTGAGGGGGTGCTGTTGTATAGACGGTTACAGTTTTAGGACCCTAATCTATATGCTCATGTTGATCTTACCGTAACAGGAAAAATCACACTGACAGCAAGTCAAATTGGAAGTCTGCTATAGCTAGAGAAGTCAATATGTCAATCTCAATTTCCCGGCCTTCATTTGCGTTGATTGATTTACTAGGTCTATTTCATATCTTACAGTACATAACAGTACGTAGCTAAATTGAGAAATTCGTGCCCTATCTAATATGATTATAATTGTAGTATGCACAGGTCGGTTACATCAGCACGGTGTCGGAAAGAGCATTTGATAATGGCAAGAACTGTAAACACTGCTCCCGGCTGCTCGACTAATAAATTTGTGCGCAAACTTTAGATGAAAGGACTTCATGGCACCTATAATTACGTTGGTTTATTCTACACGACGCTGTGCCGTAACTATGATGCACATTATTTCTGACCGTTTTTGTCCGCTCCTAAAAGAGGAGGAGGACGAAGAAAAGTAAGAAAAAAGGATATAAAGTTAAAGAAGAAGGTGAAAAAACCAACCCGAAGATGATTATAAAGAAGGAGGATAAAGAAGAGAAGGGAGAGAATAAGATAATCACGAAGAAGAAGAAGGAGAAGAAGGAGAAGAAGCAGAAGAAGAAGCAGAAGAATCTAGTAGGTCTTTCTCATGAAATCGTCAATATGATGTTTTCATTTGGAATGTTTTTCCCTTTTCATTGATGATAAAAGATCGATTGCCACATACCTCCTTCCGATCCTCTACATCGATTGGGTGCCCTGGTCGTACGAGCTTCTTAACATCAACCAATGGGTGCACGTGAAGAGCATAGGTAGGTACACAATGTTGTGACGTCATCGAGTCGTAGCGATGGAATGGAAATGAGGCATGCGAATGAATGGGAGATATCCGAAGGTCTAATATTACAATGCAGGTTTTGAAAGATCATAAAAACTAGCAATCTAGCAGGCTAAACATGCTAGATGAATTATAGTTTGACAAACCAACATAAAGTGAAATATATAGCAAAAGAAGAAATGAGAGAAATAAACGCTCTTGTGATTTCGAAGAATGGCTTGGGGAAAATGGTTTTATTTTGTGTGCATTCCATAGAATGACCTATTCTCCAGCACCTTTTCACAGTGTTTCCAGAGTGCATGTGCCGAAATAGTAACTGTTGCGAAACACCTTGATTTTTAACTGATATAGATAAGGATCTGCAGGCAGCATTCCGAGTATGTACTATGGTAGATCAAAATACCATGTTTACAATGAGAATGTACCGATCAACACACAATGATGTGAAGTGACACTTGAGCAGCCAGATAAAGATATTTAACACATAAACATTCTGCCTTGAGCTCCTATTCTGTTCTTTGTTTTTTGTTACTTGCAGGGGCGGATCCAGGAATTCTGTAAAGGGGGGGGGGGGGGGGCGTAACTAATATTTCTGGTGCCACTCCGGGTTTCATTTCATTTTTTCTTTTTATTTCTTTTGTTTTTTTACAGATAAATAAAAGAGAGAATAAATAAAATGAGAGAAATAAACGCTCTTGTTATTTGGAAGAATGGCTTGGGGAAAATGGTTTTATTTTGTGTGCATTCCATAGAATGACCTATTCTCCAGCACCTTTTCACAGTGTTTCCAGAGTGCATGTGCAATTATGTGAGCCGAAATAGTAACTGTTGCGAAACGCCTTGATTTTTAACTGATATAGATAAGGATCTGCAGGCAGCATTCCGAGTATGTACTATGGTAGATCAAAATACCATGTTTACAATGAGAATGTACCGATCAACACACAATGATGTGAAGTGACACTTGAGCAGCCAGATAAAGATATTTAACACATAAACATTCTGCCTTGAGCTCCTATTCTGTTCTTTGTTTTTTGTTACTTGCAGGGGCGGATCCAGGAATTCTGTAAAGGGGGGGGGGGGGGGCGTAACTAATATTTCTGGTGCCACTCCGGGTTTCATTTCATTTTTTCTTTTTATTTCTTTTGTTTTTTTACAGATAAATAAAAGGGGGCGTGCGCCTCTTGCGCCCCCTCTTGATCCGCCACTGCTTGCAACATTGATTTATTTGGTTGTCATCACCAAAAGGAGTGGCAGAACGGGAGGGGGATGCAGCATTCAACCCTCCTTTTAGGCCTTCAAAATTAACATAGAAAAAATAGCAATAATGATGAAAAGAAATCAAAACAGAACACATTACTCTCTTTAAGGTTTTGTCCGTAAAAGTTCCGCCGCCTCTGATAAGTGTCGCAAATTATCATTGTGCGTGTTTATACAGGAGCCTCTCGCATCGGCGCGGATGAGCCGGTATTTTACCTCCCGCATGAGCGCTTATTTCTCGTGTTTATACAGAAGTCAAAATACCGGCTCATGCGAGCCGATGCGAGCGGACCTCAGCTGAACCGGACCTCTCGAATTTTGGGGTCAAGCATAGGTCACGTTCGCAGTGCAGTTTATTGCATGATGGGAAAAAAAGAAAAAATCAAAATCAAGATAGCGCCGGCCAAGTCATCAGGACCACCAAGCTTGAAGGTCATTCTTGTAACGTTCCTCTTGACAACCACCCGGCCAAATGATCAATTGAAAAAATAAACAACGAAAATAATGGCGCAAACAAAAATGAAAGAATGGGACTGATTCTGCGGCGATCGATTAATATCGATCATGACAGATATTAAAATACACGCTTTCCGGTTACCTCTCGAATTTCGGTCGTCTGTATAAACACACAGCAAAATACGCGAGGCTCCTCTCGCATCGGCCACCTCAAAAGGTGGCGGACGGAGCCTCTCGCATGAGCCTGCATTTGGCGGCGTATGCCGGCATACGCCGTGTTTATACAGAGCAAAATTCGAGAGGTCCGCTCGCATGAGCCGGCATGAGCGCGTATTTTGCTTCTCTGTATAAACACGCTCATTGTCTCTTTAATTGGCAAGTTTCTAACCCTTTCTTTGAACGATCTTTCTACAGCTTGTGAATGGTCCCAACCCGAATCTTGTCTGCCCAATGGACAGGCCGTCATGGAGACATATGGCTTCTCAGTGGTACGTAACCCCCCCCCCCCCCCCCCCCCCAACCACCACCACCCTCATCCCTACCAACAACACGAAACAACACTCTTAAAACATCCGAGTCAGAACTGACCCGGAACTGGGTCCGTTGAGGTCACACACCGTTTCGGGTTAAAAATGACTTGGAATTTGGTCATGAAGACCCCGGAATGGGATCACCCTGACCCAATTCATGACTCTGAATGGGTCATATCTGACCCCATTCCTTGTCATTTCTGACCCGGAACGGTGTGTGACCCCAACGGACCCAGTTCCGGGTCAGTTCTGACTCGGATGTTTTAAGAGTGAAGCAACTCATTTTTTTTTTCTTGATTGATTGTTGTTCAAATCTAACAGTTGAAACAGATAAATGAATAATTAAAATATCCTTATTAAATATCATTCCACTAAAATGAAAAGCGAATACGAGCAGGCGATATTTATGCATATACGCAAACATAGGATCCCGAGTTCTTGCCGTTCAAAGGACAAATTAGTAACTCTAAATAAAGCAGAAATACTGGAGACCATCATCATGATAGACGCTTGACGAGGACTATTGCCTCATGAGAAACAGTATGAGAAACAATCGACTGAGCATAGAACAGACATACAAACTAAACGAAAGACAAGATGAAAAAGCCGCGTTAACAAATCTAGAGTGGTGATTAAAAGATAATTATTGTATATCACGTGTTCCACTCTTAACCGTTCATTTCAAATTGGCTGTCCAGGTATAATTTTTCGACCTCTAAAAGGGCACGTTATTACCTCCTTCGACTCTGCTTATGTAATTCATCATTAGTATATTTTCTTTGGATTCGAAAACCTATAAACTTATCAATCGTATGCGTGGCTTTGTTCTTGCGATTTTTTTTTTGCACAATATTAATGCAGGAACTAGTATAGTAGCACATTTTTAACCTTTGAGTCAAGCTGACGAGATTATGTTTTTGATAAGTCATTTCATACGTTATGACGAGTATAGTTTCAGGGTTGAAAGGGAAAGAAAACGGTGCTCATAGGATCTTTACGATCTCATGTTGAAAGGAAATCACACATCAACCGATTTTTGCGTTGATGTATTGTGTTGGAATAAAAATATATAGGGAATCGTGTTGGATTTTTTTTTTCATTTTAAGTTTAAATGCCTGTATCTATTTTTAGCTGTTGATACTTTTTTTTTGATAGATAGTCAGCGACTGACTTGACTGCATATATATATATATATATATATATACATATATATGTATATATATATATATATATATACGAGAAAGAGATAGAAATATCCAAATCGTTGAAATCTGCATACTCCTACACGCGGAGGAGATATTCACAGAACACCAACAAAAGTATACCAACAAAAAGAAAAGTGTGTATACAAGGCTACAACCACAAGAAGATATCTGTGTATATGAAGCAATACATGAGATTGACAATTGTGTATATAAGGCTGCAACCTTAAGAAGATATCTACACGCAATATATCAGTAAATTTGGTTCCATGTTTATGTATAAACAATATTTCGTCTAAACTGCAAAGATGGCCAGCATTCAAAATATTATGTAGTTTCATATTCATTAGACAAGTCATTATCGTTATTATTCTCTTTTATGATGTTCTCACACCATGATTATCTTTCTTTTTCCCACAGTCGGACTACACAACGGATTTCCTCTTGATCTCAGGACAGGTCATCGCTTATAACGCCCTCACGCTGACCATTCTCAAGATGAAGATGAAATACAAGTGGTCCGGCTGAGAACAAAAGCTTTAATCAGAGGGCTTGGAGATATTTGGACCTTATCTATACCTCACGTCAGATAACATCTCTCCATACATTTTTCTCCTAACAGAGAGAGAGAGAGAAAGAGAAGAGGGAGAGAACGAAGAAGAGACAGAACGATATTCTTGGGCAACGATAAAGTTTTTTTAGTCTTTTGTTTGTTGATAGAATGGGTGGAGTATATAGAATGATGTGTATTATTCCGAAGGTTCGTTAATCTGTAAATGAAATAAGATTCATTATTCGGAAGATTCGTGTTTCCAAAATACACAAAATCCGTTTGCTAGCACCTATATAGATGTTCGTTAATCTGAAAATGAAACAGAGTTTTTAAAATTCCCTACATATCTGTTCCGTAATTTCGAAGTTTCGTTATTCCCAAGGTTACGCTTGGGTGTTGTTAATCCGAAAAGAAAAGAAGGTGCGTACTGATAATAGCTAACGAATATTCGGAATTACGAACCTTATTCCGTTTTCGAATTAAAGTCACCTCGGATTAACCAGTGATAACGTACCCGTTTTTTGTTAGTTAGTTACTTAGTTTGTTTGTTTTTGGATTCAAGGACGTTTGGAATGATCAACTTTATTCACTTTTCAGATAAACGAACCTTCTGAATGACGAACCTTTTGGAATATCGAACCTTCGAAATAACGAACTGTTATCGCGGTAGATAGGGTCCTTTAAGACTAAGAGGAGGAAGTTTCGTTCACTCTTTTAAGTTAATTGTTCTTAGCGTGTTTGTTGACAGTCTCGTTCTCGTAGTAGTTACTGGGGTGTAACTATCTGGGAAAATGCTTTAAAGGTAGGGGATACCTTTTACAGACCTCCCAAAATGCAGCAAAACATTAAATATGAACCTCAGGGGACTTGTTTAGGCCGCTGCTGAGAAATTTGGAAGTCAACAGTTATCTACAATTTGAATAATGCACAAAACTCAACTACTCAGTAGTTCTGTGTGTCAGCCACACTTAAGCCTTTTTGTTGCAGTCTTCTGTATTTCTTATCTATAAACACAAATCTAAAAGTATAAGAGCTGATGTAATAACATATAGTGTGTGGCAAGAATGTACATAGAAATTTTTGTAAGTTTTGATGAACTTTCTTCGCAAAATATACATGATGGACACACATGCAGTGCATGGGTCTGCAAAGGTAGCCTAGCAATGTACTGGAATTTACGGTGAGCCCCGAAAAAAAATCAATTCAAAATCTAACGGTCAATAAAAGTGTACTAAATGTTACCCTCCACTTTAAATACTTTATGGGAGTTTCTAAAATGATACTCTCTTCAACATACCATTGTATTTATACAACTCTTCATTTAAGGCATGCAAATGGGATTCCCTACCTTTAAAAGGTGACTCTCTTCGGTAACTGGTATTCTCGAAAGTGCTGATTAGGGATATGTAATTGTCCGTTGGAGAGACTTTACCAAGAGGATGAATATGTCATATCACTTGGTGGAATCAACCGGAGATGGTAACCTGACATATTTCTTCAACTTCAACCTTGAGGACACAAAAGTGGTAACGAAAATTTCATGTATACAATGTAAACCTTGCATAATAATCAAAGTTACAGGGTACACTTAAATCAGTCTATGGAGAATGTGATATTCACATTTGAAGCTTATTGAAAAAAAAAGATACGAAGGAAAATATAAAACAGCATTAATCATGCTGACTGTGAGGTAGCTACTCAGAAAAGAAGTCAGCACATACACACGCATGTATACATGTATGAAACATACATGCAAAATCCCTCAAATCAAAATGACTACAAAAACTCGGACTTTCTCTGTGAGTATCATGCTATTCCCAAGTACGCAACAAATGTTTTTGCTGCCCAGTTTGTCTGATAACACCACCAACAAATAAAGATCAATGGGTTCGAAAGAAATGAATTTTCTGCTTTAAGGATTTCCAACACAACTTACCCTAAATTGACTTACTTCGAAGGCATGTAAAAATCAAGTATGCATAGCTATCTACATTTTTAACGTTACATGAATTACCTAGATATAGTCTGTATCATTACAATAATATTTGTAAAAAGTGTGTTATTTTCTTTTTTTCTCAAATTTTCCCTTCAATGTGTAAAAGAGAAAGTCTGAGATATGCAAATTGCATCAGGTCACGTGTGTATCATACCCGTGTATACCCGTGAGAAGCAGGAAAGAAAAGAAAAGTATGTGAATTCAAAAATTGGAACACTGTGTTTCAGTTTTATGTGTATAATGTACATGACAACTTGACCGTTACATAGAGACTGTATTAGTGACCATATTTATCTTCATTGATGTTATGTGTATGTTATTGTGCAGGAAAATGACTAGCTTGAATTGCTAGCAGCACATTTTCGTTGTATCATTTCATTATGATCATCAGCATTACATTTGCGTTTTTATAATGTAAAGCACAGCAAAATATTCCAGTCAGGTTATCTTAGAAAAATAAACCTTCGAAGTGCACTACCAATTGACACCTGTTGTGACTCATTCTTCCTTTTGTCTGAACCTAATACCTTACACCATGCAGAAAAGTCGGATAAGTACACTTTTCAGGATTGTTTATATATCTGTACGTCAAGATCATTCAGCAAACAAATTTTGTTAAGAATATTTGCTCAAACATAACAGCATGGACAAATTTGTATCTGAGTGGAACTTATAAAAGCGTGACATCACGAAAATTACCATTTTAAAGGTAACTCGATTATACATGTATAGTTATATAACCGACTAACAAGACACTTTGTAGGAACCTATTAGCTCTCTTATGTACAAAACTGCAATCACTCGTATAGGAAAATGAACAGTAAACTGTGACCGTATGAACGCATTTGAACTGTTGAAAAGAATCGATTTCAAAGAAATTTTTCTCGCGGTAATGAATGAAGTGAACATTATGATTTTGCCACTTGCGTTGGGTCGTGAATAAATGACGACTAGCAGATTGTCTGCCAGATGCAGACATAAATGCCGAATATTAAACAAGCAGTTTCATTTACGTGATATGTTGTAGTGTCTTCTTTTTCCAGAAATCTTGTTCAAGTGACTGGTACCTATATTTGAAATTTTCTAGGTTTGTGTGATTTCGTTTTATATTGATAAATATCAGTGAGTCACCAGATGGTATTTCATGTCCTCTTACGCAGTGCAAACATCTCTATAACAGAGCAATCTTTTCAGTGTTATTAACTGCTGCTATATAAGCCCACTGCACGGTCCGTTCTTTGAATCAGTGCAGATGTTATTAAAAGTACAACATTGATGACTTATTCTTTTTGAGCAATTAGAATTATCATCTTGAGATTAGCTTCCTTCCAGATTTAGTGATCACTTCTATGTTGATCTATCGCTTTTAGCAGTTTAATACCTAGTTTAAATGCGGATTAGTAATGTAAATTGTAAACCTTTACACATGAATAAAAGTTAAACAGTTACATTATGTTTATTATCACGACCAATGCTCGATTAATCATGCCTTTCTGAATACAAATGTGACATATGCATTCTATAAGTTATCTGCACATGGACAATATGTGGTATGTGTGATACCACCTCTCTGTAGTCCATTATCTCTATATTATGATATTTACATAATTCATTATACACGCGGATATATATTTTTATGCACACAAGCACACACATACACAAACACACAAAAAAAACAGCATAAAGGAGGAAGTTAAAATTCGCCCATTTCTCCGCTTTCCTTCTTCTTCTTCGTCTTTCTTTTTTTTTGTGGTGAAACATTCGTAGTGAAATTTAGTGAAATAGGCCTTTAAGTCTAGTCTTAGTAATAGACCACATACACACGAGGGAAATTAATCAGTTATATACTTGCTAATGTTCCCTTGTTTTTTTCTTCACTTTCAGACATTCACTGTCGATGGCGCTTTTTTATTTGATTGATTCCGTGTACTCGTGCTTGTCACTCTCACTGAGCTAGAGTGCCCAAAACAATATAAATTTACTTACCCGGGATTTTAAATATTAAAACTACAGTGACCAAATAGGAAAGGTTAAACGAGTCAAATAAAAACTGAGCATACGGCCTTTAATTTGGAGTAGTCCTAGCATTACCTGTCATTTGATCAGAACCCTAAAAACCCGGTCTCTATGATAACTATAAATTTAACAAGACGTGAAGTACACAATTCAAATTTAATGCCCTACATGGAACCGCAGTATTAATTGGAGCGCAGTAATTGATTTTCATTTCCCTTTTGCATATAGTTTTTCGGCACGTGTTCATGAAACTTTTGAGTCTATTAAAATTGCAATCGAACAAGAACTGTTTGCGAACCTCGGCGATAGATAGATGATTTTTAGTTGCACTTTATTCTTGTTGACATCCTTCACAACGGACTCTCATTTGAAACCGCCTTTAATTAATTATAGAAGAGTCGTGTACGAATGTCTGTTTCTTTCCTCTCGTCGAGGAGCATTAATTTTTATGCACTTTTTTTTTCTCACCTCGAGAGAGAAATCGTAGGCGCCCTGTCGGTCACGAGAAAAGTAGACAAGGGCGGGAATCGTATCTTTCACTTCAAAACGGACAGTAATATCAGGCTGAAAGTGGCATACCTTATCGAGTCCTTCCCTAGGCTTGCCATCATAATACAGAGGACGTCTTCTCACCTGTTTCAGAGACGCAATTCTTCAACATCATGAACATGGTAAGTTAATGTGCCTTTAAGAATATACGGGAACCAGATTTACTATACATTCCCTTTATCTGTCTATTGTATACGCATATCAGATTTATACGCCTATCAAATTTAGAGGACAATAGTATAGGTTAAAGCTGTTTTCTTATCTAGTGCTGAAAATATGCTAACCTATTATTACTATCATTATTATTATTATAATTATTATTATTATTATTATTATTATTATTATTATCATTATTATTATCATTATTATTATTATTGTTATTTTGCTGCCCTCTTATGGGCGCTATATAGCTGTCCAAACAAGAAATCAGCTTGGATGACATTTAAACGGCACTGTTGAGAAAATAATACTACATCTTTGAGTGATATTCCTCTGTTCTGAGCATAAGTTTAATGTATTAGATAATTTACTTCAGCCCCGGTAAATCGGATAAGTTAGGTTATAGGTCTTTTTGTCTTAGTTTCTTTGTTTCATCCATTTTCAATGCTTACCAGTCTATCAATCATATAATTTCTTGTATTACGTGTGGGGGGAATGCAGCCTACAAGCTCAGCTTTTTAGCATTCCTCCCCATTTCCAACATTTTCCTATACCTACAAGTTTTCTGTAAATTTATCCTTTACTTTGTATGATGAAATTTATGCACTGTATTCAATTTTTGTAATATATTTATATGTTTTTGTTGGAAATGAAAAATAAATGAATGAATGAATGAATCATTCATTTCAACAGTCAGGAATCCCATCAGGTTTCCTTCTTTATTAAGCTTGATATCTCTTTTACCTTATTATTTCCGATGACGTCAGTGTGTCTTCAGACACCATTGTCCTGCGTAATCCGATAAGGAAAAGAAAGGTAAGATTGTAAAATAATGAGATGATACATAGCGTTACTGGCAGTGACTGGTAAATCAATTAGAAACCAACCTGATGCTAGAAAACCTTCAAGAACAATGACAGGTATTAAAATAGTGTCTCAATCTATGCCTACCAGAGCTTCTACTTGAATCCAAGGATGACGTAGCAATGATAATAATTATATGCCCATAATATTCATTCATTTCTCCGTTTTAGAAGCTGGGATTTGTAAGGGTTTGATATTCAATCAAAGGATCACCAAGATTGAGGATTATTGAAGTGATACAAAATAAGATGATCGGGCAACAGTCTCATGATTCTTACTCCTGGCAGTGGCGGATCCAGAGGAGGGCTCCCCTCTTTATTTTGTTTTAAATAAAAGAAATAAAAAAGAACAACTCGGGGAGGGGGGCATGTGCCACCCCTTCAATATTGTAAAGGCGCCTCCCCTTTACGCAATTCCTGGATCCGCCCCCTCGTGAATTCCTTCTGATAAGACAAGAAGTCTATATTGCTTCTTCGTTCTTGCTTTTAGTTTCCTCATTTCAATTTGTGTGCAAGTTACACTAAGATTTCTTTCTTGATTTATAAATGCTGATCACCGTTGAAAGGTCACGCGAAGCGTTGCAATCCTTATTACTCACTGCATACTCACGTCACTCTCCCAATAACGGGATATTATTCATCAGAACAAGCTTTCTTTTGTGTATTGCAGTCACCTCACATTGTCAGAGTGTGCGTGCTGGTTGCCATAGTGATAACCGTCGACGTAAAATGGGGTGAGTTTAATTAGAACATCAGGCTTTTGAATTTTTTTTTTCATACACCACTTTAAAGCTTCATGAAAAATGCAAGCAAAATACGAGCGTTGGTCATCAAGGCGAATGAATAGTGTAATAGTTCAATTCAATTACTTGGTTTTAGCGGTGTGGCAGATATAATGGAATCTGTCATTTAAGCAGACAGAGGTTATCAATTATTCAATGTAGAGATATAATTTGGTCCATTATCATGTGTGACGTGGTCATATTTGAGATGAACTTTTCCTCCCTAGGTGGAAAGAAAACGTTTTCAGGAAAGACAGGTCAAAAAAATTTGGACGAATTAAAGATTTCTTGGGTCGATGAGATGAACAAAAATTCTTCCCATTGTTGTTCAAATCTCAGCGAAATCTAATTCATTGCTCTTTAAAGGAATAGATACTGACTTAATTAAGTTTAAAAAGTAATTTCAAGTAGTTTCAGTAGAAGTTTAACTTATGATGTGTTGTAGCTTCTTAAATTTATTAGTATTTTCGACTGTTCCATCAAGTTTTCTTATACATGAGTTGAGAAAAGTTGAAATGATTAATTGATACTCTTTATATGGTGTTGTCAATGAGCGACGAATCTTCAGCCGAAAGTGTATGCAACAAAAGTTGAACATTATTAAGAAGAAAAGATACTTATTACATTAACAAAAAATACCGTCACTTCTATATCAATACAATTCTTTCTATACACGTGATTGCTTTTATAGTTGCCAAGATTGCAACTGTTATTTATTCTGCTGCTTCTTGTGTACATCCACCTGCACCGCTTTTTCAAAATTAACATCTAATAACATTGAAGTATTAACCTCTCTATTCCCGTTTCTTGTCATACGCGTGTCCTTTCCTTTGCGTCAAAATTCCACAAAACCCCTTAGTGTTTGGTGAATGCAGACAAAACTACAACCTGAACTACACTCTGCCGATCTACATCAGATGTGAAGTTACCAACGTCAGTGGCATGGACGTGCAGCTTATTCCTAAATTCACGCGCCCTGAAGGTCTTGGAGCCAGAACCTGCCACGAAAGGAGAAGGGGCGGTATGCCGCGTGGGTACCGGGTCTGCCGCATGCCGGGTAACGGCTTTGTCTTGTGCCTATTAATTTGTTCGCTGACTTGCTCTCTCGCACGTTTGACTGATTTGATAAATGACTGACTGATTAAGACATTCGGTTTTCTCACTGTTTTAAGTGCAGCATAAAACGATGGTACAGACGTTCTTTTAATACTACCGGTAATTAATTGATTACAAGTAATTTATTTAAGTCCTTTCCTTATGAGTTTTGGAGTTGCAACAATGGACGAAAGACGAAATACGAAAGACACCTAAAATACGGAGAAAAAGAACGTGAAAGAGACTAAATCTAGAACAACCACAGGCGGAAGGAATGCAGAAAATTCAAGACAAGGTAATGAAAAGGATAACGTCTCCTGCCTACGATTTGTGCATATTGTACACAAAATAATGGTGCGTTGTAGTTTGGTATTAGCTGAACAGATGCAAAGCAAAATGTATCGACATAAATGTTTAGAATGAACACAGCAGTAACAATGAGCAATGCACAAAGAATTTAGCTGGATATCAAAATGAATAACTCGGTACTATACAGTTAACACAGAGAAACACTTAACTCTCTCTTCAGAATCGCTGAAAGTCACGTCACTTCGTCAGTGTCGACTGGTTAAACAAACGGAAACATTGCTGCTCAAACATTGTGTGTTCTATTTAAGAACGCTAGTTTTGTAAAAACCTGCATTAATGAATTATAAAGGTACATTTTCTTTCAATGTGTCGTTTAGATTGTTTCTGGAATCCGTGTATTAACGGCTTCTGTGAGGAGACAATATCTGGTTACACCTGTCACTGTCCACCGGGGTTCACAGGGGTGCACTGTGAAACCAGTGAGTATAATCTCTCCCTCTCTCTCTCTCTCTCTCTCTCTCTCTCTCTTGTGCCTGCAGGGGCCGCGGATTGTGTTCCAGGGATAGGGTGATCATGACCAATGGTAGCCCAATCACAGGTCAATGCATACGGAGAGAATCTACGGACGAAACCTTTGGAAATTCCCCGATTTTCTTTTCGTTTTTTGACCAGCAAAAAAAAAAAGAAGAACAAATAACAAAACAAAACAAAACCCCTGTTACGTGGTGCTTTACTACTATCAGAGAAGTGGGTCTGGTAGTTGCAAGCAAATATTGATAATAAAGCGTGAATTTGGCTCGCAACCCAATAAAATATTTTTTTTTGTCTTTTCTCATACAGGTGTCATAAGAATTACTTTTTATTTCATCTGTGAAATAGTATCTGTGAGACTAATAGTTTGAATGGTTAAGCTTATTCAGTAAACCTCCACCAGCAATCATTATTGTTATCATAATCTCTTCTTCTTCTTCTTCTTCTTCTTCTTCTTTTTCTTCTTCTTCTTTGTTTTCTGCAGCAGCTCATCGGCCTGCAACACAACTCTCGGTGTTAACAGCGATAAGAAGCAGTCACTCCAATCCATTCCAGCAAACATCAACGACTCCCAATAGTCCACCCGACAAGGTAACCATTTCCGCCGATACACATGCGCCAAATGAAGAGACTGGTATGAACACACCAACACTGGGTTCAGCAGGCGTTGGTAGTACCACGTCCGTGGGTGCAAACACCATCGATACGAATCCTAATGAATGGTCTGCTGGAGACAACGGAGCAGTGGGAGAGGTTCCCATAGACATGATAGATTTCATTAAGCTAATGAGCCGACAGTCCAGCACAGCACAAGACCGGTACTCGATAACCGAATATACAGACACCAACGATCCTGTGCAATCAACACCAGGAATCGATATCAGTTCCTCTTTACCGATACAAAGCAGTGCTACAGACCCACCTGTCGATACGAGGAGTCAAACAGATAGTAGTATCGGTACGGACTCCTCCACGATTTCCACAACAGCCGATACAGTCCCATCCGCGCAGACGACTACCAATGTTACTGCGCCTGCGCAAACATCGCTGACGTCAAATGCTTCATTGGCTGAATTGGGTAGATACATCAATAAGTCTGTGTCTATTTGATTGTTTTTGCACTGATTAGATAGTTCTTATGAGAAATATGCCTAAAGATAACATTTTGTCAGATGAAAACTCGTCATTCCTAAGCAATAGATCAGTGACAAAAAAGCGAAAAATTGTCCGGATGAAAATTTGTGATATAAGATGGTTTCCTTTACGTCATTGTCAAATCATATGACCTCTGGCGCATAGCAACCTGTTTTATTGGTTTGTGTGTACCCAGGGAATTCGTTTTAGAGATTGATGTGTAAAGGTGTCTTGTCATAAGAAGGTTTTGCACAGAGTAGGAAGAAGGAGAAGAAGCAGATGAAGGATAAAGAGAGAGAGAGAGAGAGAGGATGTCATTTTTTTTTAAAGAATCATTGAATGATTTACAAGGCCGTTGTAACAGTATAAGACCCACATTTAGGTGCCGCTTCCCTGTTTCATCAATAGCCCATACACATAATGTTTAATATTCGAGATGATAAAAACAATCAGTTTCTCAGTTTTCACTTCGTTGATGCATTTTGTCTCATTCACACACTTGATTGCCAATATCACTCTCTACCAGTGTCTACAGAAGAAGGAAATGTACCAATCAATCATGTGTGTTTGTTTTGATTGCACACGCTTTTCTTGTTTACAGGAATAGTGAAATACAAATGCAAGAAACGTACCTACGACAAGGCGCTGGAATTCTGTCAGCAGCGCAGGTTTATTCTGCCCGTAAACACGTCCCAAATGGCGACCGTGATCACCGCGATGGACACCGCCTGCCGCAACTATAGTGGGCCAATCTGGTTGGACTGTACGTGCTGCTGGTCGGATGCGGGGAATCCCCTGGCCAATTCCAGGGGTTTGCTGGTATCAGAGTGGCGATGCGGAGCGAACTCTAGTATTCCCCTCTACTGCTTTGGCTTGGACGTGACAACAGGTAAGACAACTTTGTTTGTTTGTTTGATTTTTTTTTTTTTTTTTTTTGGGGGGGGGGGGGGGGTAAGATTGTTATTTCAATCTTTTTCATCACCATTGTCGTGCATCTGACTCGGTATCCAGGACTGGTATCTGTTCGAAGGTGACTTCAAATTCCGCTTTAGTGATTCGCTACCATGTTACAAGGAACTCTGGTAATATACCAAAGCGTGCAAAATATTTGATCTGAATCGATATAATTATTGTCATCATTACCATTATCATTGTTATCGCTACTGTTGTTGTTGTAAGTAACAGTAGAAGTAGTGGTATTGGTAATAGTATAATAGTATTATTATTAGTTGTTATCACTGATGTGATTACCAATACCATGATAATTCATCTATGTTAACAGTAGTAATAGTAATAGTAATAGTATCAGTAATAATAGTAGTGGTGATGATAATGGAAGTAGATTTACGTATGGCGGTAGAATCATTATGATTATCATAATCATTATCATCATAGTCATTACCACAGTCCTTGTATTCACCAATATGGGATGTTTAAAGGGGCGATACATGTAATATTGGTTGAGATGAGAATTAAGCTTTTATTTTTTTGCCAGATATTTAGAAACCACTTTGTGATATGTTAAAGAGCGTACCATTCTAAGAGGAATTTGAAGTTTATTTGATCAAAATCGGTTTTGGGATGACTGAGATATTCAAAAAACAAAGTAAAGCAAAGCTTTCCTAACAAAAGGTGGGTCCCACCTTTTATTAGGATCACTTCGTTTTGGATATCTATGCCATTTCAAAACCAATTTTCATCAAACCAACTTGGAATTCTTCTCAGAATTATATGCTCTTTCACATTTCATCAGAGGTTTCTCAAAAAATCTTTTATCTAATATATATATATATGATATATATACATATACATATACATATATATATACACACACACACACACACACACATATATATATATATATATATATATATATATATATATATATCATAAACAAACATCAGAAACCTGAAGTATCATTCCATCCGAAACTATACCATCCCTTTAAAGCATTCTATAGATCGCAACTATTAATTGACTTTCTCACTCAGTACAGTTACTCCATTCCAAGTTCTTTCCAAGCGTTTCTTCTCTCTGTCTATTGCGCCATGTGTACTCGATGTCACCAACCATAATTAAGTCAAACAGTACGCTATTCTTGATTCATGTAAGCTTTCATTTTTCACATTATCCTGTTTCTCAGCGTTTGATCCGAGCTTCTCATCGGGCCGCTGCCTTACTGTGAGGTACAGCAACGGAATAGAGCTGGTTCGCGAAGGGTGCTCAAACGGCACAAAAAGACGCGTGGTGTGTGTGTGAACACGTTGGGACTCTACTGCTGCAGTACCCATGACACTTCGTTTCAACAAACGGACTACGGCATTTAAGATCTTAAAATACCAATAGCGAAAATATTACACTTGGAAATAATAATGTCTTTTATTTTCACTCTCATTATATCGATATAGTGAACACGTTTATCTATATACATTTTGGGTAGAATTTTCGTGGACTTTACTGATATTTCGACTTGTACGAGATCGTCCTGAGCGAGACTGACTGTAATTATTATGTGTGTTATAAACGTATGCTATCCATGTGAACGAGGACATGAAAGAGGCATGCATAACTGAATTTAACGTGGACTTGCAGAATAAAAGACAAAATAAATGGATTACTATTTGTATTCAGTGGTAAAATGAGATTAAGAATCATGAACAATGTTCATGTAATAAAGGTTGTAGATTAAAATGATGATAATCATATGGAGTTATGTTTCTAATTTGACAATAGGAAGGTTTGCGTGTCATTCTCATATTGAGTTGTCCATATTAAGTGTCCAATGTGTGCGTTCGGATGTGTGTTTGTATGAATGTGTGTGGATATTTGAATATCTCAATTTCGTACACCTTCCAGTAGGCGTTTGTAGGCAAGTATGTACATGTATATTATCCACACACACACACGCGCGCGCGCGCGCGCGCACATACACACACATACACACTGTGTATTGTGTATTATATGTTTGTATGTACATATAAAATAGCGTGCATACATACATAATTATGTAATTCTAACACAATTGAGATATTATCTATATCACTCATGACAAGTTTACATTCGCAACTCGATGTCGGTGTACACAAACTTATGGGACACACCTCGTAGAGTAAATAATATCTTTTTAAGATATCAAATTGTAGATAGTTTTTGCATTATTTTGACAATTTATTCCACAAAGAGACCAATATAAACAATTCATTCTATTTCAGGTGAAATTTGTACAAGTCTTAAACCCTATCAGCTAGAAATTTTGCTGTTGTGAGAGTAGCCGGGAGATAAAACGGCTCATAGACTAAAACAACACGCCTTTGACTTTGATTTTGATTTTTTCTTGTGAAAGAATCGCATAAATATGAACGAGCAATATGCCTCTTACAGCTGAATAGTTACTCTGAAAGACGCCCTGAATAGAATGAATGAATCCCATTTGAAAGTCAAACAACGATACCGTATTGTCTCATTCCGAAAATCCAAGCTTTACCTCCAAGGACGAAAGTCGCATGAGACGGCAATATATTGCTACACGTTATTGCTAAAGAGTAAAACTTATCAAGGGCTTTCTTTGCGCAGTCATGTATAGTTCTGTTAATCATCGTCAAACAGATGGGATACGTTGTTTCACCTTTACAGCATATTGCTAAATAGAATTTTCTGTTGAATTCTGAAAGACTTTAAACTCGCTTTATACGTTATAAGCCAGTTTTGGGCTAGCTCGTGTGCACATGGGTACGAATGAACTTCCTTTCTTTTTCAGAGTTGGTAAGGCACATCATTCGTTTTCAAAGTGACAAAATGCATCAGCTAGCCCATTGTGTATATATATCAAATTATTCATCAGCTATTTTCAAAGGATGAACTTGTGCAGACCAAAAAAACAACAACAAACAAACAAACAAAAAAACCACCTTTTCTGCTCATGCACAAGATGGAACACCGAACTGACTTATTTTAAATCCTGTGTTCACCTTATTACACACTCTAGATGTGCAAAGCCTCTCAAACTTCAGTAGTCCTTCTGTATTGACGGACAATAATCAAACAATAATTAAACTTAGCAAACAATAATTTCATTTATTAAATATCGTACTGAAGGATAGGTGGCAGGAAGTTGATAGTCTACCCCTACGCACCTTGATCACAGATTTTTTTTATTTTTTTTTCGTTTTGCTGCTGTTTTTCCGTGCTGGAAAGAACACAGAGTCTCACAGTGTGAGAATCACAGTGTGAACACAGTGTGAACACAGTGTGAACACATTGTGAACACAGTGTGAAATCTCTTCACACTGTTAAATTCGAGTGTTTAACAGTCTGAACACAACACGAGCCGTCAATTCCGTGTGAAACAAAGCATTACTATGTGAACACTCCGTGAAAACCACAACACAGTGTGAAATCATTTTAACAATGTTGGAGCGTTTCACATACTAGTAGTTGACTATAATTATGAACACACTGTGAACACACTGTGTTCTTTCCAGTAGGGTTAAGTCCAAGATTGTCTGACCTAAGGAAATGTCAAAACCTGAGTGAAATTCCTCCGTGACACTGAATGCTTGTCGACTCCTTGTCCAAGGATTTCTTACAGCTGTTTCTCATTGTGGCCTATTTGGCAACGCAGAAGCAGTTAAAGAGCCTCTTTTTCTCTGTTTTAATACATGCTTTAATACCACAATGAAGGTGGAAGGTAAATGCGAGTATGTGTTAATCATCGTCAAACAGATGGGATACGTTGTTTCACCTTTACAGCATATTGCTAAATAGAATTTTCTGTTGAATTCTGAAAGACTTTAAACTCGCTTTATACGTTATAAGCCAGTTTTGGGCTAGCTCGTGTGCACATGGGTACGAATGAACTTCCTTTCTTTTTCAGAGTTGGTAAGGCACATCATTCGTTTTCAAAGTGACAAAATGCATCAGCTAGCCCGTTGTGTATATATATCAAATTATTCATCAGCTATTTTCAAAGGATGAACTTGTGCAGACCAAAAAAACAACAACAAACAAACAAACAAAAAAACCACCTTTTCTGCTCATGCACAAGATGGAACACCGAACTGACTTATTTTAAATCCTGTGTTCACCTTATTACACACTCTAGATGTGCAAAGCCTCTCAAACTTCAGTAGTCCTTCTGTATTGACGGACAATAATCAAACAATAATTAAACTTAGCAAACAATAATTTCATTTATTAAATATCGTACTGAAGGATAGGTGGCAGGAAGTTGATAGTCTACCCCTACGCACCTTGATCACAGATTTTTTTTTTTTTCGTTTTTCTGCTGTTTTTCCGTGCTGGAAAGAACACAGAATCTCACAGTGTGAGAATCACAGTGTGAACACAGTGTGAACACAGTGTGAACACATTGTGAACACAGTGTGAAATCTCTTCACACTGTTAAATTCGAGTGTTTAACAGTCTGAACACAACACGAGCCGTCAATTCCGTGTGAAACAAAGCATTACTATGTGAACACTCCGTGAAAACCACAACACAGTGTGAAATCATTTTAACAATGTTGGAGCGTTTCACATACTAGTAGTTGACTATAATTATGAACACACTGTGAACACACTGTGTTCTTTCCAGTAGGGTTAAGTCCAAGATTGTCTGACCTAAGGAAATATCAAAACCTGAGTGAAATTCCTCCGTGACACTGAATGCTTGTCGACTCCTTGTCCTAGGATTTCTTGCAGCTGTTTCTCATTATGGCCTATTATTGGCAACGAGTTATTGGCAGTTAAAGGGGATGGCTAGTAACAGATCAGTGGGAATCAGGTGGAATGCTGGAGGATGATTGTTCAAATCCTTGTGGGATTCATTTAAGAGTACATTATATGTCTATTATTGTGTGAAAATTATTTGCTTCAGAATGGTTTCATATTCACGTAATGTGCAGTTTAATGTTTCCAGGTTAGCGTGCCTGGTCAGTGACGAGGCATTAATCTGCACATTACTTGAATATGAGACCGTTCTGAAGCAAATAATTTTCACACAACAGGAGATATATAATGTACTCTTAAATGAATCCCACAAGGATTGGAACAATCATCCCTCAGCATTCCCACTGATTCCCACTGATCGGTTACTAGCCATCCCCTTTAAAGAGCCTCTTTTTCTCTGTTATATAGTTGCTTTTATACCACAATGAAAGTGGAAGGTAAATGCGAGTATGTCCGATTCAGAAACGTCATAAGATGGACTGTTTATGGTGTAGCAATACGCTAAAGAATGGTATTAACTAAATCAGACCTCGACTGTAGTGAATGTAAAAGATGATATCACCATATACTTAATCTACATAACTTCACAACGTTTATAACAAAGCTTTCCATTCTAGAGATGTCATTTGTAAATATATTATACGCAGTTTGACTATAGTAGCTGATCAAGATAACATACAACTCTAAATCTTCATAACAAATTCCAACTTTACTTCTCGACATAAAGTTCCATTTTGAAAATGAAAGACTAAGAAAGATATCTAAGACATGTATGTAATACATAACATTATATCAGCAACCACTATAAAGTTCGACTCCAGATTGCTTCTTGCATAGTTTATAAGAGAGGAAAAAATTCAGCCCCTTAATTATTCGTTAAAGTAGGGTCTACTTCCGGTCCTACAGAATTTAGAGATGGGAGTGGGGTGTTGAAGGAGAATTGGCAGAAGACACTACCTCCCCACCCCACCCCACACACACCCTTTTGTTCTCTTTAGACCAGATCTTCTCAGCCAGTGGGCCCCGAGATCCCGCAGGAGGGCCGCCATGTCTTCCCATAATAAATATAAACAAGGTTTGTATTGATCTACACATGTAACTGAGCCTCCAGAAACTTAGCAGGAGCCAAAGTGGACCTCCGGCTGTAAAAGGTTGAGAAGCGCGGCTTTTTTAGACCGTTCCGGCCTAACAGCAAATTCGCCATTAGTGCGGTGACCCATCCGCGCATGCGTATGCTGAATGCATGATTGCGGCCGCGGCGGGCGCCAGCCGGTCGAATTATTAATTATATACAAATGATGCACAGGATAGAGCGTGTTAGTGAAGGTGCGAAATAATCCTGTGCATCATTTGTTTTATAAAATGGGTCGAAAACTAACAGCATTATTCACGTACCTTTGTGGGTCAATACCAGTCAGCTACATGTAGCACTCGCTCAAAAGTCAAGATGTCCGAAGATGTTCGTCCCAAACATTTACGCATGTCGCATTCGGAAATCTCGCACATAGGTACTGTACGTACGTATAAGAGTATACGTACGCCATACGTGTTATGCACAAGAAAGACCGCCGGCTGTTGTGGCAGCCCGAACTAGAAGTTGTTTACAGGATTGACAGCGCGTATAGTAGCGCGTGACGCACTTGTAACAACTGATTGAGTGCGCACTGCTAGTGTAAACATTGTGACGTACGTCAGGCCGTGCATTTACTGAGAAATTAATGCACGCACACGTGACTCATTTCAGCGCTTCCAATTGGCTACATTCTTGAACCCATTTTATAATGCATTCTACTACGCCTACGCGCATGGGACACAGCAGTAATGGCTGATTATGCTGCCAGGTGGAATTGGTCTATACCATCTCCGCGGGGTCGTGCTTGAGCTCGTGTTCGAGGAAGAGTTGGACCCACTCCAGCAGGCGGAGTTTCCGGGGGACCTTCAGCTGAGCCCAGCCCCCGCTCGATGATTCCAGGAGGTGGACCCTGAAGTCGGAGAAGGCCTGGCTGTCGACGAAGAAGACCCGAGGCGGACCCAACTCGTTCGACTCTCGGCAGGAGTCGTAAGCACTCGCTGCGCTTCGGAGATTTGCGTCGAATTCGGCGGTAAACTGCACGAGACATGAATTATTAGATTGATTAATATCTACTAAGATTTATAACGAGTGAGAGATAGATAAGTACATGTAAACACTTTGCATGAATATATATATATATTTTTTCACACACATATATTTGATATATGCCCTATGTATAAGAGAGTGGAGTCGAGCTCTGTTTCGAGCTCACTATCCTACGACTTAGTATATATGTATAACTGTATATATATATATATATATAATATGTATAATGATATAATATGTATATATACATGTATATAAATACATATATATACAACACTATACGCAGAGAATCTTTCAGGGCCCTGTTTCATAAAGCTGTTCGTAAAGTTACGAACAACTTACGAGCGACTGGTGATGTGCTATACTTATCAGAATTTCCATAATTTAGCACAAGAACAAATTACCAGTCGCTCGTAAGTCGTTCGTAACTCTACGAACAGCTTTATGAAACACCCCCCTGGATTGATGAGCTTTATTAAAGACCCTCTACCTAAACGGAATCAATACGGAATCATAATACCACCTCTTCACATCACCTCATCCACCACAATCAATGGTCAGAAATTGATATTTATGGGCAATTGTAAGTATGTATGTATGTAAATATATTATGTGTTGTAGCTGATTATTTGAATTATTGGGAAGTATTGAGTAGATGTTGGATGAATGTGTATTATATAGATACAGATGAGTAGAGATAATTCAAATGTGAGTATATAATAGATATTTTATTGTTTGTGATGGTTAGAATATTGTTTAGTTAGATAGGAATTGAGAATTTTAAGTAGCGATTTAAGTAAATGTATGTAGATATAAAATATGTAATGTATTAATGTATATGTATTATTGGGAAGGTTGAATTGTTGTTAAAGTAATGTGGGTGTATGTAAGTAGGTATTTGGATTAATAGATCTATGTGTATGAATAATTTATGTACGCGGATGTGTATGTATGTATGTATCATAAGAAGTGTATTAATATGTAGAAATTGTAATTGTAAATTGGAAGTTTTTCTTATATTGTCGGATGGTTAAAAAACTGAGCATTGGTAGTTTATGATTGATCAAATGAGAACGAGCTTCAGTACAGAAAGCCCCCCCCCCCCCCCCCCCCACACACACACACAAACACATATAAGGTACACCCGGTCATAACTTTTGCACAGACAACATCACAAGACCGCACTCAGCACCAATACAGTAAGTTTTGTTCCGAGATTGTATTTAGTAATAGTATATTCGGTTTTTTTTTTTGGTTAAAAATGTGTTGTTATTGTGTATGTTTTGTATCTATTGGTAGGTTGATTATATTTTGGAATGTATAATATCAAAGGTTAGTTAAGTTTAGTATGATTTTATATCTAGGTTGATTTTGCGCATACGTTGTCGTCATTGACTGTGTAGATCCTGAAGAAGGGCATTTCGCCCGAAAGCTTGATTATTAAGGGGTGCAACCCAACATCAGCCACGTCTATGTGCACGTTTTGCTGCCAACATATTAACCGTCCTTGTACCGCCTCGCCATGTTCTGGTTAAATCCTTTGCTGTAACTATTATATATATATATATATATATATATATATATATATACATATATTATATATATATATATATATATATATATATGTGTGTGTGTGTCTGTGCGCGCGCGTGTTTGTCTATTTCTCACTCTGTCTCTCACTGTTCTTAATAATTATGTACAACATACATTATGACACTATGTTTGTTATAATAACATTATGGCTATTTATACAACACCTCAGAATGATGTCGAATTGTGATTGGCCAAGAACATGTCACATGACATTCAATAGAAAATACCTATCAAACTCATTGAGAGTGACAGCCATACAATAGGCCCCTGGCATGGGCCTATAGCACGGCTCGGAGGTACTATAGCACGGCTTCGCGGGGGGCTACTAATGCATGGCCGCTCACAGAGTTCTGTGGCTCACACCCGTAGCAAAGCGCCAGCAAACTACATTGTACAGTGTACGTGCTGGCCGGCTGCGCTGCGCTGCCGGTAAGTCTCACAGACCAGGCGCGGCGGAGTACTGCAACGTTAACGTGTACGCGCAGTTACTTTACCTAGCTAGTTGCATGTATCGCGGCCTGTATACACCTAGCGGTACTGCTGTGTTTTTACTTTTGACTCTGATCTGCTACGTGGACCACAGTGATCCCAACATCAAGACTTCATTTCAAGTTGAGAAACCGTAATTTGATTATTTTTCTGTGTTTTTATACAAAATCATTTTCGGAAATAGACAAAGTCTAGACCTACTACTAGATCTACCGACATCTCAGATCAACCTAACAGTCAGGCCTAACTCGATCTAACGTTAGCGTAGAATGGGTATAGACCCTGCGGAGTTCGTGATTCCTGTGACTGTGTGGTCGAATCATGACGAGTGTTTGAAAGCAGTACACAGGGTGGTTTACAATTCTCTGCCTAATTGTTACATTTATTTTTGGGCCTTCCTGAGTTGGCGGTCACTAATTTTGTATTGTGATTGTGGACAAGGTGTTGTATAAAACGAATAATTTATGATTTTGTTCGTGCATTGGGGCACGTAATACCGCACTCGGCGCGAGATTCGCCACTGGTCTATTCAACGCGGCGCTACGCGCCTTGTTGAATAGACCAGTGGCTCATCTCGCGCCTCGTGCGATATTCGTGCCCTATGCACTCACAACTCATAAATTATTCGTATAATGATTTATGGTATGATGATATCAGCAAACGCACCTAATCAAAGTAATTATTTCAGTGTAAGCGGTTCACCCACCAAGTGAACTGTGAAGGAGTTGATCTCATAGTATTACCAACTAACATATTATCATTACGTGTTTGCGTTACTGGCAGCACGCCATCCATATCATGGTAAGTAGATAGCATCAACTGCATGCTTTGCTGGAATGTTCAAGTTGCCTCGACTGAAGGTTGTCAAAGTTATCCAACGGAACAGTGAACGCTTTGTCAAAATCAGACAAAAACAACTCACTAATTTTAGAACAAACCCTGTTGAAACAGATGTAAACTTTGATATTGGAAGGGGTGATGATCATCTTCCTTTCCTAATAAGTCTGTCAATGATCTTTGCAAGAAGTATGAATGAAGAAATACCTACTTTAGAATGTCTTGAACAGTCTTTGAAAGTCTTTCAAACGGAACAGTGGACTCTTCATCTAAAACCAGACAATAATAACTGTCGTGGAATTTAAAACAACCTCCGACCTGCTGAAACAGATCTACTTATAATATTGGAAGGGGTAATGATGTATTCTCTTCATAAATCAGTCAGTGATCTATGCAAGGAAATTGAATTAAGAAACACCTACTTTGGGATGTCTGTAACCTTTAAGAAATCATAAGAGTTTTGAATTTACAACTAAAGAATAATTTGATGCAGTTAGGCTTTTTGTTTCAGTGTCATTTAGAAAATAAGACCAATGATGAATGTTTATATGCAGATAAATGGAAGACCTTTCACGCAATATCACCGTTTATACCTCGGCATCATACTACAGGCGTACTTCACGGCAAAGCCAAATTTGACAAAATTTGCATGAAGTGAAAATCTGAAGTCTTAAAAGGTTGCATTTACCTGTTGCAAACGTCACGAACTTTTACATGGTTAAAGAAAAATGTCTGTCAACATTTGTGTGAAATCTTACTGTAAAATGCCTCAAGGGTTTTTGAAAAGAAATGAAAGATTAACCTTAAGTTCCTCGACAATACGTTCTCTCTTGTCCCGAGAACAACGCTCGATTCTTTATTTATTTACTTATTTTTATTTATTATTACTATTTCTTTTTTTTTTTTTTGGGGGGGGGGGGGGGGCAAATAGATTCACTGGAAATTCATAGTATTCTTCCCCCCCCCCCATTATAAAGAACTTGGCAGTTTTATCACACTGAGGAAAGGACTGAACTGCCTACCTCTGCAATACATCAGCTTATGAAAGGAATCTAAATCTAATGTTCAGGATTGCAAGAGGAACAAACGAACTTTTACACAACAACATCATAAACCACAAGCTCACCTGTTTGCATTGATCTGCGCGCGTACCGAATTCTGACCCTTTGGACACAGCGAGCTCAACGAATATGACGTAGTACATACTATGTGAAGGGGTTTTCTCATCTGCAATAAAAGAAAGGGAAACCCATATTCTGTAATAAGGAACACACACAAAAACTCAATACAACATTTGATGACTGCTTGACATACTAGTACCAGTATCCCTCGATTTCCATGGATAAAGAGCGCCACCATATTACAACATGTTGATCGGAAGTCCGTTTTTGCCAAAACGACATACATTTCGTAATAAAAATGCTCAGTTTGAAATGAAACGCTACGAAGAAAGTTGCAGAATTAAACAAAACCTGCTTTTGTTTTGCTTGTCATTGACCGTGAATACAAAAGCAATGAAAAACAAAAGATATCAAGGAAACTCCTAAAAGAAACAGTTAAGACGGACCAAGTAGCCTACAACAAACAGAAAACAACATTGCAATGATTTCTCTACGTGTGTCCTTCAAATAAGTGTCGGTATAGCTGCAGCTTTAATGATCGAACGATATTGATTGAGTATTTCTTGTTAGATAAATAGAACTAAAAATACTGGAAGTACAGGCTTACTCATAGCTTCATCCACCAGAGCCCCATCGGCGCAGACGTATTCAACCAGTTGAACGCCCTCAACGTTGTCTACTGTTTCCTGTAGTGCCCTGGTGACTGCCACCTCTGATGTCTTCTCTGATCTTAGGTTCATCAGCTCACCGATTCTGTGTATTCAATGGACAAAGTTTTACAACGAGTGGATAGTAGATTAAAATGGTGACACTGGTCCTGCAGCAATTGCTCCGGTCTTATTTCCTCCAGGGACTTAGGGTTAGGGTCGGGGTTGTGATGGGGTTTTAAATTTAGTTCGATGTGAGGATTAGGATAAGGGTAAGGGTTACGTTTGTGTGTAGGTTTTATATTTGGTTTAACGTGCAAATATTTCATAGCCGCATTGCCTCAATAACCACAGGAGCAAATGACATGGAGCCCATTGAAATATATTGCTCAAGTCAGGATCATATTGCACGAATTGAACACGAGTGCAGCACAGGTGAAAAGATACAGCAACAAGTAATGTTTTCTATCCTGTATGTCACATGGAGATAAAAGCCAGACGAGTGCTGTAAGTCCTATATGATAGCAATCAACCAGAATATTGAGAAGGATATTTGGCATAAACGGTATCATCACTTCCAAAGGAAAGCCATTTATGCGGAAGTCGTATTGAAATTCAACAGAAACAAATATGGGTAAAACTATATAACACCGTTCAATACCATAACAAACACAACAAAATATCTTCGCTTATTCATAACAGAAATAAATTATACAAGTGTGTGTCTTTGAAAAAGAGCTGGAGTGAAATCCCACATTTTAGATGTATAGTGCACTCCCGTTATAACGAACACGGTTATAACGAAATTCCGGTTACAACGAAGTGAAGATTCAGGGCGCAACTTATGTTGTCCACGCACTGTGTTTTCATAGTTTATTTGTTCGGTTATAACGAAAGAAAACTGCCTGTCCCGAGGACTTCGTTACGACGGGAGTCCACTGTACCTGTACTGGAACTGAAAGACTGGAGACTGGTTGAAGAAGCCGGTGATCTTGACGACATCGCCGAGCCTGTAGCGATAGAGTCCGTCCTTGTTGGTGATCACGAGTTCGTAACACTCTCCCTTCCGGACTTCTCCCATCAACAGAGTACCCGGACACTTCTCGTCGCTGCGCGGTCAACCGGAATGAAAATAGGAAACGACAAAAGACAAAATTACAAAGAATATACTACAATGCAATAATGCTCATTATAAAGATAACATTGGTAATATACGTAATAAGCATAACACTTTTATACTACTGCAGGTATTCTCAATCTGCTACTAATGATTTATCTCGATGTTAACATACGTTTCTTCTTTAATTGGAGCGGGATGAAGTACACAGTGATACAAAATACATAGCGACGTCACATGATGACTAAATTTTGTGTTTTCTAGTTGTCTGGGTTGAATCATTGAGGAATATCTGTCCAGAATGACTTGTAGCGAGAAATATCTGGAGATCGTTGTCCGGGAAGAAACATATCACTTTAGGAGAGAGAGAGAGAGAGAGAGAGAGAGGGGGGGGGGGGGGGAGGGGGAGGAGTGATGTCAAGTGATTTTCAGAAGGGAACTGATTCCTACCAATAATACCGATAATCGGCTGGTATGAACTCATAGAACGGTTCATCTTGGATGCAACTTTTGGTGACAATAATCATTAAGGCACTATGTCCAAAATGATTTGTAACAAGAAGTATCTAGAGATCATTGTCCGCGTAGACTCATATCACTACTAGGAGAGAGAGAGAGAGAGAGAGAGGGAGCGGGGAGGGAAGGAGTGAAGGGAATATTGGTTCCTACCAATAATCGGCTGGTATAAACTCGTAGAACGGTCCGTCTGGGATACACATATACTTTGTCTGACCGTCATCCGGGAATTCACAGGCGAAACCAATCAATCCCTCCGTACTGACGTAGTACCCCGAGAAGATCTTACGGTCTGGGAGGAAACACATCATGGAATGATTTTACAATTTATCTAACTTCTAACTTGCATTTCGTTCAAATATGCCTCAACTTCTTTATAATTGATTAGTTAGTGGGATACAAACATACCCGAGTCTGCCAATGGTTGTTTTATCATGGCTTTTACTCAAAGACTCTAAGTAACGGGTGATTATTTACTTCGATTAATATTTATGTGTTAATCAGCTCAGTTTATGTGTAAAACAACTCGACAAAGAATCGTTGTGTATTGAAAGTAATTTGTTAAGTGTATTTTCCGATAATATTGTAAAGCGCATTAAGGAACATTCATTTGATATATGCGGTATAAAAATGTCATTATTATCATTATTACTTTCATTATTATTATTGATTTGAACTCATGCATGTCATATTACGTACAATCTTACATGTAACACTACATAATAGACTGTGTCATATAATATGAACCTGTATAAAGAGGAAACTTTTATGTCATACAGTATGTCTTTACTTTAACGTATAATAGGCATATTCTTTTGTCTTGTGTATAACGCATAATGTACGGGAAGGTGTTATAACTAATTACTAGCACTTGGTTACTTAATGTTGATTCACATTCCAACTTAAGTCTGAAAATCAATCATGAGAAGGAATGTGTTGTAGTAACTTCTAAATTTGGTTATCTAATCGTCCAATCATACAATTCAAATTCAATTCAAATGATATATTTTATTTCCAATAACACATGTTATCGATACAGATTCGACAACAAAACAAAACGTGCAATGTATTACAATAAAAAGAATATACATATATGAAACTAATTATTCAAAATGATTGCGTTAATGGAAAAGAGGGACCAACGTAGAAGACAAGCTTTTAGGAATGTGGGCCACTCAATACAGGTAGACCACAGAACCTGAAACTTTTCCATCTCTATTTTTTCGCTTCACAACCACCACGGAGGAGGCAGCATTAATCTCTTTTCTTAAGATAACGTTTCCTTTCACGTTATTGATAACAAATAGTTTTTAATCAAATGAACCGAACAGTAATATTTCCTAACTCATGCAAATTACGGCATATCGCTTCTTTCAGCGAAATGCAATTTAGTTGCCAAAAAAAGTTGATTTAAGTGAATCAAATATCTACACACCATCTACACAGCCGTTTTGATCTTTTGGAGTCCATGTTTTTCTTTTGCTTATGTCTCAATGAAAACCATTTTAAAAATAGCTTTGCTATTTGTGAGTATGGATGATGTAGCAACCTCGTGCAATGTGACAATTTCTGTCTGTGGTGAGATCATACAAAGAGAGAATTTCTGTTAGTACGTGACCAAACACATCTAAAGGCTTTGAAGTATTTGCCTCTGCATCACGCACATCATCAGTTGACGCTCTTGATCATCATTATCACATCAAATCTTGATTCTTAATGTTCGTTTGCATTCCATATGTCAATGAAATCTCAAGAATTATAAATATCATACATGTGTCCTTGTGTTATGCTAATGTGTGCCCTTCTGTCTGTCTGTCTGTTTACGTGTAAATTTAGAATGATACGCAGGAAATGATGACTATAAGAAGGTGACTTACCGCCAATGTAATATTTTAATCGTCGAGTGAAGGTCTGCATTGATCCACTGGTAATTCCATACAAAGCTATCAGACGAGGCCACAGTCTCGGCACTATGTTCTCGAATCCCATCCGAAATTGTCGCTCCACTTCGTTGGCCCGGTCGGGCATTTTCACCAGGCGTCCACTCAGTTCTTCTCTTTCTTTGGCCGAGAGGCCTCCAGGTTGTCGGACAGGGTGCCGTGCCGGATGTCGTTGACCAGCATGTTCCAGGAAATCTCCAGAAAGCGAACGAAGATGTAGATAGTCGATGCGAACGGTGCCCAGATCGAGCCCAGCTGTTCGTCTCGCAAAGCAAAGAGGGCGTGGACGTACATGGCCGTCGGCTCATGGCCGATGTCGAATCCAACGAGGGGCGTGGTGAACATCAATTCCTTGACGTCGTCCCCGATGACGAAGGTTGTAAGAGGCCCAGTGGGAATGCCTCCCTTGGAGATACTGGTTCGTGAGGCCGTCAGCAGCGAAGCGTTCATCTGCAGCGTTAGAGAGTTTGCCACGCCGTGCCGACTCCGTAGCACGTTCGTAATAACTGTCGCGCTCGTTGTCAATTCCTCCAAACACTCATCACTGATTGGGAACTGTTTGGAAATGCCAGTCGTGCCAGAGGTTTTCCCCAGAATGCTTGGTTTATTGTGCGTCATCACTCCGATCTCGCCATTGGCAACACGCTTAATATATCCCGAGTAATCCTTGTACGTAGTCAGCGGATGGCGGCGCATAAAATCCTCCACAGAGCGAATGAATTTGAACTGCCGCGCTCGGCCGTAGATCGTATTTTCGTTTGCGCGAATTCTTTGCAGGAGCACAGCTGTCTGCTCCTCGGTGCACCTGTGCGTCAATTTCTCGAAAGTCCTCCACCTTCGCCTCCACGTCACTTTGTAATACCAGAAGAGGGCATACTTCAGCATAATCGTGCTAACTGGAATGAGCTGACTGCATGGAAAGCTGGCGATGTGGAACGACATGCAAGCCAGTCCTAACGACATGCCGATACCCCATCCTGCAATGGTAAACAAGATCGATCACCTTTGGAAGTGACTGAATCTTACAGACATTGAGGAATACAAGTTAAGATATCTTCATGCGTAATTGTTTCGTAACTGTATCTACGCTTTGTATTGATTGGAAGAAACAATCCCAGAAATACTTCTGATAAGAAAAAAAAAACCCACATCTTTTGACTTTAATGCCATGCCTTCTCACAAGTTTACTTTGAACTGGCCTGCGGTCACACGAACGAATCATTCTACAGTAGTTGATCGACTACAACGGAGAGGAACCAGTGTGACGATTTTACGACTTGCAAATATGTTTGCATTAATGGTAGGCCTACCCTTAGATTCCATGTTCAAACTATGACCCGAAGTTACATATCGATTTATGGCATGTACAGCACCGTAAAGAAATCCCCCTCTATCACAAACTTGACTCTGCTTCTCCATTCTTTCCATAAAACCCCTTCTCTTCTGGTATGGCCTCTTGTCCACAAAAGAGCTGCTCTCCTATAAGATAAATCCAGGAAGGTGGGAAGAAACCTCCCTGATAAATCGCAGCTCATGCCTTTTCCCAGTTGGTGATCTGTCACTTGGTCCATTCCCACATCATCCAACAGCCATTTAGTCTCTGCCCGTTATGGTTTAATCCCGTTTGGTCTACAACCAGTTCGTCGATTGACCATTTAGTCCAATTGCCACTTAGCCTCATTACCAGTTGGTCTACTTCCAGATGGGATTTATGGCCCATTTCGTCGAATACCCACATTACATTAGACAACAAAGTGGGAACAATCCAAGGAGACAAACTTTGCAATTAGACCATCTGGTCATTACATGAAATAATAAATAGCCAAACTGGACATTTAAAGACCAAGTAAGGCTTAAACAAAACAGGTATTAGACCAAGGATTAGACCAAACGGGAATTAGACGAAATTGATAGTAGACCAAATGAGTTTAGCTGTAGTGATGTCAAAGCTACGGGGAACGAACGGGCGGCAATGGGTTACTACCTTTTTTTTATTTTTTCACGAGTATGTAATCTCATTTAAGGTTTTTTACGTGCTTTATTCCGTAGTGAATAGATGTTGCATTTTAGGAATGCTGTAAATCAACCAAGTGAAGCAGCTTTTTATTTGCAATGGTAAGACTACTGTTTGTTTACATAATCCTGTTGAAGCCAAACGGGTGGTTGCGTTAGATGAATGTCCGTCATGACTTGCATTGGCATTGCGGCCGTCAAATTATGAGTTTTCACATTGATTTTTGTGATCGACATCATTCAATAATCATAGAGCACGTGGTTTAAACTTTGGTAAAACAAAAAGTTAACCATGGTTTAATAACCACTGTTCTTATGCTATCATACAAGGTTCCCTGGTTAGAAATTCTAGAATATGGTTTTTCTGCACTCTATATCTGATCAGCATGAAACTACGGTTGAAACCATTGTTAAAATAACCACTTTTTCAACCGTGGGTAAACAAAAGTTAAACCACGGTTTTATAACCACTGTTCTTATGAGCTATCATACAACCATGGTGAAAATCATGGCTTTTTAACCGCCTCTTCACTATCATGAAACCACGGTTCGGAGAACCAATCAATGTTTCATAACCATCCAGTGGCGTATCTAGGGAAAACGGCGCCCGGGGCAAGCACGAAAATTGCGCCCCTAATTTCTGAGAAAGTGTTCAACCCCAACCCCATCCCGGTAGGGACTTTAAACCAAATCCACATGATGCTTTTTCAAGCATTTAAAAGGGATCTTTTGAGGATGATTTAAATGTAATGAATTTTGATAGATTTTGGCGAGCGAGCGCAGCGAGCGAGCCGAAAATTTTTGTATTTCAGCTTACAAAACATGGAATTCTTGTCATTTTTTGCTTACCTAATCTTACTATTCTAATCAAGATATAGTAACAGCCTTATAGATAACGATTTATACCAACAAACTGAGGACTTTAAAAAATACTCTAAATTAGTGCGCGCGAGTGAGCTGCAATTTGTATATGGCTGTCCTCGTCATCATCACGTATTGTTCTTATCTTTTTTATATAAATTTTGGCGAGCGAGCACAGCGAGCGAGCCAAAATTTTTGTATTTCAGCTTACAAAACATGGAATTCTTGTCATTCTTTGCTTATTAAATCTCACAATTATAGTGACGACCTTATATAGATAACGATTTATACCAACAAACTGAGGACTTGAAAAAATACTCTAAATTAGTACAAGCGAGTGAGCCGAAATTTGTATATTTCTGCGTCATCATTACGTTTTTTTCTTATCTTTTTTTTTTTTTTTTTTGCGCCCCCCTTAACCGTATGTTCGAAACCGTTGGCGTCGTCTTTTGATCCAATCGGCGATCGCTTCAGAACGAATGAAATTGCAGTCGCTGCTCGGTGTAACATTTTGCCTGCTAAATATAAAATGACATGTGTGAACACAATAGACACTGTCATTTTGTCATCATCACGTTTAGTTCTTACCTTCTTTTTTTACATAAATTTTGGCGAGCGAGCCGAAAATTTTTGTATTTCAGCTCACAGAACATGTAACTTTTGTGTGAACACAATAAACATTGTCATTTTGTCCGCGTCATCATGTTTTGTTTTTATCTTGTTTGATTTGGATTTCTGCCCCCCCCCCCCCCCCCCCCCCATTCTCCCTCCCCCCTTCCGGGCGAGTTTTTTTGTTCCCTTCTTCTTCTTTTTTTTTTTTTTCTTCTTCTTCGTTTTTTTCTTTTTTTCTTCTTCTTCTTCGTTTTTTTTTGCGCCCCCAAGGAGTGGCGCCCGGGGCACGTGCCCCCCTTGCCCCCCCCCCTAGATACGCCACTGTAACCATCCTTTGCACATCACACTATGATAAAACCATGGTTCAAATCCTGGTGTAGCTATGACCATCGTTTTCCTTGCTAAAATGGAATTTGAACGATTGTTTAAAACCGTTGTTTTCACACTTTCGTTAAACCACTGTTAAAGTCATGGTTATATAGCCTAACCATCATTTTTTAACTATGATAAAACCATGGTTAATATCATGGTTAATAGCCATCGTTTTCAACCTTTGTAAAACGAAAGTTTAACCAAGGTATTATAACTAGTGTTTTTGTGCTATCATAAAACCATGATGAAATCATGGTTTTACAACGATGGTTTTCAACCTTAGTAGAACGAGAGTTACACCATGGTTTCCTAACCATTGTTTTTATACTATTGTGAAACCATGGTTACAACCATTGTTATATCATTGTTATTTTTACCAAAATAGAACGATAGTCTTGTTGTGGTTTTCTCGCCATTGTTTTTTTTAATTTCTTAAAACTGTGGTATAACGATGATTTTTTAACCATGGTTTTAAAACACTTTCATTAAACCACTGTTAGAGCCATGGTTATATAACCATCATTTTTTAACTATGATAAAACCATGGTTAATATCATGGTTAATACCCATCATTTTTAACCTTTGTAAAACGAAAGTTTAACCAAGGTATTATAACTAGTGTTTTTGTGCTATCATAATACCATGGTTAAAATCATGGTTTTATTACTATCTTTTTTACACTATCATAAAACCATGAAGAAATCATGGTTTAATAACGATGGTTTTCAACCTTGGTAGAACGAGAGTTACACCATGGTTTCCTAACCATTGTTTTTATACTATTGTGAAACCATGGTTACAACCATTGTTATATTATTATGTTATTTTTACCAAAGTAGAACGATGGTTTTGTCGTGGTTTTCTCACCATTGTTTTTTTAATTTCTTAAAACTGTGGTATAACAATGATTTTTTCACCATGGTTTTAAAACCATCGTAGAATGAAAGTTTTATCATGTTATCATAACTATGGTATTTTAACAATGGTATTACCACACTTCCGCCACACATTTACCATGGATATGAATTAAAAATCATGGACTACCATCGATCCATTGTAAAACCGTCCATAACCATGGTTATACCATGGTTACGGTTGTAAAACCATGTTGTTTTTTTTTTATAAAAGTGGTGATAGACGAACTGGAAAGTAGACCATCTGATAGTAGACCAAGTGGTAATAAGCCTCAAGTCCCAGTTCACCCTGGATGGCGGGACCCGTAAATATTAACTGCAAATGCCAGTAGTGCACTCCCATTATAACGAACACGCCTATAACGAAATCCTGGTTAGAACGAATTAAAAATTCAGGCCGCAACATTATCCGCTCTACTTTGTTATTGTTTACTTGTTCGGTTATTACGAAATTTTGATATAACGAAAGAAAACCTCCAGCCCTATTGAGGACAATTCGTTGTAACGGAGGTCCACTGTACTAATACTCGATGATTGTGGCAATCGACAACCAACGTTCGGTGACAACTATCTATATTCATGCCCTGCGCCATTATCACCAAAGAGAAACATATCTTCCCCATGGTACTTACCGATCACCACCTGCGTAGAGTAATGTTGGAATCGCCCGCTTGTAACCAAGACAGCTGCTTGGCCGAGGCCAAGAAATACGCAAACTATTCCTGTGAATAAAACAGCTTTTTGCCCCCTCATCTTGGCGGCAAACTTCCGGCACACTTCGGGCAAATGCATAGTGACACAATATCTACATTTCGCTCCGGAGCACCTGAGAGGTATATGTCTCCCACACTTCCAGTCCCTGCTCGGTAATTTCTCCTACATGCCGCAAAGGTTTGCCGACGGATTTTTTGGTTGGAAAATGACAAATCTTGCCGAGAGTGTTATTGATAATGATGAAGACCTTCCACAGAGTTCAAACGCAATTACGACGTACTGTTGACTGACTGTAGCAGACTATAACTAGAGAAGAGCAGTGTGGCTTCACATCGCGGGTCATCCGTATCCCACCCACCCATCCCCGATACACGCCCGTGGACTTTGGACTCCCGTGGCTTCAAATATGTTTGTCTTCGTGTACGCCAGCCCATGTACGTTCGCCGGCAGTTCTCCTCCCGAGCCTCTGGACCGTGCGCGTCTGTTGAACCCACCCTCTATTCAAAAGTACTATCGTTGTCTCTGTATTGTGTATTCATATCACGCACTGAACTGTGATGGCATGCAAAAATGTATGATATATTGGGGAAAAAGTCTAAGGTAAATCAAAGGATCGATTAAAGACAGGACGGGACAAAAACAGTTTTTTAAAGTTTGACCACTTTGCGAAATGTTACTTCTAACAGCTTGTCCTGCTTCCAAACAAGGAATAACATGAGAAACAGATTTCAGGTATCTCTGGGTCAAAAGTGACCTCTGTCCACCGATTTTCAGTGACCACACCCATAAAATACACAAATTCAGTGACAAAAACAGGAAGAGGAGCCCTTTAATATTACATAGAAGGGATATAATCCCGAATAGAAGTAAAGTTAATTGCAAAAGTTAATATTCACTAGACAAAGTCGAAAAGAATCTATTGAATATGCGAATGATACGGAAAAAGAAATATAATATCCTAGTTAAGAGTGTAGGAAAACATTTAATGTTCTCAAACAGAATAACAAAAAGAAGAGAAAAGAAAAGATATTTTGTTGCCCAGAAATTTCAAGCCCTATGCATTGGTTTTTCATCTTTGTCACCGGTTCTTGAATGCTGATTTGGAAATGGTCCAAGTCTTCCAGGAAAGTTAAGATGAATAAATTATATCAAGCACAGTTCATGAAATAAAAAGAATAAAAAATGATATTCTACAAGGTAGTCTACTCAGACTTTGATAACGAATTAACATTTTCTATACCAACATTTTCACTGATTTGTTGATATTATGATAATCCTAGTAACAACATTTTCGTTCGTTTCGTTTGACATTGATTCGCATTGAATGGCACTAACATAAATTAATATACTAATAATTATTTATTACATGAATCATTATAAATGATGCAAATATAACGAATGGCTGGACAATTGAGAGCTCAGAGTTATCGAGAAATAACTTTATGAACCCCCCCCCCCCCATAACTTCTTGGGGGAAAGTCTGTCCAAAGCACACCGTGATGTGGATTTCAGTATATGCTGAGAAGGTATGTACGCAGGTAAATGGCACTTGTGACGGTTTGAAAGCAATTGGATAATTCAATCAAAACTTAGGAATTCCTGACGCCTCGCTTGGCTGCATCTCTCTGAAAAGTCCAATGTTTTGGTGTTCCCAAATGTGCCAATATCAGCGATTTACGTGCTTGATATAATTGTATGATACGCCCACATGACATATATTTTTTTATCGTATTGTAAGTTGTCATCATAAATGACATTAAGTGAAATTAAAAAAAAAGATACATCATGAACAGATCATCTTTTACAGGATTTTGTCATGCAATATTACTTTTAGTGCTGCAGTGGTAGACAAACGTAGCAATTATGTTTAATCACAAGAAAAAAAAAACAAATCAACTAGTAATGACAATTTCGTATATACCAGTTAGGTATGGACAAAGTATATTTGAATTTTGAGCCTTTACCGACACTTTAGCACGAAGAAAAACAAAAACACTTACAGAGAAATGACAGTGCAAGTGTATCTTTGTTATTGCATTTGACGTATGATATTCTACTTCACATAACGTTTTCAAAAGAACATGGGCGTCACCAGGGGGGAGGGGGGGTGCGTTGGGTGCGAACGCACCCCCTTCAGGCCCTAAAAAAATCGCCACTTCAGTCTGCGAGCGACTTCAACGCCGGACGCTAAATAACAAATCTTGTTTTTTATTGTTTTATTTTTTTCATTTTGCACCATGCAGGGACAAAAAAATTCGTGGGCAAAAAAAAAAAAAAAATCGCACCCTGGGTTCTGGCAGCACTGATTTTAGACATACCTACTAGTATTCTACAGTGTTTACTATTTATCGACCGTACTGTACATCCGTACGGTACGGAGCACGTACACGTTTGCATGTACGTGTGCTACTTAGAAGTATGTGGGGTCTATGTACAGCACGTTACTTCTAACCAATCCATATTGATAATGCGAACCTTAGCCTCATAAAAAAAGAACGGAGGAGCAAGTATATCATTTTGCCCTCCCCCTCCCGTGATTCCAGAGACGAGAAGATTTTCTTGCTTTTTTGACAGAAAAAAAAAGTTGCCCCCATAAAAACATTGGAGGGGTAAGCATATCATGATTTTGCCCCTCCCCCATAATCAATAATTCCCAAGATGAGAAGATTTTTCTTTTTTGCTTTATGACAGAAAAAAAAAGTTGTCCCTATAATATTGGAGGGGCAAGCGCACCATTTGCCCCACCTCACATAATCATAATTCCCGAGATGAAAAGATTTTCTTGCTTTTTTGTTAGAAATCTGTCCAATTATTTCATCCAAAGTGTGCACCAGGTGGCAGGTTGCTGAATTTCAATTCTAAAAAAGCAAAGTCTCCCTGGTGTGGGAGGGGGATACCCCTTCCCACACCCTCCCCCGTTCGGTCTATTTTCCATGGACTTAATACATCTATAGATTGACAGATTTACAAATGTTTCATCGAAAGTGTGCACCAGATCTGTCACTTAACTTTATAAAAATTCAAAAGTTCCGTCGTGGGAGAAGGGATATTAGCTCCTTTCAATTAACCCTTTCCCACTGGCATAGCAAAGGGAGGGGGGGGGGGATGGAAATGTCGCCCCCCCCCCCCCGATTTTGACCGGGGATTTGGAAGGCGAAAAAAATATATAATCGAATATGGGAGAGGTATCTTGCCACCCTCCCATTGCCTTGTCCCTTCTATAGACTTAGTATACTATGGGGAATGACAATTTCCGAATTTTCCACAAAAAGTGTGCTTCAGATCGCTTTATTTCAATTCTAAAAACTCAAAAGATCCGTCGAGCGGGAGGGAGTATCCCCTCCCACATCCTCCCCCTAAATTCGTGTACCTCACTATACTTTGAACATACACAGAAGTGATGCACACTCGGAATAAGAGCCATTGACACCTCAATGAAAAAAAAACCAACTATTTGTTTAAATTATTATTTTTGGGAGGGGGCTGGAAAAAATTTCAGGTCTGAAAATACAAAATCACCTTCTTGTGAGAGGAGAAATGCCCCTTATATACACCCTCGTGTGCATGCTTTTTCTGTTTGATTGCTTAAGAGACAACGTTCATAATATTCATTGTAAGAATTGATACAAGAAGTTCATTTAAATTATACCATTTTATAGGCAAATTGTTCAATAATAATTTACATCAAAATGTACTACTAGCTTAAACAAGTGGGACTGTTTCAAGTTGATAAAACACGCAAAAACCTGCATCAAATTGCACCATTTACAACATCAAAATGCAAAAAGTTCTCACCATGGGAGGGGGACACCCCCTCCCACACCCTCCTCCCTCGGTCATGCCGCTCGCTCCTGCTTGGTCGTGTTCATGATATTCATATAAATATTAAAACAGGACGTTTATTGGGATGATACTATTTTATAGACAAATTGTTCAATAATAATCTACATCAAAATGTGTGCTGCTACCTTAAACAAGTGGGACTGTTTCAAGTCGATAAAACAAACAAATACATGCATCAAATTGCGCCATTTACAACATCAAAATGCAAAAAGTTCTCACCGTGGGAGGGGGGACAACCCCCTCCCACCCCCCCCCCCCCCTCGTTCGCTCCGCTTGCTCGGGCTCGGTCGCGTTCATGACATCTGTGTGAGAATTAATACAAGAAGCTTATTTAAATGATATCATATGGGCACATTGTTCAATAACAATTTACATCAAAATGTACTGCTACCTTAAACAAGTGGGACTGTTTCAAGTCGAGGCAAATACATGCATCACATTGCACCATTTACAACGTCAAAATGCAAAAAGTTCTCACCGTGGGAGGGGGACAACCCCCTCCCACACCCTCCCCCTCGCTCGCTCCGCTTGCTCGGGCCCGGTCACGTTCATGAAATCAGTGTAAGAATTAATACAAGAAGCTTATTTAAATGATATCATATGGACACATTGTTCAATAACAATTTACATCATTATGTTTGCTACCTTAAACAAGTGGGACTGTTTCAAGTCGATAAAACACGCAAAAACCTGCATCAAATTGCACCATTTACAACATCAAAACGCAAAAGTTCTCACCATGGGAGGGGGGCACCCTCTCCCACACCCTCCCCCCTCGCTCACGCCGCTCGCTCCTGCTTGGTCGTGTTCATGATATTCATATAAATATTAAAACAGGACGTTTATATGGATGATACTATTTTACAGACAAATTGTTCAATAATAATCTACATCAAAATAAGTAGTACCTTAACCGAGTGGAACTGTTTCAAGTCGATAAAACAAGCAAAAACATGCACAAAATTGCACCATTTACAACATCAAAATGCAAAAAGTTCTCACTATGGGAGGGGGACACCCCCTCCCACACCAGTCCCCCCCCCCTTGCTCACTCCGTCGCATACTATTAAAACACCCAACCCCCCACCCCAATAAAAAAGATGAAATCCTAGCTACGCCGATGCCCTTTCCCCGCTTGATTTCCCTTAAAAACACTAAAAGTCTGGGGATTGAGAGCTTTCTAAATTCCAAATGTCTGTCCAAAAAACTCGTTACATTAAATGTCAAAACGCACCCCCTTGAAAAAAAGCTGGTGACGCCCCTGCAGAGCCATCTATGATGCAAAGGCGAGGTTTATATTGTTAGCTTATAGTATCAACTTGAAATGAGGAAAACTAAGCAGGGGCGTCACCAGCTTTTTTCCAAGGAGGGTGCGTTTTGGACACTTAAGAGACCTTTGAGATTTTTTTTAAATCAGATTTATTGGTTCCTGTGTCATCATGTACATTTACATAAATCTTACTCAACACTATACATTGTTCATAATGTGATTGTATACATACACGAATCTTCGCTATGAAGGACTATGCGGGGGGTACGATTATGTGACGGTGTGAGATCCTCGGCGAGGGAGGGACATTTTGACATTTTACAGTCCCAAAACTGCCGTTTGCAGGTGCTGGTATATTTTTTCGCTTTGGAAATTAGGGGGGGCACTGGGCCCAACTGCTGCCTGCTGCAATTACTGGCAGTAACATCAGGAGAATGGCATAACGATTAAATGCGAGCGAGCGAAGCGAGCGAGCTTGAACATTTTTGACATATTTTAGTCCCCAACTGCCATTTGTAGCTATATTTTTCGCTTTGGAAATTAAGGGGGGCACTGGGCGCAACTGCTGGAAATTACTGGCAGCAACATCAGGAGAATAACATAACAATTACATGCGACCGAGCGGAGCGAGTGAGCTTGAACATTTGGACATTTTATAGTCCAAAAACTGCCGTTTGGTACCTATATTTTTTCGCTTTGGAAATTAAGAGGAGGGGCTCAATGGGGCGCAACTGCTGCCAATTATTGGCAATAACATAAGGAGAATGGCATAACGATTGAATGCGAGCGAGTGAAGCGAGCTAGCTTGAAAATTGTGACATTTTACAGTCAAAAAACTGCCGCTCGTAGCTATATTTTTTCGCTTTGGAAATTAAGGGGGAGGGGGCGCACCGGACGCAACTGCCGGCAATTATTGCAGTAACATCAGGAGAATGGCATAACGATTAAATGCGAGTGAGCGAAAGCGAGCGAGATTGAAAATTTTGACATATGTTAGTCCCAAAACTGCCATTTGTAGCTATATTTTTCGCTTTGGAAATTAAGGGGGGCACTGGGCGCAACTGCTGGAAATTACTGGCAGCAACATCAGGATAATGACATAACAATTAAATGGCGAGCGAGCTTGAACATTTTGACATTTTACAGTCCAAAAACTGCCGTTTGGTACCTATATTTTTTCGCTTTGGAAATTAAGGGGGGGGCCGCAACGGGCGCAACTGCTGCCAATTATTGGCAATAACATAAGGAGAATGGCATAACGATTGAATGCGAACGAGTGAAGCGAGTGAGCTTGAAAATTGTGACATTTTACAGTCAAAAACTGCCGCTCGTAGCTATATTTTTTCGCTTTGGAAATTAAGGGGGGGGGGGGGGGGGGCGCACCGGACGCAACTGCTGGCAATTACTGGCAGTAACATCAGGAGAATGGCATAGTTGTAATGCGAGCGAGCGAAGCGAGCGAGATTGAAAATTTTGACATATTTTAGTCCCCCAAACTGCCATTTGTAGCTATATTTTTCGCTTTGGAAATTAAGGGGGGCACTGGGCGCAACTGCTGGAAATTACTGGCAGCAACATCAGGAGAATAACATAACAATTAAATGCGAGCGAGCTTGAAAATTTTGACATTTACAGTCCAAAAACTGCCGTTTGGTACCTATATTTTTTAGGTTTGAAAATTAAGGGGAGGGGGTGCAACGGGAACAACTGCTGCCAATTATTGGCAATAGCATAAGGAGAATGGTATAACGATTGAATGCGAGCGAGTGAAGCGAGCGAGCTTGAAAAATTGTGACATTTTACAGTCAAAAAACTGCCCGCTCGTATTAGCTTTATTTTTTCGCTTTGGAAATTAAGGGGGGGCACCGGACGCAACTACTTTATAGCAATTACTGGCTGTAACATCATTACAATGGCATAACGATTAAATGCGAGCGAGCTTGAAAATTTTGACATTTCTACAATCTAAAAACTGCCGTTTGTAGCTATGTTTTTTCGCTTTGGAAATTAAGGGGGCGCACCGGGAGCAACTACAATTTGTACTAGCAATTACTGGCAGTAACATCAGTAGAATGGCATAGTGACTAAATGCGAGCGAGCGGAGCGAGCGAGCTAGAAAATTTTATCATTTTACAGTCCCAAAACTGCCGTTTGTATAGCTATATTTTTTTTCGCTTTGGAAATTAAGAGGGGGTGGGGACGCCCGGTGCGTCCCCCTCCCTGGATCCGCCACTGGTATATAGTCAATGATGTCGGTTTATGTTCATGATTGGGGGGGGGGGGGGGGGGGGGGGGGGAGGGGGGATGACCATCGAGGGGGGGCGTCGAAGTGACCAAGCAGCTGAAAGATGTCCAAAATCTGCACTTTAGAGCATCCCCTAATTGTTTGTGTGTTTAGTGTGTGTGTGCTGTATGTGTTTTATATACATGTACATGGGGAAAGTTAGGAAACAACCTTTGTAAGAGGTCAAGTCTTATTATTGCCAATGCAAGGCATTTTAATATAGACTAGTATGTAAAACAACACTGCAAAATTAATGATCTAGCTTTGATACACTGCGCACATCCTGATTATATTCAGAATGCCAACCAGGAATCACGCTGAATCAGTATCTTTTGTCGGCTCCGGGCTTTTTGAACAATGTTTCACACTATACGCCTCTTAAATTATGGTTAAAAGAAATCTTAGAAAAATATCTTATTTCGTGATCACCTTTTCATGTCGATTTCAAAAGCAGTTTACTATCCCTTAAATTACGGTTTTGGTAAGTTTTTTTTGTTTCGTTGTTGTTGTTGTTTTACCAGCGGGATGGGGGGGGGGGGGGCACTTGCCCCCCATGCCGCCCCCCTCCCCCCCCCCCCCCCCCCCCCCCCCCCCCCCGTATAGTTACGCCACTGAGTATCCCCCTCTCACGCGACGGAGCTTTTGCATTTTCAGAATTGAAATTCAATAATCCGTTGCACAATGAGTGAAATACCGTACGGATACAGTACGGTCGATAGATAGTAAACACTGTAAAGGAACATCAGTGCTGCCAGAGCCCGGGTGCGATTTGTGTGTGTGTGTGTGTGTGTTTGTTTTGTTTTGTTTTTGTCCCTGGTGAAAAATAAAAAAAAATGATAAAAATAATAATAAAAAACAATTATATTTAGCGTCCGGCGTTGAGGTTGCTCGCAGACTGATTTTTTTTTTTTTTTTTTTTTTTTTTTTTTTTTTAGGGTCTGAAGGGGGGTGCGTTCGCACCCAGCGCACCCCCCCTGGTGACGCCCATGCTAAGAGAGCACATGCTCTACAAGCTGAATCTAAACATGCACATAGATTTCAGCAAGACCAACCAAATAGCTAAATGTCGATTCCTCTCCCTCCAACATCCAATTTCACTAAAGAGTATAATTGACTTATATCAAATATATGTTAATTTTGGTCTAATGTCTATTTTCAATAACCGCTGGAATACGCTAGCTTTACCAGTGTTTTTCCCAAAACTAACTCACTATTAAAGAAAAGAAGAAAGATGTATTCATTTCATAATGCATCTAAACATGCCTCTGTCTGTCTGTCTATTTTTCTTTCTTGTCACTGCTAGTGCCATATAATTATCAAGATATTAACAAACCAGCAAAAAAAAAAGTAAAATCAATGAACATTAAGTATGACAGTGACCAAAATTGACAAAGAAACGCTTGACATTTCATTGATTAAGACTGTTGTAATGCCACGTTATTTCAGTGAAGTGATTTCAATAATCCCCAAACTTCCAGAAGCCGTCCTGATTGAATGTTTGCCATTTCCAACTTTAAGTCATGCTATTCACGTATGCAAACCCTTCGCGCACGCACTGATGTATCAACGTGGGTGAGGATAATGTTCTGTCCTTCCGTTAGTATCGCCAAATATCCTGGAGTCTTCGATTGCTCGTCACACGCTGGAGGGAGACGATATGAAAGAATAATGATGCTCAAGAGAATAACAATGTTATAGACACCAGGGGCAGGTGCTTCTTCAGCAAAGCGAAACTGCTCGTGCATGGGATTCATTATTCCAAACTACCCGGCATTACCCCGTCTTCTCACTTCCTTGGCAGGATCGTGAGGGATACGGCAGTGAACATTACAAATTTGAACCAATATCATTTAGGGCCTGCAGCGGCCGTTGCCATATAAAACTGAACGGTGTCATCAGTCACCACGTCAATAAGAAGAACGTACCTAACAGACATGACAGGCGATCATTATAAAACTCACTTATATTGTAAGAAAAGCTCGAAATGAAAAACAAGGAGTGAATTAACAGGGAATTTACCTTAAATTTTTGAATGCAGAGAATGTAGAAACATCAATGGCACTAAATCATCAGTGAAGTTTGAGGAGAAATCGGAGAATTCATTGAAATATTATGATTTTTTTTAAAATTTTAATGAAATGATCTCGTTTTTAAGGTTTGGGTAAATCTAGAATATTTGAACATAACTATACTATCATGCTATTTTCGTAGAAGTTGATGAAAGAACATTTGACCTACCTCTTAAAGGGATGGTACAGTATTGGTGGAGATGAGAATTGGGCTCTTTACTTTTTGCGAGATACCAAGAAACACTTATGATATAATAGAGAGCATATCATTTTTAGAGGAATTCAAAGTTATTTGATGAAAATCGGGTTTGGAATGACTGAAACATCCAAAAACAAAGTAAAACAAAGCGATCGTAATAAAGTGTGGGTCCAACACTTTATTAGAGTCACTCTTTTTCGGATATCTCAGCTATTTTAAAACCAATTTTCATCAAATGAATGTTGAATTCCTCATAGAATTACAAGCTCTTTCATATTTCATAAGAGGTTTCTTATTATCTCACAAAAAAATGTTAGAAACCTGAAATTAGGTCTCAACCAAAAACTATACGATCCCTTTAAAGTGGCAAGGGGATAATAATGATACTTTGACATAATTATGTCAAAAGAAATGTATGTAGTTTATAAAAATACTGCTGCTGCCCAGCGATGGCGGCACCGCATTTTATAAATAGGCCTACATAACTGTTGAGCAATCATAATTGTCCGATTTCTTTCGTCCGCCACCCAATATATGTGACGTCATGACTTTTTGTTTGTCTGGCTTCATTTCTTTAATACAACGCAGCGGGAACATGTAGACCTATAGTATTTGAGCTAGATTTGTGGCTATGCAAAGACCACGTAACGATGAAGGTTGACTATTTTCATTCTTACTACACACGCAGGCCTACTTGTTATTCAGTTTTTCTCGACCAGACTTGATTATAAAGCGAGGACATAAGAGTTGGGTGGGGAACTCAAAGCAAACACAACTCTGTGTCCCGATATAATACGAGGAATCAATCAATAGAGTAACAAAGAAGGATATTGCAACTCAAAATCATACATAAGCAGCGATGTGGAAACACACACATACACACACATATAAACACACGCACGCACGCACGCAAACACACACACGAGATACACACACACACACACGCACACAGATATTATACATTACTTGAGCACTATATTCACGGAACGACTTTAAATGAGACAAACGCCGGGCAAGAATGCTAAATGAGCACGTTGGATTTACACTCTTTGCTTTCAAGGAGGTCACGAGTTCGAGTCTTATTTGATGTATATGTGGCGGTTGAAGGGTGATAAAGACGATGTGTTCTAAGAAATGTGCTATCGTACGCCAGAGGCAAGACGTGTTAAATAACCCATGCACGTCAAACATATCAATTGTAAATATCTCCTTTAACACAAATATACAATAGCCATGTACATATGAATTTGTGTGTGTGCGCGTATGTGTCACACACACACATACACACACGCACACACACACACACATGAAATAACGCATGCATTTTTTTTAATGTATTTTTCATGGACATGGCCAATAAACATTTACCTCGAAAGATTGAGTTCCATTGAATGCTACTGAAATGGGGGGGGGGGGGGGGGGGGGGGGGTGGAATCATGACAAATTCTCACCTGGCATAGCTGCGAATTCATCGCAATCAAGACGGAATATGCCCGAGTCTTCGGGATACCTGCACAGCCAGTCGCCTGATCTCTCCGCTGATTCCCAGGACGTTCCGTTCGGACTTTGCTTTGGTGTCCAGCAACAAGTGCAGTCCAGCCAGATCAGTTTGTCGCTGCCGCATTTATCATTCACCGCTTCGGCCAGCCCAGCGAGGAAGGAGTGACCAAGGGCAGAGGGAGCATGCCAGCTCTCCACCGCCGACACGAGGCCTGCGCGTCCGGGTAGGTCTTGGTCCTGCAGCTGATGGCTACCGGGTTGAAGCTGGCGACTGAGGGACACAAAATCCAGAACGGAAAGGACGATACGTCTCTGGTGCTCTGTCTTATCTTTCTCCTCAAGTTCACGCACATCCAATTTGTACACGCGAAAATCTCTCTCATCTCTACATAAAATATTATATGAATTCAATGAATGCAGATTTTAAAGAAAATCTAGCGAGAGTTAATCGGAAAATTATAAGACGTCACAATTGACTATATTTGCTATATATTCCTTCACTGAGAAAAGTGAACATAAATTGAATTGAATTGAATATAGATAGAACATATAGAAATAGAACATACTAGTAAATATAATATACAGAATCACTCTTGACTTGTATGTGTAACACAAAATTGTAGCAAAACAATTAACACAAACTTAAATGTTTTGTTGTTAAAATTAATCATTCACAAATTAGATTGAAAGTGCTTTTAAGTGCTTACCGTACCCCGCCCATCGCACAGATTACACCGCACAAATTAGGAAATCCATCCTCGAACACTAAATTGAATGTTTTTATCGAAATTTGAACGTTGTAGCCGTTGTAGAACGTTGATCTGGATGCCTAAACTAGAATTTGAATCGTTTGACCCAACTCAGTCCACTGATTCAAAAGCAAAAGCAAAAACAAACTACAAACAAAATATAAGAATATAAGAATATATATATATATATATATATATATATATATATATATAGCATACATACTTATGATACAGGCGGCAGTGCATGACAAAAGTTTTATAAAATGGGTTCAAGAATGTAACCAATAGGAAGCGCTGAAATGAGTTACGTGTGCTTCCTTTATTCTAGTCCCATTGCACTGCGTGTTAAATCCTATTGCCGATCGTCTGTGCGCGCGGCGGCTCCTTTGAATTGCATGCATACGCGCTGTCAGTCCTGTAAACAACTTCTAGTTCGGGCTGCCGGTGTAGCGGCAGATAGCGTTCCGCGGCGTTTTTTGTTCTAAAACAGTATCCGCCGGCAGTTATCGTTTCAATCGGCAGTTATCGTTCCGACATGGGCTGAAATCTGCCGCGATTAGTTACGGCAGATACTGTACAGCGGCGGATTTTGTACGTACAGGCTACTACGTTGTAATAGCGTTGCTTAACCTGCCGCGTGCACGTGATCTTCGTCAGGGACTGTCAAAAGAGTTCCGCGCTGCGCGGATTAGGTTCCAAGTGGCTACTGTATTGCTACCAATAGTTGCGCGAGCTTTACGGCAGCCATTTTAGTAAGCAAAATGCTGCATGAATCGTCACGAGATGGAGTGAATTCTGCCTCCCTATGAATACACAACAGGGACTTATGCCTCTCTTTGAATACGCTACAGGGACTCACGGTTGACATTTTTATAATCTGTTGACATTTTTATAATCTGCGGACATTTTAGTAGGCAAAGTGCTGCATTCACCGAGGCATGATACCTGCACCATGTGCACTGGAGTGAATTCTGCCTCCCTTTCATTTTCTCGTTTGAGGGGGAGCCGAGGGGAGGAGGGGAGGGGGGGGGGAGGTAGGGGGAGGGATCATAATGCTATTCAAAAGCAGCATTTCTGCCTCCTTATGGAATAGAATTAAAGATCGCTCTTTATTTTTTTCATTTGTAATCTTTACAGTTATAAAGCTATATAAAAGAAATACACCTGTGTTCATAAAAGCGTTCTTATCCCATTTGTATTTTTCTCTCTCCCTACAGATCTCATCACAATTTTGTACAAGGCACCCTTTAGGTTTCAATAAATCTGAGACTTGCTCTTCAGCCATGTGAAATTGTCCCAAAGTTATATCAATCGAGATATCTAATGCACAATTGTGGACAGCCCCCAAATTACTATTTTTCAATAATATGTGAAGAAATTTGGAAGCTTTATGTGACTTTGCACAAACTCTCCTTGGTATTTGACTTAGAGTTTGCTCCTCACATTTTCACTGCCCAAAAATCTCCAAACGAGGAGATCTTTTCTCATGCATGGCCGCTTCCTACCTTTTATTATATTTATGCAAATGTGCAGTTAGCTAATACATAGAAATATTGATCTAAATTGCTGAATATAGTTCCCCCATATGTAAAACTTGAATTCTTCACTTTACAAGTGGCTTTCTAAATCAACATTTTGTGACCACTTTGTGTTAGGATAACAGTAAGAAGAGCAGAGAAAAATCTGGGATAGCCATGAGTGTCCAATCCACACCTTTTATTTAGAATCTGTCTTTTCTTTTTCTAAAACTTCTCTTTTGATGTCGAAATTAATATTTGGCAATCTTATACACACTGAACGATTTCATCTTCATTTAATAGACAAATAGAAGAAGGTTGATGTTTCAGGGCCATCTTTTTTTCTTTAATAAAAACAGATGCGCAATTAAAAAAAAAACAGATTCAATGATAAATTGAAATCCACTACTCATTTGAGATTTTGTGCAAGTCAAAGATGATTTAGAACTCATAATCTTTTCAACAGTAGGTCCATTATATATACATTGTTTGTCATACCAAGATTGTAATTAATGGAGGAAACCTTTTAGAGCATCAATTTTCAATTCAGTGGCATAGTGTACTCTAATTTCGCAAGAAGTTATAGTCTTTTCATCTGTAAGACGTGTCATCATGTGGGATAATGGCCAATGGACTTAGTTGAGTCGGAAAGGGGGGTTACCATGCACCCTATACATATACTTTTTAAATCTACTTCATCTAGACCAATTTTGTGCGTAGATTTCAAAAATGCTATGTTAACAGGTCAAAGCGTGTCCCATAGTGGTCAACAATCCGTTTTCATGGTAACGCATGGTGAAAATGTCAGTATCTCATAAAAATACATGTAACCTTTGATGAAATTGTTCAATTATCATGGCTTTGGTCTCAAATTAAAGAAAAGGAAGTACCATGGAGGTACAATCATCATTGCCCAAACCGCGGAAGAGAACTCTTACTTCCAGAAAACAGATCGCGGTTGGTGCAGACAGCTACAGTGCCAAATGATTTGTACACGCGTACACACACACACACACACACACAGGGATACGGCGCAGAACTCAGTAGACGTATTCGACGAAAATCGAGGCTTTTCCTGCTTGCGTAATGAATATTTATAAGATAATTTCTCGCATGGCTACGAAAAAAAAAGATACGTGCGGACCAGAGCTAGCTGCTCCACATCAACCACGGAATACCGGTCTGGAGTGTAAGTGGAGGCAGCGAAACAGCAGCAGCGAGGGGTGGAAGCAGCAAATATAGATGTATTGTACGTGAAACTCGAAATGGAAGCAGCGAACAAGCAGGGGCGCATTGGCAGAAGCAGCGAAAAGAAGAAACCACAGTGAGAAGCAACGATATTAACGATACCTGCGCTTCAGAACAGTATCCGCCAGTGTTAGGACACGATCTGCCGGCGGATACTGTTTGAGAGCAAAAAACGCCGCGGAACGCTATCTGCCGCTACACCGGCGGATACTGTTTTAGAACAAAAAACGCCGCGGAACGCTATCTGCCGCTACACCGGCCTTTCTTCCCTTGTGCATGCATAACATGTGTGGCGTACGTATACTCTACTTACGTACACTTTGTACAGTACAGTAGACCATGCGTTGTGGGACCGGACTCGTACATGGAGTCATTTTGAAGGGCAAATCCAACTATTTAGCAGGTTAATTCTCACGCCGTTTTCAGAGTATATTGTCTAATAGGCCTATATGAGGAGTCTATATCAAGTCTTTAAGGTAAAGGGTGCATATTCTATGTAAAATATTTCATGCGGGAACTTAAGTGTCCGAAAACCCAACCCCCCATCATACTTATACTGTATGTGCGGGATTTCCGAGTGCGACGTGCGTAAATGTTTGGGACGAACATCTTCGGACGTCTTGACCCACAAAGGTACGTGAAAAACGCTGAAAAATGCTGCTAGTTTTCGAATTTTCGACCCATTTTATAAAACAAATGATGAACAGGATTATTTCGTGGCGTTAGTGGAGGCGTAGCTCACTCGAGGGTATTTACAATTGTGAAACATGCACGACTATACGCCTGCGCCTCGTGCATGTTGCACCATTGTCAATACTCTCGAGTGCGCCGCACCTTCACTAACGCACTCTTTCCTGTGCATCATTAGTATATTATAAAATGGGTTCAAGAATGTAGCCAATAGGAAGCGCTGAAATGAGTCACATGTGCTTTGGTTACTCGGTCCCATTGCACTGCGTGTGAAATCCTATTGCCGATCGTCTGTGCGCGCGGCGGCTCCTTTGAATTGCATGCATACGCGCTGTCAATCCTGTAAACAACTTCTAGTTCGGGCTGCCGGCCTTGTGTACAGCCGGCCGGCCTTTCTTCCCTTGCGCATAACATGTGTGGCGTACGTTCACTCTATCTACTATGAACGTACACTTTGTACAGTACAGTAGACCAAGCGACCACGCTGAAAAATGCTTTTAGTTTTCGAATTTTCGACCCATTTTATAAAACAAATGATGCACAGGATTATTTCGTGGCGTTAGTGGAGGCGTAGCTCACTCTCGGGTATTTACAATGTAGAGCAACATGCACTCGGCTTCGCCTCGTGCATGTTTCACAATTGTAAATACCCTCGAGTGCACCACGCCTACACTAACGCACTCTATCCTGTGCATCATTTGTATAATAGTGCACGCAAAATATAACGATTGCAGACGATAACCCACTATCGATTTGATATCGGTTTTTGCTCCCTCATTTTAATCATCGAGTACTGAATCCCGCACCTCATCGATGCGATTGCGCCACAACCGCGATATGCTTTGCTCGATATCATCGTTATTCTCGATTCTCGCTGGCTATGCCAGCAACTTATCTGTTTGGGACTAGACTTTCAGCGGTAGATTTAAACATTAAAGCTGAAATGAACAGGTTAGCTACTTTTACAGAGGCTAATCTATATAAACAGTATCTTAGACAATATTAGGACACAAAGGATGCCATAATTTACGTCCTACGAATTTTGGACTCCTACTGTTCTGAAAAAGGAATCAACCCAACGGATACTGAGCAAGTCAACCCAAGATTTGTGCCGCTTTCTCCGTACATTCTACGCGGAAGTGCGCCGTGGAAATGGGTAGCGTGTGTACGGTATTATACGCTAAGCGCTCTTTGATCACGCTACGCTATGAACTTTTACTACGACATTTACAACACACACTCGGAATCCACTTGTGCAGCAATGGTGACTTCAATGATGACTGGCACGAGCCTTGTGTTTAAATCCAGTAGATCCCTAATCCTGCAAAACATCATCTAGTCCTGGTCCTGGACCCACAGTGCAGTAAGTAAACTTAGGGCGTCTAACGTGTTACTGTTAGATCCATGGTAGACCCATTGTAGGGTCAAGTGTTAACTAACGTTAGCTCTGTCGCTCGTAAGTGACGTAGTATAACGTTAGGCCAGGGCCCCTAGCCCCTAGACCTAACCTATCGTATTGCCTAGAAATCGTTAGATATAACCACGTAGACCCTAGACTCTATAGTTAAATTTGGATCTTCAGGATTTTGTCTACACAGGTTCAAAGAAACTGGTATTATTGCTTGTCTAGACACGTGTAGAGTCTTAAATGATTTAGGCTTTCGTATTTTTTCAATCTATCTTGCCTGGGTATGTATGCTATTTTATATAACACATAGTGCATGACATCTTATTGCACTAAAAGTACCAAGCACCTCCAAATTCTGAATTTGCCCTCAGGCAATTATATTCAATTCGGCCTGCGGCCTCATTGAATATAACTGGCCTTCGGGGCAAATTCAGAATTTGTCAGTGCTTATATTGATAGTGCATTCAGCCTCATGCACTATATATATAATATATATATGGGTCAGAATTTTGAACGATGTACAATTGAGCCAAAACAGGGCAAAATTTAAAAAGTAGGAAATTCTCCAAATTATTCATCTTACCTAAAAGAGTATAACTCAAGCTTTAATATGAACCCAATTATACTAGGATTTTCCCAGAGGAACAAGTTTTTATTCACCGCTGAAGTTCACCATGTCCAGAGCAGCGAACGTCCGTGAGGAATAGTACTGCACATACACTTGAATACCATTTAACATAGTTTGCAAAGATCTGATTCAGTTCAAAATCCTAACGAAATATCTTTAGGGACACGTGTACGTGCTTGCAGAATATTAAGCTTGTACTCTTAACCTGTACGTAATGGTAGACAACTGATGATTTAACTAAATTCGTCGTTTCTGTTGAAATATTGCTCTTCCGCTAAACACTTTCTCTACTTTACGCGCATTTTACAGAAACTCAATATTTTGACCTCTTATTTCGCTATTCCATACTTTAATCCTCACTCCCAAATAATAACAAACCTTTTTAAGATGTATCTGATCTAGGCAGTCTCTATAACTCTTCAAACATAGCATATTTTGCGTCACGGAGGTTCGCATGTAGCTCACGGACGTTCGGAACAAACAAGATGCAGCTCTCTTGAGTTGGAAACGCATTCTACTCACAACAAACAGCAATTTCATGTCGAGAACAAACTCCTCTGCAAAATCCTGAATAGATATTACCAATTCTCAATTACATAAGCTTGTTTATCTTCTCATACTGAGGTATCAAAGAAAACAATTTTTCCATCTCTCGTAAATGAATGTACAAACGTACGTGTAATCTCAGTGACGTAGTCCATCCTTGAGAACGAATATATTTATCAAAACTTCGTTATCATGAAGTAAAGATTCAGGTCCTAAATTTGTTATCTTAAGTCTACAATGCAAAATTTTGCTTATAACGAACATGGTCACAGCTAAAATTATGACAAAGAATTAACATAAAAAGACAACAGAAATGTGCTCCGTTATAGAAATACGAAGTTTAGCTGGGGAGGGCAAACGAACACGTTGGGAAGAAATCCCTCTATGTTTGCTCCTTGTGTTACACACTGTTACCGAGGAGAATTTGTATTATTATATTAGTCAGAAATGATAATAGGTTCGATACTGCGATGTTTCGTCATAACAAGACACAATAAGTCCATATAACTTGGATGGATGTTTGTGACTTCGATATCATACATTATGGTTTGTTATAACAAACATTTTGTAGCGCGTCATTTCGAAGGCTCGTTATTCATACAGTTTGTCAATACGAAACTTGATAGAGTTCGTATAATTATGAAGCTTTTTTATTCGGTAAATGATAGGAATCTCCGAAGGTTAATCGAAAGGTTTATTAATTGGAACATGAAAAATCGTGTTCGCTTATCCAAATGTGGAGAAACAAATTAACAACTAAAATCCTCCAAATTTCAAAACCTCATAATAACCGTTTTCACCTAAACGAATATCAGGCCCTCTCCACTTTTACAAGAACGGACCTAAAAATAATGATCCTTGATATTTATTTTTCGGACTAACAAACTATCGGAATAAGACAATTTTTAATAACAAACCTCCTTAATTAACTAAAAAACTTTTTTTTTTTCATTTTCGGAATAACAAACCTTTGGACATCGGAGGAACGAATCTTAGGAAGAGCGAACGTATCAAAGTGCAACCTTAAACCTATTCTTAATCATTACTTTGTTTAACATGTGTTTTCAAAGTAAGCACAAAAGCACAAACAAATTGACGATCTCTCTGTCTCTTAAATGTAAAATGAAAATAAAAATCTTGGAAAAAATTACAAATGAATATTGCTTTTCATTGATGAGTATAAAACAACACCATGTGATGATAAGCGGAGGATTTGTGTGTTTTCATCAGACAATAATTCTATACTGCATGATTTTTGTTCGCTTGTGACGGCATTTCGATGAATAAAAAACATAAACAAACAAACAAAAACTTCTCCAGAGGAATTTGGTATAACGGGAGTGCACTGGCAATTCTTTTCTCTGTGTGTTGGAGCTCGTTCCCTTCTCTGTTTCTCAGTCATTTTCATTCAACTGCTTCCACGTCCTTTTGAAACTTTTCCGTTTCTTATTCAACACATGCTCATTACAGACTTCTTCCGTCATTATCCTGAATGTGATTGCGTAGCACTTTTCGGATTTGTTTTGTTTTGTTTTGTTGTGTTTTTGTTTTCTATTTGGTCGCAGCATGTTCAGGCTATTGAGGGAATGAGATAAAAATCGTCATGAAGAGAAAAATAAGAATGAATTAAGGCATTTAATATCATGACAATTACAGCGAACGTCCGTTATGGAGACCAAAACTGGATGTGTTCTGTTTGAGACGGCAGCTACCATACTCAAAAGATAAACACTTAGAGCACCTGTCACTAAAAAGTGGCACTGATCCTCTTTCTCCTACTATGTAATCCACTGACTTATTCAACCAACGAACATCCGTGAAAAAAACGTTTTCCGTTTGTTATTACAGGTAAATTGAGTGCTGAACGCTATTCACTTTCGGGTATGAGCGGATCGGTGATTTGGTAATATTTTCAACTAACATTAATCTTATGTGCAGTGATATATTAGTAATTGTCAGAAATTTCCTTTCTCGGACAGAACGTCCGTGAGCGAAACTTTCAGAACCTGTAACAGTACAAATTGTCTCCAGAACCTCATTAGAAAGAAATTTAAACGCACAGAAATTAAAGATTACGCAAAATTTCATTTTCCTATAACTTTGTTTTAAGTGTTTAGCTGTTTTTTGTATAATTAGAGAAAAAACAAGCGTAAAATTGTGAGTAAATTTTCAGTTGCTTGTTCATCATGATCACATAACGCCTTAAAAATTCTGAAACTACTGATCTAAACTCATTTCCTACTTTGTAAAACTTTATTTGTCGCTATTCGAGCCAAAAGTTTTAAAGAATACAGGACACTTTCGGGACAAGTTATCCCTATCGGAGGGATTGCATACGTCACGGACGTTCGCTGGAATTGTCACGGACGTTCGTTCTACTACTAGGGTCATGTTCCAGGACGGATAACTAATCGGCAGAGATTACCAAGCCTTCCTAACTCTTTCAAAAAATTGAAAATGTATTGTCAATGCAAATTATAAGAAATTTGACATCCTTACAACATATGTATTGCTCAAAGGGGGATCAGGAGGTAAATTTTCAGAGAAAATATTAATTATTTGCTTGGTTTTTGGTGAATTGCATGGTCCAAAAACTGCGGACGAACCTCAGTCCGCTCCAAAAATGGCATGCAGCTCCTCGGCTAGAGAGCCAAAGGTAAAATGCACCTTCGCCATCAAAGCAAGATGGTGTCCCACTCGAAAACGTTTTAATCATCACGGACGTTCTTTTTTTCTTAGAGGTTCGTCTAAAATTATAATTTCGGTTCCTATTTGACAAAGGATGGACAGAAACTCAAAACAAACATATTATCGTGTTGCTAGATCTTAGTTGATTACGACCCAGAACAATATCGCCAATAACGTTTCATGGGCTACGATCTTTATTAGAAAATAGCGGAGGCACGTCCGTGACGAAAACTGAGTATAATTTTGCATAAAAGAATATTACGTCCCATGTACAGCCAGCAGACGTACAATTTTTGCAGGATATGTTCATTAGGTGGAACACCAAATTTTCGTATACGTTACAGTTGGGACAACAAAGTAGAATTTGCAGCAGCGATAGAAATAAAAGAATCACGGACGTTCGTCTGTTTAGGACTTTGATATTTCAATTGTTCTCTGTGATTTTATACGTGCTCATAAAGTTCTTATAATTTTGTGGTACATACCCATGATATGTCAGATCCAGAACATGGTCAGATATTAGATGCCACGTACCATTAAAAATGCACATCATTAGTTTGAAAAACAAAAATTATTGTCAAAATAGCGTTTTTAGCGTATTTTTACGCTTTAAGTCCATGTCAAATGAAAAATATCAGGCAAAAGTCAACCAAACCATATATTTCCTGAAAGGAAATTTACCAATCTTTGAGATGACATGAAAAAATCTGGTTTCTTAGATCATCCTGGCGTGTTCTAAGGGAAAGAATGTCATAAGGTACGAAAATTGGCAATTGTACATCGTTCAAAATTCTCACCCATATATATAATATTTATATTTTTTCTATGTCATATGGCTGAATTGTAAGAGATTGGTAAGGCAAACCTATATTTTTTTCAAGCAATTGACTTGCAATTGGTAATATCACACGTAAACTTGTTTTAAAGATTCCATCTAACACAACAAAAATCGACAGTTCTGCTATATGCCTGCTAGTACACATCGAGAACCATGTGTTGGCTTTAAAATGTTTAAGATGGCGCTTAAAGGTCCTGTTTACCTTTGGGAGCAGTGATTTAGAAAATGTTAAAGATATCGCTTTTGATGCATATGTGTAGGTCAGTTGTATCACAAAACATCCTACCATCGATAAGTTTTTGCAACATAGCCTAAAATATCAGGGGATATCACTATTTTTCTCATAAAACCATAACTGTAGACAGTTTAGTCCAGAAACATTTTTATTATAACTATTGTTCACATTTTGTATATTTAATAACATTTAACATCGATTATATAACCCACTGTACTTGGTTCAAATTTTTACATTGGTTGTTTCTATCTTTAACTCACATTTTAGAGCTACAGTGTATTTCGAAGTACTAATGTTGGGTTTTTGTTTCATCTGCAAATGGTAAATTATGCCTTTAAGCCGTTTTTCCATCAAAGACTTCTCATTATCGTATAGCTTACACATTGACATCTTGCATAGGAACCGATGAGGTCTGTAGCATTGTGTATCATCCCATTGTCCACCTAGATGCATGTTGATCACAACACAATGCTCTTTATCCCAGTTGTTCGGTTCTCCACCGGCCCAGTTACTGTAGCCTCCCTATACAACAAGGCAATATGTGACATTAAAGGGACTGTACAGTACTGGTTGAGGTGGGGATTCATGTTTTGAACATTCCTAAAAGTGAGATAGTGAGAAACCTCTTATGACATACGAAAGAGCATGTTATTTTAAGAAGGTTCCCATGTTTATTTGATGAAAATCGGTTTTGAAATGGCTGAGATATCCAAAAAAGTGATAATAATAAAGGTGACAGGGCATGCCTTTTATTAAGATCTCTTTGTTTCACCTTGTTTTTGGATGTCAGCCATTTCAAAACCGACTTTCATCAAATAAACTTTTGATACCCCTTAGAATTGCATGCTCCTTGAAATCTCGTAGAGTGGTTTCTGAATATCTTGCAAAACGTTAAAAGCTTAATCCTCACCTCAACCAGAACTGTACACACCATTTAAGACATTACACGCATAATGTACAATAATGGTAATGACGGTAATGGTGGCAACAATGATGATATTAGATGATTTGTGGTGCACAAAACCCAGTGTGTGGCGTATTCTGCAGACAAAATAAGAGATTGAACGCTATATGAAGTAAAGGAAGCACCCCTTCTCCCCACCCCCCCCCAAAAAAAAAACCAACCCACAAACAAACATATTGCATACATACATATACAACAAAGACATGAATAATGAATAAGAGACAATAAAGAAACGGCTTTTAGACAACTTTTGAAATTAATTTGATGAAAGTCATTTTTCCCCTTTGGACTGAAAATAAGTTATTCCATAAGGTGTGACAGGCGTGGGCAAAAACTTGTGTGGCCCACGTTGATGCGAATTTAGAAATTACAAGAAAGGTAGAGTTAAAAGAGCAAAGAAAGGATGTAAAGGTATAAGAACGGAATATGAAATACACGACAGATTCGATGAGTATCCTATAGTAACGGAACAAGCTTCGCTTTCATCCCCAGTTGAAGAATTTTATCTAACGAGCTTACTTCATTGTTGTTATGTTGAAATATTTGCTGATAAAAAAAAAGATATGAGCCAATACGGAATATTAACAACTTTAAGAGTAATCCTAGTTTGAAATTGGAGTCAAACTTTTGATCTCCATACAGAATATTTACCTCCGAGCTGCTACGCTTGTCCCTTGTCTTGCTTGTTATGTTATTAGTGAGGTTAGTGACAAATATTATTTCGATCTATTTGAGGAAGAACTCGCTTTAAGTGTTGGGGGGGGGGGGAATGCACCCTACAAGCCCAGCTTTTTAGCATTCCTCCCCATTTCCAACATTTTCGTATACTTACAATTTTTCTGTAAACTTATCCTTTATTTTGTATTATGATAAGATTTATGTAGGCTACTTGTATTTAATTTCTGTGATACATTTATATGTTTTTGTTGTAAATGAAAATTAAATGAATGAATGAAAAAAATGAATGTAAGATGTATAGAAAATGAAAGGCGCTTAGCCCATTTTTCCATTAAACTCTTCATTTTTAGGTCTTTTCGCTTGTTAAGCTCTGCTCAGTGGTTCTTAAAGGCAGACGAGGTTCACTTAAAATTTGCTTGTGTTACACACATTACACCTAAATGTAAAGCGTTGCTGTCATACAAAGCTTGTAATAGAAAGTCTCAATCTCTTCATCACATCTAACTAACCATCACACTAATTCGGAATCAGCAGGAATCAAGCGGAACCAGCCGGAATTAAGGATTTTTAAAATTCGCGCCACATTCGGGATAAGAATTTAAATTCTAACAGCTTGGTATAATAGGGACTGCTGTTCGAATACTTGGAATGCACTTCGAACCCTTCTCGAATTATTCTTGCACATTCCGACTGAATTAGCTCTCGAAAGCAGTTCGAATGTACTTGGAACGCTGTAGGAATATTCAGAATGCTATTAGAATGCGGTTAGAATTTCTAGAAAGCACTTCGAATGTCGCACAAACGCGGTTCGATTGCTGCACGAAGTCTGATGGTCGGAAAGCGAGTCGAATGCAATACAAACCCATTTCGAATGCGGTCAGAACGTTCCCGGAATGGCTACCAAATATAGGCCTACTTTGAATGTTCACGAATTCAAACAGAATGCAGCCCGAAAAAAATAGAATACACTTAGAATGTACTTAGAATGCAACACGAATTCCTCGTGTGTGCCAAGAATGCCGCCGAACTGGTCTCCGATAGCTTATAGAACCGGTGATTTTGACCAGTCTCAACCCGATCATCCTGGGACCATGTTGCTTTACTACAGATTGCTGTCCTCCAGCAAGACCTCCTTGAAAGAGAGAGTGTAGGCCAATTATCCCCTCGGCGTAACACCCTTCCTGTGACCCTAACCCTACTCCTAATCCTGAGCCTAATCCTATCTCTAACCAAACTCTAACTCCAAACCTAGCCCTAATTCTAATCTTTACTCTAACCATTTCACTAACAAGTATTTAACTGGGGGTAATTGTGTGAGCATTTGAACATTTGAGATATTTTGGCAGAATTTGAGGTGCAACACCTTTCCGATTGTCCCTCGAATGAGGTCAGATTGTTTCAAACGCTGTTAGAATGCCGTACGAATATTTAGAATGGCGTAGGAATATTTAGAATTCAATCATAGTCCCAATAGAATACCCTTCGAATGCATATCGATATTTTTCCACTTCGAATGCTCCTCAAATGTTTTAAGCATGGGTAAAACATTCGGGCTGGCCAAAAGAATGGGCCCGAATGTCTGGAACGCACTCAGAATATCGTCAGAATTTTTAGAATGCACTTTGAATATGCAGGAATGCAGGAAGAATGTTCATTCCAACGGCATTTCGGCTCACTCCGCCTCGAGTGTGACGGGGGTACCGACGGGCATTTAGTGTCCTTTGTCAGATTTTCCCGATTTATTTCATGTAGAGTCGCTTTAATCCAAACCAAGTGATAAAATGGGACAGCTCCGGATGGTCCATTCTAGTAAGAGTGATGAGAATGGGAATACTTTAAAGGGATGATATACATTTTTGTTGGCATGGCGGGTTCAGATATTAACTTTTTGCGAGATAATTAGAAACCATTCATGAAATATTATAGAGCATGTAATTCTAAGAGGAATTCATAGTTTAAATCAATGTTGATGTTGCTGATATATATATATATATATATATATATATATATATAAACAAAATAAATAAAGGGTAGGTCCCATCTTAATTAAGACCCCTTTTTATATCTAAGCCATTTAAAAACCATAACTGTCATTGAATAAACTTTGAATTCCTCTTAGAGTTGTACGCTCTCTAATATTTTATTAGCTGTTTCTTATATACCTAATAAAAATGTTGAGAACGTGAAGGCCCATCTCAACCAAAACTATACACTGTAAAAACATCGGTGTTAGATTTAACACCACGGGTGTTAAATCTAACACCGATCAAACTTCAATAAAGGACCACACCCACAGGTGTTAAAAATGCACTGTGATGGTGTTGAAAAGTCTTCACCTGACACTTCGTGGTGTTAATTTGACACTGTACCTGGTGTTATTTTGACACTGTACTGGTGTTGATTAAAAAATGACACCACATGGTGTTGATTTGATATTTGTTGGTGTTAATATCAATGGTCTAACACCCGTCCAGCTTCAATAAGAGACCACACCAGCTTGCGTTACTTTGGTGTAAATTTATTTTCACATTTTTTCAAAAATCTAGTATTTTAATGTAAAATTCTTGATCGTCTTGTTTAAATTAAAAATCAACAAGAAGTGCAGTTACTAAGAAACTCTTCAAAAAACAGTTTAAAATTTGGAAATGACACCCGGAGGTGTTAGGAGGTGTTAATTTGACACCATAAATGAGCACCGAAAATTTAACACCAGCTCGGTGTTCACTATTAACACCGGACTTATTGCAGTGTACGATCCCTCAAAGCCTCCTTGACTTCTAGCTGATATATCCATCAAAATTTTACACATACCGCCGATGTATCTGTTCCATCGCTCCAGACAAAACGCCCTTCCTCTTCTATGTCGTTCAATCCCAACCACACACCTCGGGTTAGGTTGTGGAGCAGCGCTGCATGGAAGAGATGATTATACAGCTTCATACTGAATGGACAGGCGTGCCTAGTATATAACATCATGAAAGGGGCATTCCAGACAATTTTCATAATTCCACATCATGTAGTACATAAATCAACAGCTCCATGTATAGATTTGTGGAATCTATTGTGGTTCTTGAGCAGAGAAACGATACTTTGCAAAACCTTAAACAAATTACACTGAACAAGGATGATGACATAGGAGGTTCACATATTTCAGAAATGTAGCAGTGTAGTTCCATTACAATACTGCTTACTTGCGCGTTCACCTGTGTATAATCTATGCATGCCTTCTTCTTTTGTTCTGCTCCCTTGAGCCCCATCTTATGCATTCTTATGGTGACCCTGCCATGTCATCATCCTTGTTCATTGCAATTTGTTATAAATTTTGAAAATATTCTTATTCTTTATCCCGATTATCATAAATTCTGAAACTCTGTCCTCAGTATAACTAATTGATAGTTATTCAAATGTAAAAATCTGAAAATCATCCGGAGGTCTCCTTTAAATCATCAATATGTAATATCCTAAATGTCAGGTGATATAGTCAGGGACCCTGATGCTGTCACCCTAAGAAAAATTGCTACAAGTGCACTTAACAAAAATTTATCCCCGGGACTGTGTTCAGTATGCTTGAAACTTGGCAGGGTTACCACAGACAACCAAGTAAACTGTGGTGAAAAAGTTTTTCCTGAAAATCTTAAATTCATATAAGATTAATACTTGTTACATAAGTACCATCACGGTCACCCGCATACTTCTTTTACGTGCTTTGTCTATGGGAGCGCAGGTGACTAGTTGCGGGCCCCTCCGCGCACAACTATTCTGCATCGTTCGCGTTTGACAACGATTATAGCTGCAAATTTCTGATATCTGTCACTGAACTTACGGTTCCATTGGAATTTTCAGCATTTTTCAGGTATGTGAGTGAAATTTCATAGAATTTCAGTAACGTAATGTGAATTAAACATGCATAAATATTAAAGGGGTTGGCTAGTAACTGATCAGTGGGAATCAATGGGAATGCTGGGGGATGATTGTTCCAATCCTTGTGGGATTCATTTAAGAGTACGTTATAAATCTATTGTTGGGTGAAAACTATTTGCTTCAGAATAGTCTCATATTCAAGTAATATGCAATTCAATGTTTCCATGTTAGCATGTGGTGTGGTCTTTCACAGAAAGTTCACATAGTAATAATCTGTTTCACACTGAGACTTATGATTCACAATGTCTGTATATTGTTGAATAGCTTAAATTTAACAGTGTGAAGAGACTTCATACTGTGTTCACAATGTGTTCACACTGTGATTTACATTATGTTTCACACTATTGGACACTGTGGTCATTTTTCCCCAGTGTAGAGCAGGGTTTGTATTCGAGATGTTTTGAGACCGGGATAAGCATCATATTGGCAAGTCTATGACCTACCATTTTGGATGAATTCCAGTTCTTGTAGGGACCCGACACTCAGAAGATAGGCAGTCTTGTTGACTAACATGGAGGCGCACTGTGTTCTTGCATTCGCCCAAGTTGCAAGAGTCTGGGGCAGGCTGTAGCACGTGTCATTGAATGTTATCCAGCCAGTAGTACATGACCCTTGCGCTGCGTAACATGGTTCAATATATAAACGAGTTGTAGACATCGAGGCCACTGTTTGACAGTCAATAAGGTAGGACAGCAGTACTGTAGGCTTTGACTCATAGTGTTTAAAGGGGAAGGCTAGTAATTGATCAGTGGGAATCAGTGGAAATGCTGGGAGATGATTGTTCCAATCCTTATGGGATTCATTCAAGAGTTCATTGTATATCTATTGTTGTGTGAAAATGATTTGCTTCAGAACGGTCTCATATTTAAGGTTATACACTGTGTCCTTCAGTGAAGAGGGAAGGAGAGGAGAATAAGATGGGTTCTTGACTTTTTGTAATCATCTTTTGTGTCTGATTTGAACGTGAGAAAATTATTGAAGAGTATTATGACAACTAAAGGTGTAATAAGTATACTTTTATCATGCGAAAATGACCATTTCTGAAGGACCAATTCTGTTCAAGAAAATTGCTCTTATTGATGATATAAGTGTTCATGTGTTAAGACAAAATGAACAAACTTTATGATTGCGAGAGCATGTTCTACAACTTTTATTCTTGCTAATGAAACAAGATAGTCATCATCATTAAGGTCAGTGTCTCATTCGCTTTTGTGTTAAATGGTGAAACCATATTACATGTATTCGAAAAATTATTTCCTGATCGATCGATTGATTGATTGATTGATTTATTCATTTATTTATTTTTTTATTTTTTTATTTTTTTTTTTTTTTGGGGGGGGGGGGTTATTTTGTGTATGTATGTATGTATGTGCGTAATTAATATATTTATTCGCACCGTCACAACAGGGTATTCCATGACAAGTTATACCTGTTCGTGTAACTTCGTGAGGCGTTCTCCTTTAATATTAGACATGTTAGATTACTGTAAAGCTGTCATGATCCATATTAATGCATCCGCGTATTTTTCATCTGACTGAAACAATTGTAGGCCCTATCTGAATTGAACTAGACTGGTTGATTGATAACTTCTTTGATTGATTAATTGATTGATTGATTGATTGATTGATTGATATGATATGGTGAGGAGAGGGAGAGAAACGAAGGGAGAAAGGAAGAGAGAGAGAGATGGAGGAGACATATACATAACATTATACATATACATATTTTGTTGCTTGTTGTGTTTGTGATGTAGTGTGTTTTTGTTATAGGTAGCTCACCACAAGTTCTGCTTTTTAGGTTCTGCCTTCCTTGTACAACTTTATGTATGTGATCTACAACATAAAAAAGATGGAAAATAAATGTTTTACAAACTTGAACTTAAAACTTGATTTCGCCCTTGGTGTATGCATCAACAAATTTTTGGTTTCTCTCTCTCTTCTCTCTCTCTTCCACTTTTCCCTGTTTGTTGTTTCTTTTTTTCACACTTTTGCTTTCTTTTTTTCTCTATTCCCCGCTTCCCCAGTTTCCCGCACTCTTTGTAGTTGTAAGTTTTCACCCCATTTTCCCCCTTTCCCTCAGAGGTATCCACATGTTACAAGCTTAGTCTTTTGAGTGGGTACCTCCACTTTTTTCTCCTCAGTGTGTATATATAGAGTGTATGTATCTTTATTTTACTGATCATGTAGACAAGAATATGTTGTTAATCCGGTCTGGTTATATATATTTACAACGAGTCGCATGTCAAGTTCATGATATTGTTTCTTATACATTCTGTTGAAGAAAGAAAGTGAAAATAAAGTTTGAATTTGAATTTGAATTTGAATACTTATATACATACAGATATTCATTTATATATAATTAAAGCACAGACAATGATGTCAGAGACATACCTGATGTCTCGCATATGTATGAATATAACATGTGACAGGAGACGTCATTCCACTTTCCGTCGGTGTGTTTGAGGAGTGCACAGTCCTCTCCTCCATCGTCGGGCTGATCCTTATACCAGTCCGGGATGAGAACCTGTTCAGAGATGCAGGTTGAGGAAGGCTTGGGGTTAGAATGAAACGGGTTAATGACATATCCTGAATGAGGATCATCTGATTGGGGATTTCATGGAAATATGTTCTTCTTTCACAATCACGAAAATTATTTTCTACCTTAGTGAGTACTTTGCCTCCTACTGGCGGCTTCTAAGGTACAAAATAATGTTCGTGATTGTGAAAGAAGAACATATTTCTAGGATAATGACGTATACCAGCCAGTCTGGAATAAGCACCTGCTGATTGGAGATAGTGGTGGAAGGCTTGGGGTTACGATGAAACAGAATGCTACAAATTCTATTGGCAATTGGTTGCTCAGAACCTCTCTGGTCGTATTTAAGGCATTTTATGTAGGGGGGGGGGGGGGGCGCTGTGGCATAGTGGATAAGACTCCCGATTCCCAGTCGGATGCACCCGAATTCGATTTCCGCCCAGTGCTACGTCCTTGGAAGAGACGTTTTTATCAACAATGTCCCTCTCGACCCAGGTATACAATGGGCACCTTGCAACGCTAGGCTAGGGTAATGATAATGGCAGGGCCCTCTGGCAGAGCAGTGGCAACACTGAAGAGGCTACCTTGGATAAAGAAGACCTTTTATCATTATCATTATTATTAGTGGAAAAGTGAGCAAAGAAAATGGGATTCCATCGGGATTGGCCATTCTGAGATTAGGTACAAAATAATAACTTCTAAGGTACAAAATAATTCCCGATGGAATCCCATTTTCTTTGCTCACTTTTCCACTAATAATTTATATTCTTTCTGGTCAGTTTATTCTGTCTTTATTTGTTATCATTATTATTGATACAATCACCAGAGGAAGATTTATTGGAGGACGGATTGGTTGTTGGAAGAGCGGGAACAATGAAACAGTTTTTCAGTTTGTCTTTAAGCTACGACAGAGTGATGGTCAATGGTATGAAAAACAAAATAATATTTAACGCTCCAAAAAAAGAAGAATGTCTGGGGTCCGTTTCATAACGTCATTATATAAAAGTATTTACATAAACCTAATCTCAGAATGGCCAAAGTCGCTCGTACGTAGCTATGAGAGACTTTCAAAGAGAAAAAATATCCAGTTAATGACGTCTCTCACTATATGATGTCTCTTATGAGCTAAAAAAAAAAAAAAAAAAAAATCTCTCATAAGACTTTCGGACCCCTGGTCCCACAATTACAAGAGTGTCATCAGAAAATTTGATCGAAAGTCGAAAAATGATAGCACAGTCACCAGCTTTTGTCTTACATTTGGGACAGATCCGTCGCTCCACACGAAATTCCCCTCTTCTTGTAGGTCGTTCAACCCTATCCAGTAGCAGCAAGTCGTGTCAGGAAGTAGCTCTAAACATTGAAAGTAAAAGCAATACAGTAGTCTACTCTCCTCTTAATCGGGTAGTGCCTAGCTGGCAGAGCATATACCCGATTAAGCGGAGAACCCGATTAACCGGAACTGTCACACATAATAATCACACACCTCTCTGCATCAGACACCGCACACGGTATGTCACTTCAAGGAGGTTTCAGAGATGGAGTTCCAACTGGCTGTAATTATTCAAACAGTTGTCACTTTTCTATTGACGTACAAACGAATTCCACAGGTGCATCTGTGCCTTTGGTGACGGGGTTTGATGCCGCCGTTTTGCTGAGCAATCTGAAGGTTCATTTTGAACGTTAACTTAATGTTGGCTATATTTTGCTTGTTTATCTGTTAAATGAAACGAAATCTCACTTAATGATGAAGCTCATTAAACAAAGGTCAATCCCTTCAAGAAATATGTGCAAAAGTGTAAATCAGAGCTGTATCATGTGAAAGTGTTTAAAACCGTACCCTCCCGGAAAGCCGGTTTTATCACTTTTCCACTTAATTCCTCCAAATAAAACTGATATGGAATAATCTTCGAGTATAATTCTATATTAATAGATAATATATCAGATTAGTGGCCGGGCACGGCCAGTCGAGTAATTTTCATTTTCATTTCATCATTTTTTTGCGCAATTTCTATTCGCGCATCCCCGTGTCTTTGCCATTATATATAAGTAGGGATGGCGAAAAGTAATTACCATCACAAAGACATATTTTCGTTAGAAAGTGGCTGATGATTATGCAATGAGACATGAGTCAATTGTCTTCCTATCTGCGCGGCAGGTCCAGTTTGCCACATGCTTCAAATACTTTCGAGTGGCGGCATCAAACGTGACTTCAAAGAAAATACGACAGTTGTGACTCCATTATCTTGAACCTCCTTATTTGGTCACTTACACCCACAGCTCATCTAAGGTCGCAAAATAGCCTTAGTTAGCGTCTGCAGGGTAATTTTGCAAACAATTTGTTTGCAACCCTGTGTCCTCATAAGGCCACAAGGACGCTTCTAAACATCTGTTATCTGTAACTGGATTTCCTATTTGAATATAGGCAACCATTAATTATACTTCAAAGAATTCTGCTGCCACCCCATTTTTTCATGGCGACTGTAAGTTTGTTTTAAAATAACGGCCTGAAGAAAAGTTAGAGTTTTAATGGGGTTATTTCATATTCTTCGTTTTTCTCCACAGCTAGCCATAACTTATGGGCACAAGTGAATTGTGTGTGGCGAGAGTGAATTGGTAGTGTGTGTGGTGCTGGTGCAAGGGTTCCTACACGGCATGCATAAATGCGTCTACTTGTATCAGTGATACGGCGCATTGGTCGTACACTCGACATTTAACTTGTTAAAACGTTAACCCAAGGAGGTTCAAGAGAATGGAGTCACAACTGTCTTATTTCCTTTGCTAGATGTTCGATGCCGCCGCTCAGAAATATTTGAAGCATTATGTGCCAAACAGGATCTGCCACGCAGATAGGAAGACAATTGACTCGTGTCTCATTGCATAATCACCAGCCACTTTCTAAGGAAGATATGTCTTTGTGATGATAATTACTTTTCGCTATCCCTTCTTATACAAGGTAGGTGGTACAGACACGAGGTTGCGCGAATAGAAATTGAGCAAAAAATGCTGAAATAAAGATGAAAATTACTCGACTGGGTATACCCGGGCACTAATCTGATATATATATATATATCAATAAAGAATTATACTTGAAGATTATTCCATATCAGTTTCATTTGTGGAAATTAAGCGGAAAAGTGATAAAACCAGCTTTCCAGGATGGCACTGTTTTAAACATTTTCACATGATACAGCTCTGATTTACACCTTTGCACGCATTTCTGGACGGGATTGACTTTTGTTTTACATGCTTTATCATTAAGTGAAATTTTATTTTATTTAATGAATGAATAAGCAAAATATGGCCAACAGTATGATAACGTTCAAAATGAATCTTCAGATTGCTCAGCAAGACGGCGGCTTCGAACATCGATCATCAAAGGCACAAGTGCACCTGTGGAATTCTTTTGTACATCGAATAGAAATCTGACAACTGTTTGAATAATTACAGCCAGTTGGAACTCCCATGTATAAAACCTCCTTGGTAATCGAAGTTCTCTATCGACTTTCAGTACTTAACAGTTTCTTCGCAATTTATAAACTTATTTACACAAATTTTAGAGGCTTTTTGCCGAAACGGTGGAAATAAATCAGGTTGATCTCGAAAATTCGTACACGTTCATCCGGAATGCCTACCCGATTATCCTGTAAATATAATATGCATCGGGAACTATTTTTCAGCTTGTAAGTCAATTAAGCGGAGTATGCGATTGAGCGGTACCCAATTAAGCAGTACATCCGATTAAGCAGAAAGTACTGTAAATTATAAAAAAAAAAATGTGCCAAAGAACTCAACGAATGCGTTGATAAGATTAGACTAACTTTCCAATGCATTAACGTTAGTCAGAGATCGTGGCACTTATTCAGAGCTGTTCAAATGATGCATGTTATAGATTTGACTGATGGCATGGGGCAAAAATGTCCTCGTAATCTATATTAAATTGCAGACACTCACAAACGTACACTCAAACAAGCAAGTTGTGTTATCTTTAACAACTGGGATACGCATTTCTCCTATAAGAAATATATAAAATGCTTGTGGCAAGTGTAAAATTTAAACTTACTATCATTGGAACCTATCAGATCTATGGGCTTACTACTAGCAGCTCATTAAATGACATTTCATATACGTCATTTCATAATGACGTTATTTCATAAGTGTGGTGGCTTGGTGACCTGCTATTACAACACACACACATACACACCCACACGCACACACACACACACACACACACACATGCATAAGTCATATGACCCACCGCTCTCCTAGGCTCATGTATACTTGACAAAAATTGGTGCAAGGTTATAAAGCGATGGATTTTTGGTAAATGACATTAATCGCCCAAGGTTGATTCCATTATAGGCCTATCTAGATAATAATGAATGTGTTTACATGCGCGTAAACACTGTGGAATACGTATACTTAGAGGAAATGGACGGCCGCAAAGCGTTCAAACGTGAGGAATCTAAATTACAGTCAGTCGTGTGTTCCTCCCCTGTGCCAATAACTCACTACTGCAATTTGAGTTTTTTAATGGCATTATAAAGATGCCGTTAATGATTGAGAGCCACTCTTAAATTACAATACTTATGCAATTCATCTACACCATCGACAAACCAAACCAAACGCAACACTCGTAAGATGGTTTCTTTGTAGTTGAAAGAGCAACTCTCACGTTGCTATGGAAACATGTGCTGACCTGTCACGAGAAACTCTCGTTCCTGTATCGAATGAATATTAGCCAAACCGGAACTATTTGACAATGACTCGCACAGCTCCAGCGCAGCTTGCCAATAAAGGTATTCCTCCGAGATGTAGTAGCAAGAGTCCTTGAACGGCGTCCACCCGTATTCACAACCATCCAGATCTGTTGAATTATAAACGGTCATTGGCGTTTGGCATGTAAAACGTTCGTCCAGTGCAGCTTGTCAAGAACCATAAAAGATAGAGGTAGAATTCTTGGGTGCACCTCACGAGACCGACACCTACGAGTCATACAGCCCACGAGTCATACAGCTCACAAGTCATACAGCCCATGAGTTATACAGCTCACGAGTCATACAGCCCATTACTTTGTTCGACACTAAGCTAACAAGGCCCACGAGACTGTACATTACTTTTTGAGGTGGGGATTCATGTTTTAAACATTCCTAGTAAGATAACGAGAAACCTCTTATGAAATATGAAAGAGCTTGTAATTTTAAGAAGGATTCAACGTTTATTTGATGAAAATTGGTTTTCAAATGGCTGAGATATCCCAAAAAGTGATAATAATAAAAGGCGACAGGCCACGCATTTTATTAGGATCTCTTTGTTTCACCTTGTTTTTGGATATCTCAGCCATTTCAAAACCGATTTTCATCAAATAAACTTTTGATATCCCTTAGAATTGCATACTCTTTTGACATCATATAGAGTGGTTTCTGAATATCTCGCAAAACGTTAAAAGCTAAATCCTCACCTCAACCAATACTGTACACGCCTTTTATTAAACTCCGTGTGGTATCTGTCATAATGACAAAAAATGAGAAAATAAATACAAAAGTAAGTTTGGTCAATTTTACAAATAGTCTTAGCAGCATAATGTCCTGTGCTAAAAAACAAACAAACACCCTAGTTACAGACTGTAAGATCTTATATTAATTGTGTGGCTGCAGCTTTTTAAGTGAAAGAATCTAGTTAAGCTCCATGGATCAGCATGGCATACATGAACCGAATCAAATGTTTTGTGTGTGTGTGTGTGTGTGTATGTGTGTGTGCTGGATGATCCAGCCATATGTTCCCTTCACATAATTTTATTCACTGGTGTTATACTATGACGACTTTTTTCTTGTACAACTCAATTACGATTTATTCTAATATGCTTTGAGGAGAATGTATACGAGTCAGTGGTAACGTGGGGAAGAATGTGTCACGGCTGCAACAAGTGTAAATATAGGAGTTATAGCATTCTATCGGATAGAAGTGTGCCAGAGGCAAAAAAAAAGAAAGAAAGAAAAGAAAATAGATCAATGCAAAGGAAACTAATACATCAGAAACATAAACAAATTTATGTCATCATAGGTAACTGCGTGAAGTAAAAATAACAATTTAACCTCTTCATTTTACAGTCTTCATAAATCTTCCCTTTTGACCAAGAAATCAATTAGATTAAGATGAAGAATTCTCACCAGTTATTGTTGTCTTGCATATTATCATGGCAACGAACAAGAGGTTACAGGTGATTTATTGTTAACGAAAAATACAATTTGGGACAATGATTTTGTGTAAAAATCAGCGAGAGCGTATATAGCAAGATAATGTCATTGCCTCCTATGTGCATGTATATGATGAAAGCATGGGAAACTTTAACATTCCATAACGTTCGCCTTTTTTTGTCCAATTTGGATAAAACTTATGTTGTTGTGTTCATGTAAGTGTACTGTATGAAACGACACTATAAAAACGAAGATTACGTTCATATTGTGTTACAATGTGGGATGCAGACAGAAATATGCCATTAAAAAGAGAGAACGTGACTAGGCTGAGATCAACGTGAGATTACGCCCAGCTTTATGCAATAAAAAGTCCTTTTTTTTGGGTTTACGTCAAAAGCGATTGCCAGAGTTCGTCCCTTCGCTATACATTTTCCGCCAGCGCCTTACTCTGTTACTGTAGCGCAGATTATGCTTAAAGGGACTATACAATGCAAATACATGTTGACAATGGTGATTCATCATAGTACCCTGATCATCCCTAATATGGTCAAAAGAATATGGAAACATTGTGTCAAGTGATTTATGAGAGTATTCTACATTTTTCCTCACATTATTAATGGACATATAACATCACTGGCAGAATGTTGGTTTAGAAAGGTTTTTGTGGGCGTGTCCAAGTAATCTGAAAAAAAAAAAAACTAGTAAAAAAAATATCATAGGATATTATTTCACGTATTAAAACATTGATATGGTCACATAAGTGATATTGAGGGTATCATGAATCAACAAATGTCAACGTACATTTATATTGCATATCGTTCCTATAACAAACCTGATGGCTCGTGTGTCAGATTGGATGATGGCGAGGTGGCATTCGTGACGGGGATCAGCGAAACCTCTCCATCGGTAGTATCTGATCCTTGCAGTACAATTTCTGTTGCCAAGACACTTAGAGAGATGTCTGTTTATTGAATTAAAGAAAAGCATTATCATGCCATTAACGTTATCAAGACGTTCCTGCATTTTATTTTTACATCCACGTGCCTTAAAGAGGTGGTATAGTTTTGATTGAGATTGGTATTCAGACTTTAACTTTTCGCGAGATAATTAGAAACCACTTATTATGAAGCATACTTTTCTTACAGGAAATGAAAGTTTATTTTATGAAAATAGGTTTTGAAGTGGCTGACATCTCCAAGAACAAACTAAAAAAAGATATATCATTTGTCCTGATAAAAAGTGGGACCCACCTTTATTAAGACCATTTTGTCTTTGGATATCTCAGCCATCTAAAAACCGATTTTCATCAAATAAGCTTTGAATTCCTCTTAGAATTGTATGCTCTTTAATGATATATAAATGGTTTCTAATTATCTCGCAGAAAATTAAAATCTAAATACATATCTTAACCAAAACTATAACATCTCTTTAACGTAGTAATGATAATTCAGGTCATCAATAAAAATCAAACAAACAAACAAACAAACAAAGCAAATCGAAATTCTATTTTTAGAATTCTTGCAATCGCTAATGAAACTTCTTCGACTGAGACAGATTCCTTCCACAGCTTTTGTTTAAGAGATACCGACTGGAATTTACACATGTGAAATATTATGAGATATCAATGTAATAAGCAGTACTGTCGAATTCCTCTCAACATAAACAGGTATCGAAATGTTCAATCCAATTCAAATAAATTCAAACTTTATTACATTTTTCGAAAAGAACATAAACATTTCACTTTCTTTGGTAACAGAGAATAAGGTTGCATAATCAAAACAAAGTAAATTGAGAAAAATGTAATCGTGAAACCTTGGGGTAACAAATACGTTGTAATGAAAATTGACTGACTGAAGTGATAAAGACGATATAACAATACGCAAAACATCGAAAAATGGAGGGACCCGCTAAAAAGACAAAGCTTGTATAGAATGTGGGCCCCTCAGGTACAGAATGTCAAATAGAAATGAACTGATGCAAAAAGGGGAAAAAAGGCTAGGAAAAAAGTCAGAAAAAAAGTCTGGAAGCCCACTAGGAAGACAGAGTAACAGACAAACACACATACACACGCGAATAAACATCAAACGAGACTGGGACGACGAAAAGGGGGACTAAAAAACAAGACAGAACGAGACAAGAACGTTAACTTCACCAACCAGAAGAAAATGTACTGACAAATGACGCAACAACGCAACAAAGACAACAGACCATGTTTCTCTCTTGAGGGTGCAGAGAGATACTCACTGGTCTCACAGTGCACCCCTGTGAACTCCGGAGGACAGTGACAGGTGTAACCAGACATAGTCTCCTCACAGTAGCCGTTAGAACAGGGGTGTGTAAGGCAATCTGGTGTCATGGTAAAAGCAGCGATAAAAGGAGATATTTGAAAAGTAAATGTGACAATTATCATTCCGAATCTTAATTCAAAATTAATATCCTACGTCATGCACAATATTTGCCTGATGTCACATCGAACATTTAGATACTATAGACAACCTATAAACAACATTTTTCATTTAATGCATGAAAAATCTATGTTACTATCTAAATGATCTAAATATTCATTATACAGGTAGGCACTCATTGCGTTCATTTTTCGCGGGTCTTGACGGGAAATGAAAGGCTTCATAATGCTATCTCGCTTTGATTGTTTAGATGACCACATCATTAGATCATAAAAGCATGAAAAGTGAACACCGAAACTGACACCAAAACTGAGGTCAAATTAAAGAAAATATAACACAAAAGAAATAAGTGAATGTCTGCAATATATACATATATGTATATGTATATATATATATGGGTCAGAATTTTGAACGATGTACAATTGAGCCAAAACAAGGCAAAATTTAAGAAGTAGGAAATTCTCCAAATCATTCATCTTACCTGAAAGAGTATTACTCAAGCTTTAATATGAACCCAATTATACTAGGATTTTCCCAGAGGAACAAGTTTTTATTCACCGCTGAAGTTTACCATGTCCAGAGCAGCGAACGTCCGTAAGGAATAGTACTGCACATACATTTGAATACCATTTAATATAGTTTCCAAAGATCTGATTCAGTTCAAAATCCTAACGAAATATCTTAAGGGACATGTGTACGTGATTGCAGAATATCAAGCTTGTACTCTTAACCTGTACGTAATGGTAGACAACTGATGATTTAACTAAATTCGTCATTTCTGTGGAAATATTGCTCTTCCGCTAAACACTTTCTTAACTTTACGCGCATTTTACAGAAACTCAATATTTTCACCTCTTATTTCACTATCCCATACTTTAATCCTCACTCCCAAATAATAATGTACCTTTTTAAGATGTATCTCATCTGGGCAGTCTCTATAACCCAACAAACATAGCATAGTTTTCATCACGGAGGTTTGCATGTAGCTCACGGACGTTCGGAACAAACAAGATATTGAACAATGTATCTCTCTTGAGTTGGAAACGCATTCTACTCACCACAAACAGCAATTTCATGTCGAGAACAAACTCCTCTGCAAAATCCTGAATAGATACTACCAATGCTCAATTATATAAGCTTGTTTATCTTCTCATACTGGGGAATCAAAGAAAACAATTTTTCCATTTCTCGTAAATGAACGTACAAACGTACTTGTAATCTCAGTGACGTAGTCCTTCCTTGAGAACGAATATATTTATCAAAATTTCGTTATCCTGAAGTAAATATTCAGGTCCTAAAGTTGTTATATAAAGTCTACAATGCAAAATTTGCTTTTTATATAACGAACGTGGTCACAGCTAAAATTATGACAAAGAAATGATATAGAAAAACAACAGAAATGTGCTCCGTTATAGAAATACGAAGTTTAGCTGGGGTGGGCAAACGAATACGTTAGGAAGAAATCCCTCTGTGTTTGCTCTTTGTGTTACACACTGTTACCGAGGAGAATTTGTGTTATTATATTAGTCAGAAATGATAATTGGTTCGATACTGCGAAGTTTCGTCATAACAAGTCCATAATAAGTCCATATAACTTGGATGGATACTTGTGACTTCGATATTATACAATATGGTTTGTTATAACAAACCTTTTGTAGCGCGTCATTTCGGAGGCTCGTTATTCATACAGTTTGTCAATACGAAAATTGATAGAGTTCGTATAATTATGAAGCTTTTTTATTCGGTAAATGATAAGAATCTCCGAAGGTTAACCGAAAGGCTTATTAATTGGAACATGAAAACAATGTTCGCTTATCCAAATGTGGAGAAACAAGTTAACAACTAAAATCCTCCAATTTCAAAACCTCATAATAACCGTTTTCACCTAAACGAATATTAGGCCCATTCCACTTTTAGAAGAACGGACCTAAAAATAATGATCCTTAATATCTATTTTTCGAAGAACATTTCTAATGACAAACCTCCTGAATTAACTACATTTTTTTTTTTCATTTTGGAATAACAAACCTTTGGACATCGGAGTAACGAATCTTTGGAAGAGCGAACGTATCAAAGTGCAACCTTAAACCTGTTCTTGATCATTACTTTTTTTTAACATGTGTTTTCAAAGTAAGCACAAATGCACAAACAAATTGACGATCTCTCTGTCTCTTAAATGTAAAATGAAAAAAAAAATCTTGGAAAAAATTACAAATGAATATTGCTTTTCATTGAGGAGTATAAAGCAACATCATGTGATGATAAGCGGAGGATTTTTATGTTTTCATCAGACAATACTTGTATACTGCATGATTTTTGTTCGCTTGTGACGGCATTTCGATGAATAAAAAACATAAAAAACAAACAGAAACTTCTCCAGAGGAATTTGGTATAACGGGAGTGCACTGGCAATTCTTTTTTCTGTGTGTTGGAGTTCGATCCCTTCTCTGTTTCTCAGTCATTTTCATTCAACTGCTTCCACGTCCTTTTGAAACTTTTCTGTTTCTTATTCAACACATGCTCTTTACAGACTTCTTCCGTCATTATCCTGAATGTGATTGCGTAGCACCTTTCGGATTTGTTTTGGTTTGTTTTGTTTTGTTTTTTGTTTTCTATTTGGTCGCAGCATGTTCAGGCTATTGAGGGAATGAGAGAAAAATCGTCATGAAGAGAAAAATAAGAATGAATTAAGGCATTTAATATCATGACAATAACAGCGAACGTCCGTTATGGAGACCAAAACTGGATGTGTTCTGTTTGAGACGGCAGCTACCATACTCAAAAGATAAACACTTAGAGCACCTGTCACTAAAAAGTGGCACTGATCCTCTTTCTCCTACTATGTAATCCACTGACTTATTCAACCAACGAACATCCGTGAAAAAAACGTTTTCCGTTTGTTATTACAGGTAAATTGAGTGCTGAACGCTATTCACTCTCGGGTATGAGCGGCTCGGTGATTTGGTAATATTTTCAACTAACATTAATCTTATGTGCAGTGATATATTTGTAATTGTCAGAAACTTCCTTTCTCGGACAGAACGTCCGTGAGCGAAACTTTCAGAACCTGTAACAGTACATATTGTCTCCAGAACCCCATTAGAAAGAAATTTAAACGCGCAGAAATTACAGATTACGCAAAATTCCATTTTCCTATAACTTTGTTTTAAGTGTTTAGCTGTTTTTTGTATAATTAGAGGGAAAACAAGCGTAAAATTGTGAGTAAATTTTCAATTGTTTGTTCATCATGATCACATAACGCCTTAAAAATTCTGAAACTACTGCTCTAAACTCATTTTCTACTTTGTAAAACTTTATTTGTCGCTATTCGAGCCAAAAGTTTTAAAGAATACAGGACACTTTCGGGACAAGTTATCCCTATCGGAGGGATTGCATACGTCACGGACGTTCTCTGGAATTATCACGGACGTTCGTTCTACTACTAGGGTCATGTTCCAGGACGGATAACTAATCGGCAGAGAGTACCTAGCCTTCCTAACTCTTTCAAAAATTTGAAAAGGTATTGTCAATGCAAATTATAAGAAATTTGACATCCTTACAACATATGTATTGCTCAGAGAGGGATGAGGAGGTGAATTTTCAGAGAAAATATTAATTATATGGTTGGTTTTTGGTGAATTGCATGGTCCAAAAACTGCGGACGAACCTCAGTCCGCTCCAAAAATGGCATGCAGCTCCTCGGCTAGAGAGCCAAAGGTAAAATGCACCTTCGCCATCAAAGCAAGATGGTGTCCCACTCGAAAACGTTTTAATCATCACGGACGTTCTTTTTTTCTTGGAGGTTCGTCTAAAAATATAATTTCGGTTCCTATTTGACAAAGGATGGAAAGAAACTCAAAATAAACATATTATCGTGTTGCTAGATCTTAGTTGATTACGACTCAGAACAATATCGCCAATAACGTTTCATGTGCTACGATCTTTATGAGAAAATAGCGGAAGCACGTCCGTGAAGAAAACTGAGTATAATTTTGCATTAAAGAATATTACGTCCCATGTACAGCCAGCAGACGTACAATTTTTGCAGGATATGTTCATTAGGTGGAACACCAAATTTTCGTATACGTTACAGTTGGGACAACAAAGTAGAATTTGCAGCAGCGATAGAAATAAAAGCATCACGGACGTTCGTCTGTTTAGGACTTTGATATCTTAATTGTTCTCTGTAATTTTATACGCGCTCATAAAGTTCTTATAATTTTGTGGTACATACCCATGATATGTCAGATCCAGAACATGGTCAGATATTAGATGCCACGTACCATTAAAAATGCACATCATTAGTTTGAAAAACAAAAATTATTGTGAAAATAGCGTTTTTACCGTATTTTTACGCTTTAAGTCCTTGTGAAATGAAAAATATCAGGCAAAAGTCAACCAAACCATATATTTCCTGAAAGGAAATTTACCAATCTTTGAGATGACATGAAAAAATCTGGTTTCTTAGATCATCCTGGCGTGTTCTAAGGGAAAGAATGTCATAAGGTACGAAAAATGGCAATTGTACATCGTTCAAAATTCTCACCCATATATATATATATGATAAAAACTTAAAATGGCATTAAAACATCCTGAGAGATCAGACACCAAACAGGTTAGTCATCGCATTCTTCATCAGCGACCAGATCCGATGAATGGTCGCTGATGAAGAATGCGATGACCAACCTGTTTGGGTATAATTGTAACTATATATACATTATATTTGTAATATATATATATATATATATATATATGTAATACATAACGCTTAATTTGGGACTGATAAGCACTCAAAAGGATTTAATTGAAAGAAATACATATTCTATACAAAAGACTCATGTCGCTTGCAGATTTATTCTTTTCAGCTATTGGAATACAGGGTTGCTGCTGACATTCAGTGAAATTCATATAAGTTATTGTAAAGGAATGTAATGGAATTTGTGTATCAAGAGTTGCTTTCTGCGTTTTTGGAGTTGTAGCCTTTTTGCGCTGTCCTGGAGGAACTGATACTAAGGTGTATAAAGTCTGAATGTCGGAGAATAGGCGCCCAGTGTTCATGAGTAGGCCTACCTGTAGAGCAGTAATCATGCTGATTGCTATAGAGGCACCTGTATAGGTATGCATTGCTCGATAAAATATAAGGAATAAAAGCATATCTAAAAGAAGAAAAAAAAAATGAGCGAGGAAAATAATTCACCCGAAATGCGGCAGATTCGGTAACCGGAGGGAAAACGGCGATTCCTCTTGCCGATAAGACACCGAAGGCCGAACGTCAAGGGGACGAGTTTGGGAATGAGACGCACACCAGTACCGTGCGCTGAGACTCCACTCTGCTGACAAGGCTTTCTCATTGGCAGTGTGTAGTTAAGATCGTACCCATCTCTACACGACCTTGATGAAGCGACTGTTGAAGGAGGATTTCAAATGAAAGCTTATCTACCCAAATACAAGCGTGTCTTCACAATCAACTATCATGGAGAGTCATAATCAACCAATGAAGAGAGAAAAAAAGAAATGAATAGACAATCTTTGTATTTTAAACAGGAAGAACTTTATTCGTTATATATATGTTTTTCTTCTTCTTTGAGCTAAAGCCAAAGTGTCATGCCACACCGTGACAGTGTTTGCTGCGATGAAATGACTCAAAGTAGTTGAACAGAATGAAACTCAATGCTATAGGCCCTAAATATACCAGAAAAAAACTAGGACAACCAACGCCAGCATTTCTCTAACTTTTGCAACAATACGCTGTCCACACTCTAAAGTGGACATCCCATAGAGCTGGAGACTACTGTAGTTGGGGACCTGATAGCGGACATCCCCACGAGGCCTCCGCAAAGTTTCCGCGACGTCTCCTGGGATCTAGTCGTGTCCGGAGAGTCACGAGAGAATCGAACGTGTTCGCCTTTTTGCGGTTTCAGCGTCTCGGAGGCGTTTTCGTGACGTCTCCGCGACGTCTCCTTATTTGCGGCCAAGTCGCGAAGACTTAAGCCGGATGCCCACTGTGCCACCTGAGCCTGCGAGCTGGTGTGAGCTGTATGGGGCGCCAAGTGTCGCATGGCCTGTTTCATTACGAAAGCAGTCATCTCGTCGACGAAATGACCATTTCGTACACATAACGAAATGGTCATTTCGTCGACGAGATGACTGATTTCGAAATAGGCCATGCGAAATAGGTCATGCGACGCTTGGCGCCCCATACAGCTCACACCAGCCTGCAGGCTCTGGTCGCACAGTGAGCATTCGGCTTAATGTTTGCTAGGTCTCCAAGAATGTCCGCGACCTTGCAAAGACCTCTTGGCGACCATCCGGAAATGTCGCGGAAACGTTTTCGGAGACGGCCGAGAGGACGTCTCCGAGACGTCGTGGAGACGTCTCCGAGACGTCGTGGAGACATCTCCCCGAATTGCGGAGGAACAAGTTATAACCTTCTTTTTGTAGACTTCTCGGAAATGTCCCCGGAGTCGCCAGCTTGTAGAGAGCGCAAGACATTTTTGTTATTTGTCTTTCACGTCGCACTAATCTCTTTCGTTGAGATAGACACTTAGGGTGGCGTCACAATGTCCCGAAACTTGCATTTTTAATTGACATTTTCAATTTTGCACAAAGTTGGCCTTGAATGTGGCCAAACGCCAACACGATGCCTATTAAAGGTCACACGATAACACCCAAAGCACATTAAAGGATAAGAATCTTTATCATAAGATGAACCTTCGCAAAGTCTCGGTCTATCGTGTTTTGGCTTGCCAAAGATTTTGCCTCAACCCACGAAGTTGCCACATGAGCCAGGTAAATTCAATCCTCGGTCATACGATGCCCTCACGAATGATTCGATGTTTATAGGCCCCTAAAACGACCAGAACGGAATTTCGAAATTAGCTTGATCGTACGTCCATCGTTGCTCAATTTCGGAACAGTGAGACGCCATCTTGTTGGCTGACGTCACACTGTCTCGGAATGGACACAGAATGGCCATTTACGAATATGGAAATAGCAATTTTGCACACCAGAACTTGATAAAATACTGATCACATGCTTTTTATCCGATCTTTTGTTAGCAGCCTGAAAAACTTCACTGGCTGATATACCATGGCTATAAGATGCCTTCACGAATCATCCAATGAATGTACGATCAAAGCCGAATTTGAACATTTCATTTGTCGTGTGCCCATCTTTACTTGACTTCGGAACTGTATGGCAATTGCTCCTCAAAATGTTAGTCTGAAGCCTTTTTTAAGCAGACCTTACAGCGACAACGTTACAACAACGTCCGGAGAACAAAACTCCTCTTCACGGGCAACAAAAACCGCAGTGATAGAGAGCAAGGCTTACCGGTTTAATAGACACTCACCGAAAACCTTTTCTGGGTCGCTTTTTCACGAAGGGGGTGTGTCCACTAATGTCTATCCCGCACACAGACCCAGGAGCGGATCCAGGAATTACGTAAAGGGGGGGGGGCAAATTAAAAATTTCTTTAATTCTTACAACAACAAAAAATAAGGGGAGCGCCCCTCCTAGATCCACCACTGCTGACGAGCGCCGCCTATATTCTTGATTGTGAACAGACAAAACAAGGTTACAATCAGTGATCTGAACTACATAGAGATGAATGTTTACAATCTATGCTGTTATAAAGGTCTTTGAATGAAATGACTGCTTCTGTCATATTCGTCACACATTATTTGGTCGAATCTTTCACTTACTTGCGCTCAATGTCATTTTGCCGGATGAATAAATCATGCACTTTGCACGATACATCATTTACATGTATGTGTTCATGGTGCCTGGGTATGTAGATGTGTGTGTGTAGGCGTGTGGGGGATACTTCGGTAGCACGTACTGCTAGATGGCAACAGTGTACTCACACTGGTAGTCAACTCTATTATGATTATGGATACATCGTCTCATACAACATTCAAGTTTATTAAGTACGTATACATGGTATCTCCGGCGAATTGCCGCCTTATAATGACTGATGCCGATACTCCTACTAACCTCTATTGAAGGAAACAAGTGTTGCCATGACAACCATTATCCACCACGGCCAAGTACGTAGGGTCTGTGAGGTAAAGGAAGCGGTTAAAAAAACCCAATTAAATATATCATTAAAAAAACTCATTAATAATGAAAAAGGCAGTCAGAGGAAATATAAGACAGAAAAATGAATGTTGTTGCAATTGAGAAAGTGCTAGAAGAAGAGACATCATAATTATTTGTTAACTATATGTTTTTATTTCTTATTTTTTGTATGTACTAGTAGCAAGAGAGGGGATATATACGGATTTGGAAGGCTGGCTTGAGATCAATATTGAGTACGATTATACGTCGTCAAAGTTTGAGAAATTGTTTTCAGTGATGCTGAATATAGGCCCTAGATACCACTGGTCTTAAACGTGTGTTGACACAGTCCTCCCTTGACGCTTTAAGACATCGATCCGACACCAAACAGGATCTCAAAGTACAAATTCTCAGCAAAACATTTCTTGTTATACAAATGATGCACAGGATAGAGTGCGTTAGTGGAGGCGTAGCGCACTCGAGGGTATTTACAATTGTGAAACATGCATGAGAAGAAGCCGAGTGCATGTTGCACTACATTGTAAATACCCGAGAATGAGCTGCATCTCCACTAACGCCACGAAATAATCCTGCGCATCATTTGTTTTATAAAATGGGTCGAAAACTAACAGCATATTTCACGTACCTTTGTGGGTCAATACCAGTCAGCTACATGTAGCACTCGCTCGAGAGAGTCGAGTCAAGCACGTCGCACTCGGAAATCCCGCACATGTAAGTACTGTACGTATAAGAGTACGTACGCCACATAATATGCACACAAGAAAGGCCGAACTAGAAGTTGTTTACAGGATTGACAGCGCGTATAGTAGCGCGCGACGCACTTGTAACAACTGATTGAGTGCGCACTGGTACTGCAGTGCGATGGTACTAAAGTAATCAAAGCCCACGTGTCTCATTTCAGCGCTTCCTATTGGCTACGTTCTTGAACCCATTTTATAATACAATGTATCACATCAGAGAACAACTTAACATTTCTCCTATGAAATTTACAGATTTAACTACTCACATTACATGTATCATGATAGGTAACGTGAGGATATATACGATGAATATAATAATGACCAGCATGCATATCTTGTACAGATTACTTAACAAACTTATGAAAAATCAAACTAATTACAGTAGTAACAATAATATCAGGGCTACATTATTTCAAGAAGGAACTAGAAGGTAGCACAAGTGCTGGTCGAACCTGATTCCTTCAGGCTGTATGAAATGAAATATTGATTTTTTTAACCAAAATAGATAAAAAAAAACATGAATATTGACAAAAGCCAGATTTCTTTGGAAAATTAAGATATACAGAATGTAATATAAATCATTATTTGAGTTCTCCTTGATGAACCATAAAAGTAGGTGCATATTTAGACTACTCTTATACTCTATCAGTATCTCTACGAGTTTGTGATTTTGTTTGAAAGTCATCTGCCAAAATCAAATATTAGGGTTGGTATAGTATAGGCAAAGCTTATAAACAATGCCAAAAAAGATCACGTAAGTGCTCGTAATAAAAAGTAAGTACAACTTTGCTTTTAAATCAGACGTGATAATTCCAACCAAATATAACAACGATATAAGTTGGTTTTGTTTAAAAAATCGTATTTAATGTGTGACTATCTAGCAAGAGAGAGAGAGAGAGAGAGAGAGAGAGAGAGAGCTTAGAAAAGAGGAAATTAACGTGAAAATAGAGGTGTAAATGGCTGCCTGTAACACGGAGCCCTGTTATTACCGTGCCAACGGCACGTATCTACATTGCACGGCTGAGGCAACACCTTATAACTTTGAAAAAGCGGCAAAAGCATGTACAGTGGTACACACTAAGAAAAAAAGGTTCAATAAGGGAGCTGGAAGGGTTCGAAGTCGCGGAAATGGGTGCAAATTACACGATTTGCGAAAATGGTGGAACTTTGCTTCTTATATGGTTCATTTGGGGTTCGATCTTGCCACGGTCATTGACGGTGCAATATTGCGCCCCAAACTAGTCTCAAAACAAAGACCTCCTATGGTGTTGCTCGACACTAAAATGCAATATTACATATCCTTGTGCTGATATTATGAACATGTATTTTTTTTTGATATCAGGAAACTTAATTTTCTTTCATATTCTATAATCATTCATCGAGAGTATATTTTCAAATTAAGTTGAGTCCATGATGAAAGGGGTCTACTTAAAAAAAACTAACGTAGAATACCTGATTGCTTGTCTGGTATTGACCAATCACATTGTACACATAACCTAGGAGGTTTAAAAGATGAAGTTCCAACTGGCTGTAATTATTCAAATAGTCGTCAGATTTCTATTGCTGTACAAAACAATTCCACAGGTGCATTTGTGCCTTCGCTGATCGGGATTCGATGCCGCCGTCTCGCTGAGCAATCTCAAGATTCATTTTGGACGTTAACATAATTTTGGCTATATTTTGCTTGTTTATCTATTAAATGAAATGAAATCCTATACTTTAAGATAAAAACATAGAAAGCAAAAGTAAATTCTGAACAGAAATATTATTGTGCAAAAGTGTTAATCTTAATCAGAGCAGTTTCATGTGAAATTGTTTAAACTGTACCCTGGATAGCCGGTTTATTTTATCACTTTTCCTCATGATTCTGACAAAGCAAACTGATATGAATCTTCAAATAGAATTCTTTATCAATAGATACATCAGATTACTGCCCAGGCATGCCTATTAGAATAATGTTCGTTTTATTTCATTTTTTTTTTCTTTGCGCAATTTCTATTCGTGTATCCCCGTGTCTTTAACATTCACCTAACCTATCTCTTATTGGTTGGGATGTCGAAACGTAATTACCATTACAAAGATATATCTTCCTGTTTGTGGTTCATTCTTGCTAAGGTGCAATGTTGAGCCCATAACTAGTCTCAAAGAAAGACCTATATGATGTTGATCGACACTTGAATGCAATATTGCATACCGTCGTGGTGCTACTATGTACATGTTTTTTTTTAGAGACATCATAAAACTTGATGTTCTCCCATAATTTCATAATCATTCATCGGAGCATTTTTAAATGAAGTTGAGTCTTTGATGGAAGGGTCTGCTAACAAGCTAACGAAGAATACCTGACTGCTCGTCTGGTATGGATCACCAATCAAAATGGAATATGTCACAGCATTCCCTGCATGCTTACTGTGCGATGATGGAGTCAAACCCTACTACACGCTAAAGATTTTCGTTGCGACTCGATCTCGGGACAGCAAAAAAAAAAAAAAAGTCAATATTTTTTCAAGGCCCTCAAATCTGGAATTCCATCCGCTCTGATATGAAATGTAAGAAAACGGTACAAAGTTTTAAGAAAGCTTTCAAGCGTATTTTACTTGAAAGATTTTCTGGAAGTTACCAATATCATTTTACGAATTTATAAGAGACTAGCAAGATAGGGTGTGTTTGTGAAAATGACATCTTGCGTATTGTTAATGTGCGCTGGTCCATGTTTTTGTCTGTGTATGCATGTGTGTGTATGTGTAAGTGTGTGTGTGTGTGTGTGTGTGTGTGTGTACCAATATTTTTCTCTGTATATACAATATATTTACTTTTCCGGGATTAGTTTTGAATAAGGCCAATTGCCTTCTCACGCACCCCTTCACTTGATATCTTTTGCTGTTTGTTTGCTTTGTTTGTTTGTTTGTCACATTGTCATTTTTTACTTGTCATACCATTGTCACATTTTATGTATACATATTTTATTAAGTGAAAATAAATGAAAATATAATGATAAAATAAAATCATTTAGAGAGCAAAATCGCGGATATATAAGGATGCAAACTACACGATTTATTTTCAAGGGTTGATTTTTCCCCCTTTTTTTTCGTGGATTCATGCACGGTAAAGCCTAAGGATAAAATGCATGCACATGAAAAATGTAAGCACATGTTTCCATGTGCTTGCAAACACCACATTTTAGAATGAATAAAGACTAGCTGTGATAGTGGAATTTCTCATAAATAAATAATAAAACATTTAAACCCTGGCCATTGTTTAACACCATTGTCAGGGTGTTAACCACATACTCCCATACACACCCATTGACTCCTGTGCAAAGTGAAAGTTTTGTACAGAGGGTTGGAAATAGAGCAAAATCTGTAACTTAACTGTGAAATGGATCATGGATTTCATGAAAATGATTTATGTTTTAAACCACCTCCAACAAAATTGTACACTATACAACTATCACCCATATCAATGACAGTGTTATCTGGTATATAGTTACTGATAGTCCATGGGCCAAGACCCGAAAAATGGGTTGTTGGTACCATCTGAGGTGGCACAACCTTTTTGGTGTCAGTTTGTTTGTCGGGCACAGATATGCTTATCAAGCTATGATAGCATTTCCAAATGAGTAGCTTAGTCATAATAAATGAATTTTTAACCAATTTGGTCTCGTTTTTATATCCCTATACTTCTGAATCGAAACTAAACCGCTATACAAAGAAGAGCACTGCCTTCTGTATGTCCACAGGTGTTCTGTTGTAAACGCGGTGCGCTTAGTTTTTATTCAAGGCAGCGAAGGGAATATCCAAAAGGTTATGATGTCCACAGCTGTCACGCGGTGCGCTTAGTCTTTATCTAGACCAATGTACCGTTATCATATCTACAGTTCCTCATAAAAGGGATTATCTATACTGTTTTTATACTACCCTATCAACAAATACATCAGTTTTAAACAAAAATCACTCTGTTCATTTACAATATCATTCATTATAATGTATTGTAGTGTACCGGTACATTGTTTTTGCATATCTTATATCGTTGGAGGGAAATAAAGCGACATTGGCGTGGTATCAGCGTTTTCACCGTAGCGTTTTCGCCGGAAAATGATAAATAATTGAAAGATACGGTAAAATTCACGAGGAATTGCTTTTGTTGTTGTTGTTGTTTTTAGATAAAAGGATATACACTGTATCATACGCTTTGGATATTCCCTTCGCCCTCTAGAATAAAGACTAAGCGCTGTGGACATCATAACCTTTGGATATTCCCTTCGCTGCCTTGAATAAAGACTAAGCGCATCGCGTTTACAATAGAACACCTGTGAACATACCATAGAGCTGCATTTTACAGCTCTATGGAACATACAGAAGACATTGTTCTTCTTTGTATAGCGGTTAGTTTCGATTCAGAAGTATAGGGATATAACAACGAGACCAAATTGGTTAAGAATTCATTTACTATGACTAAGCTACTCATTTGGAAATGCTATCATAGCTTAATAAGCATATCTATGCCCGTCAAACAAAATGACACCAAAAAGGTTTTGCCACCTCAGATGGTACCAATATCTGGCCTGGCCCATGGACTATGAATTATTAAGAATCAAAAGTGGAAAATGTTTTTTTTTTTTTTTAAACGCCTATTAATCCATAGAATACATTCGATGCAAAATAATGACATGGATGCTTCCTTAAGTGACAATTTACGGACCCAGTCGTTTGGTCACCTGGCGTGGGCATGTTCATTCTTTTCTTGAACATGATTTAGGAATTCAATGAATTGTTGAGTCGTGCGAACTTGAATATGTGCACATAAGTTGACTCCCAGATGGCTCATTGTACAGCTCGTGCATGCGTGTTTGAGCTGAGCATCCAGCGCAAATTCCATTTCCACAGCAGATCAGCTCTTCTGAGGCTTTTCGTAGCGGCTTACTGCAACTCTGACTTCAACATTATTTTGTCCACTTCATAATATCAAGACCCCGCAGATTCTTACTTCGTGGAAAATGGTGAGTTAAAATATCATCGTAAAGCATGATTTGAAATATCCACAATGTTCTCGACCAAGGTCTTACTCTCGACACTACCCTTCATCAAATATCTTGTATCTGTCATGTTTTTGGTTGTATAGCCTTGTCTTATAATGTATAATAGGCTTGTAGCCAGTAATATTGAAATGTTCATTTTAGAGTTCTGTTGAAATTGGCTAGTTTTATGCGTGCTTTTTTCTATTTTATTTTGTTTTGTTCCGTAACCATTCTGTGGAATTAGATCAGTTTTAACGATAAAATGTCTTGCTACAGACGTCATGGCATTCCGATTTACGATTTCAGATTTCAGATTTCAGATTTCAGATTCATTTATTGTTCATTTAGAAAATTCTTTTTGTTGGTATATGGGCGTGCACATAGGAATATGTACATACATGCATAAACTTACATATATTCATGTACATGTACACATTATAAATGATACAATTTTCACTACATACACAATTATACAAGCATAATTTACACTCACAATACAGTGAACACATACATCATCACAAATTTCAAATAATTCTTTATATTTACCGATCAACAACAAAACAAAATAGTTCAGAAAACGTGGAATCGGATATTCCTATAGGAAGTGTATCCTTTACATAACCTTTACGCCCCTCCCCCCCCCCCCCACACACACACATCCCCAAGGATAATACATCGCGTCGTGCCATACCACACTTGATTAATAACGAATAAAAGGAACGAAAGTTAATGAATAATTATTGATAAACTTATGGATAAATAGACCAGTGTACTAACTAAACTTATAATGGCAAACATTGCACGCTCATTGTAGTCAGGTAGTGTTAGTGGTGGACTTAAGTACACCCTGTAAGCAGCAAGGCAGTGCATAAGAATTGAACTATACATTAAGCTGCCATGGAGAGAGTTATGTAGTCACATTTACATAAGTTAGCTCTTCTGCAAAATTATTACACACGCATGAGCAGTGGCCTTGAACTCATGACACTTGATTTTCCTTTTCAGGTATTCAAGCAACATACAATATGATGAAGTTGCGCGCATTCTCCTGATCACGTAAACTTATATGCAATTCTGAAGGACAGAGTGATTCCTCAACAGAATATGTAAGTTTCATTAATGGATTAATCCGTAATATATGTATTTTCAGGTTATTGATTCATCTGGATTTTCAGCATGTGATATCCGTGAAGTATATTATATCAAAGTTTATCATTACACATGAACGCAGTTTTATCAGTTACTATAACGTAGCCACCGTTTAGTGGGTTGCGGAAAATTTGATAAGACTATAGTGCAATTTTTGATACCATCTATAATCGAGAGATATGTTACTCAAGTGGACCATTGCGATCATTCATTCTTGCCTTTTGCGTTCTACGTCTTCTCAGTTTTTTGTTTTTTTGTTTTGATTTTTTCTTGAAAACTCCATGATGGTTTGTCACTCATATACAGGCAGCATCTCTACCCCGCAAGAATCTTCAAATGCCCTGAATAGCCCCCCCCCCCTTTTTTTTTGGGGGGGGGGTGGGGGTGGGGGGTAAATCTCCTTTTCTGTAACCAGTATTATTAAAGTAAATCAAATCAATGTTGTGAATAAGTAGAGGGGGCTACATTTTCACTTTTTTGTGTGTGGTAACAGGATTAGAGGTGTCATGCGTAATGGGCATCATTACACCCATTGCCATGGCCAGCACCCGGACCATCATCTGTGGCAAGCTCAGCAACGGCTGCTGAATGGCTGAGGTCTATAAGTCTTACTCCTTTCCTAACTGTGTAAAATATGCAGCAAAATGATGTTAAATTTGCATGTAATATGATGTTGTCTTACTTTGTTATTTCATGTTATGAAGACTTTGAGTTGGTTAGGAAAAAATGTGGGAATATGTAAATATGCTCTATGTCATAAATGTATGCAGGCCTACATAAAAAGTGTGTATTTTCATCTCAGTCCAAATTCGCCACATTTTTTTTTTTCAACATGACTTTACTCAGGCTATTCCACATCTATTTTTTTTTTCAGCTCTAACTTAGTGATGTCTGCATGCTGTCTCCTAGTTCCCCGCCTGCTTGGAGAGGACATGCTGTATGTCTGTGACAAAGTAAGTGCTGCATTTTTTTTTTTTTATGGGAGACGGGAATTCCATCTGCTTTGTGACTAGAAATATAAGAGGAATATTTCTTTGCAACATTATTATGTTTTACTTATATGACAAAGAGCTGAAATAAATTTATCCGACCGGATTTGTTTAGAAACCAATATCAAAACTTAAAGGGATGGTATAGTATTGGTGGAGGTGAGGATTTGGGCTTTTAACTTTTTGTGATATACCAAGAACCTACTTATGAAATAATGGAGAGTATGCCATTCTAAGAGGAATTCTAAAGATTTTGATGAAAATTGGTTTTGAAATGGATGAGGCATCCAAAAACGAAGTAAAACGCAGCGATCGTGATTAAAAGTGGGTCCTACATTATCATTACTGCTCTGTTTTGGATATCGCAGCTATTTCAAAGCCATTTCTCAGCAAAAGATGTTAGAAACCTGAAGTAGATCTCAACAAAAACTATACAATCAATTTAATTTTCCATTTTCTGGTCAATGGTCATAGTTGCAACCTGTTAGTTTATGTAAGCAACAAAATAGTGTAAACGACCTATTTCCTTTGAAATTTTATTCAGTCATTATTTATTCATGCCAAAATCTCTTTCAGAACCTGGCAGGACTAAATCCCACAATCTTCACTGTGAATGCTGCGCACTAGCGACATCACTATTTGGCTGCATGGTTGTGAAATCTGCCCGAATTCCTGTATACAATCGTGTCTTCTTTCACTACGATGTTTGCGGCCTTCTGTGGCTTTGAGTATCCCAAACAAGGCAGAAACACTCGATGCATTCTTCAGCAGTACATTGCAATGCTTGATCTGAACAGGCAACTATCACGAAAAAAAAACCTACGGCATTTCATTAACAATATTGTTCAATAATTGTCTTGATATAGTTTACCAGCCTAAAGTGTTCATGGTGTATACTTTTACAAGGAATTGTCACCAGAGAAAATATGTTGTTCAGGGTGTCCCTCCGTTCGTACATCTGTCTGTAATCGATTATGGCAACGTTGAATCACGAAGGGAAATGAAACGAAAAGTACAAGTGGACAAGTTAATGCAGGGAGATTACTTTAGCATTTGAACACATCGTGACAAATTGAGGAATATCGGAAAATCCGTTGAAGAGCTATCACATATATATTTAAAATTTCAGTGCCGCCATTACGAGATGAGAAAGCTACATCTTTGACGTTAACCATGGAGAATTATATAAAGCAAATAATGTAAAGAAAATAGGCATAGTTTCACCTTTCTAGCATTACAAAAGGAGCACTTGATTTACTTCTTCCAGAAAGGGGGGGGGGTAATATTACCCTTAACATTATGGCAACGACAAATAAGTGAAGGCAATTTGTACTTTTCATTTAGAATCAGATATTATGGAATTCCCTTGATATTTTCTTCATATACGTTTCCATACATGAAAGTGACACTGAAACGTTAAAAAATGCATAACTTCCACTGGATCATACGATTTTCCATGTTCACTTATGTGTTCTTATGATATTGCTCCAATCCACAGGTACATTTGGGTTTCATTCCCCTTTTATACTGTTTGAGGTATCCAAATGAAACTTTGCATATGTATGTACGATTGGACGAAGTTACTTCTCCCACCTTGTGGGTGCCAGCGTTCAAGGTCTTGTAGATCATTGTCAATTTCTACAATGTCATTTCGTGCTCTTTCTTTGTATCTCACCTGGTGAGCACTGTCGACATAGTATTGTGGTGTTCTTTTAATAACTTTCAACACTTTTGAGCTATATGACCACCAAATTCACTCCTCAGATCATCTAAAGATGGCTGTCAAGTGTTGATGTTGGGGAAATCCGACTCCGTCAACAGTCAAAAAGTGAATGTCAATGAGCTTACATTTGAAAATCAGTGTAATCACAAATTCGATATGTGGGCAAGACATCACTTCGCTTTTACCTTGTTAGATGGTGAATATTATTGTGAAGCTTCCGTTTCTAATTCATACAGCATCAGCATACCTCATGTCTGAGAATAGTGGTAAAGAAGATTAGAGACTTTGCCAACAGCGTGTAAAATTCGCAAAATTTTATTTTGTGCCTTATTTGCTGAACAAACGTCGTAGGAGTACTACAACCTGTTAGGCAATATAGTGGAACAATAACTCTATATTATTAGCGTTATAGAATAAATGACAATGATGCAGTTCTGAAGCATACTTTTCATTAGATACTTTTGCAATGACTCCATAAATCGAACTAGGTATATAATCACCAATGACTTGTACTTGAATAACGACAGAATGATTCGGTGAGGAAAGTTTTCTGTCGCGTCATTAGGAAGAAGGGAACCTGTCAATATTATGCTATTTGTTCCATAGTTATTTCTGAAGTGGTTAAATGTATTTTCCTAAAACATTTTTCATTTTATATATACCTACGTTGCATCCAGATGCATATTCGTTGAAAAATGTGGGCAATGTATTCTTAGGTCAAAGATTATACGTTAATGGGCCTAGGGTATACAACATTTCAGTAGTTGTTGTTGTTGTTGTTGTTGTTGTTGTTTTTTTTTTTTGGGGGGGGGAACACGGTTCAAAGTGTCCTGAAACCTTGAATAATACATGTATTTATGATGCCAAACTGTTCCCGCTCATACAAATGCAGCCGTTTCAAGGAAATAACATAAGATTATTCTTATACTCCTTTGAACTGTGTATAGAACAAAAAGTGGATTTGACAATGGTATGCGATATCCGCAATTTAATCTTTGACGGGGTCTATCATCCGATTAATATGTATTAGCACGGTAGTCCCCTATTCGGAAACTACAAGTTAGATAAGCTGCATTCATTCTGCACGCGACCATGGCGTTATAGCCAAAGGTGATCTGCAAATCACTGTGTGCCTAGAGAGGATTGGAAAACGTAACAGCTTTCTGTGTATAGAACAACGAAACAGAAACTGGTGCATGTATTATTCTCAGTCACTTTGTTAATCATTATGATGATTTGCTCATTGCAGTTCCGGAATCTCAGCTCGAGGGAGTCGAATTGATCCCAAATCAGTAGGAATGCGTGTATCACCCAAAACAAAATCTGAATACATAACTGCAATTCTGCCTATAGACTCCATTGGTAGCCCATAAGGGCTGGTATCAAGTTCGATTTTCATATTATAATCATACCTTGTATTTCGATGTTTTCATCGAAATGCTCGTATACCTGTATACGGTATGCGTATGTCAATTAAGTATCTAAACCATAATAAATTGTATAGTCGTAATCTAAGTGCCAAGAATCTCATGATTTAAATAAGTGTGAACCCCAAGACATGTCGTGATAAGGACTTTAAGAGAATTGGCATCGTCATCATAAAACAAACTCCTATAATTGTAAGACATGTTTTAGATTTTAGATAAATTCATGTCTATGCTGGAAACATATCTTTTTGATGATTCATGATGACGTCACTGTTACATAAATATTGTACGCATGGAAATATGTAAGCCCTGTATTCGTTTAAATGCATACAAACAACTTGTTAAATCCTCTTATATATATATATATATATATATTTTTTTTTTTTTTTTAAAGATATGGTGCATACTTTAGAAATGTTAGTAACATGCTCTTGTTTTTGAGGCTTTGTGTACTGGTAAGAAGCATATCTTATTCTTATAGATTATGTGAATAAGTACGTATTCAAGTACGTTTTGAATAAAACGTATCCAGACAAATGTATATCATATTTTTACCTCTTCCTTCATGCAGATGTATACTCTTGCCTAGAGGGTTTGTTTGATAGATACTGATAGTGCTCACCTTATTGGAAAGGTAATTGGGTAAATATTTGGTTTTAGTGTGTCATTCAAACACAACTATAAGTTAACTTCTACATTAACATTTCAAAACTCATAAATTCCACACACACATTTCATGATTCACAGGATCCAAATTACACCAATCCTATTTACTTTGCAGAGTGCAACAACAGCATAAGTTTGATATACTGAGCAAACAGGCTTGTATTAGTTCGCACTATTCAAGGTTTAAAATAGTTAAGTAACCAAATTGTACCCGGTTATGTGATGCTAAGTATATACCTTATAGGTATAATGTTGCAAAAATGTGGTGCTTATTTTATCCATAACTGCTGCAAAATTGCTTCTTTAAAGGAACCAATCAGTGTCACTGCCTGTTCCTTTAGAGACGCAATATTGCCCAGTAATCTCAAGGTGCACTTGAGGTTACTGGGCAACATTGCGCCTCTAAAGGCGTAGACAGTGACACTGACTGGCTCCTTTAAAGAAGCAATTTTGCAGCAGTCATGGATCAAATAAGCACCACATACTTTTAGGTGCAACATTATACCTATATATATGGCACAAAGTCGCACCCTCAAGAGAGGCTACAATCTTGGAACTTTGGGTGCTTCTTTGCACCCTCACGAAAGGTGTAAAGTTGCACCAAAAGTAAAGGCAAGAACGGGTGCAAAGTTGCGCCAAAAATTAAAGGGAGAAAGATCACACCCTCAAGAAAGGTGCAACTCAGCACCAATTAGTGTGGGTGGAAAGATGCACCCTCAAGAAAAGGGTGAAACTTAGCACCACTTAGTGTGGGTGGAAATATGCACCCAAGGGAAGAACTTCGCACCCTCAATAAAGGGTGCAATGTTGCATCCTCTACGGAGGTGCAAAGGTGCGCCCACAGGGTGCAAAATTATACCATTGCACCATGGTGCAACTTTTGCACCAATTTCTTGAGGGTGCAAGATAACACCCATAGGGAGCCACCAGTGTGACATCACTTTGCACCCTTAAAAGGTGCAAGAGTGAACCATTTTTTCTTAGTGTGTAGGGTATGCCGAGACAATAGCGCTTGTTGGATTTTCTAGCATTTTTTCTTTGAAATTAAGGGCTGCTTCTAAAATACTGAACAATAGGTATCTATTTGCGTCGAGAAAGGGCAATTCATCAATCAGTTGCTATTTGTTGTTGTTTCATTATATCAGTTTTGGGTTTAATGGTGTCCAAACTATCTGAACAGGGACTCCCACTCTCTTTCACTTGTGGACATTTCAAAGTTTTATATTTTAAAGGATGGTATAGTTTTGGTGGGGATGAAGATTGAGCTTTTATCTTTCTGAGATACTATGAAACTACTTATGAAATGTTACAGAGCATAGCTTTCTAAGAGGAATTCAAAGTTTATTTAATGAAAATCGGGTTTGAAATGGCGAAGGTATCCAAAAACAAAGCAAAACAAAGCGATCCTAAAAAATCTTGTATTTATTTATTAATATAATAATAATATATATATATATATATTTTCGAATCGATAAAAGAGGTGAAGAAGAGGGGTGACGAGACGGCGGAATTGTAAGCAGCGAGTTTGCTTTAGCTCTTGTCACCCTTTGCCGGATAGGCCCATCGTACAAGAAACAGGCGATATTCTACTCATCCGTGGTTCAAAATGTCAATCCGACGGACAAAGTGTGAAGTTCTTGTTTTGGAGAAGCGTACATAACGACGGTCTTAACTCTATGGGCCGACTAAAACGCATCTGGGGCTAAATACTGTGTACAGGACAGTGGAACGTGCGCAAACGCATGAGACGCGAACATGAACCGCATGCCCACAGGACAAAATGCAAGAGGAACAACGGGTGACGCATGAGACGTACATCGAACGTCAGAGAACCGTTCGTAGGTGTTTGATGTGCTGTACATAGTCGTTCCGTCCGTTCCACCTCTTGCAGCCACGGACAGGATGCCAATAGCGGATGGAAACGAGCGGAAAACGACAAAGAGCAGTGCAATACAGGAGAAAACGTACAACTATTGGACAAGGGTAAGATCGCGCTATCCGTTTTTGGCGAGAAAAAACAACAACTTTGTGCATGCACAATGGCGGCCAGCCCCATTTGCCCGAAAAGTAGTGCGCCGTGGGTAGGTGAGACATATTCTCCTGTTTCCCCCCTTTTGCATTCTAGTCTTGTTCATTCCAGTCCTCGAATCTGTTGAAAATGTAGGCCCTACTATTGGACGCTGTTCTCACTGCGTTAGGTCAGGCTAGACTATCAATGTTTTAAGTCGCGTCCCGCTACGGACAGCCTCCCAGTTTTGTTACGGCCTATTACGTACCGTCCCGTTTCGTTGCGTTCATCCATTTTATCTCTGCCTACAAGATTCCTCATTAGCACCGGCACTGCCGTGGCATGCACGGCAATTACGGCCTGTCGCGATTGCCTTATCCCGTCTCACCGCGTTTTTTCAAGTCCATCCCGTTTTGTCCATGGTAGCCTGAAACGTGTCTGCCGTAGTTGCCGGGAACATGGTGTAAACGCAACTACTGAAGGCTTCAATGGACGCGTTCGCGAGTAGTTCGCGGTTAGTTAGCGATCAGTCCATACAGTTTGACAACTGTCATTATATTGTTTGAGTCCATGCAGGATGATCGATAACAAAGGGTACATGTAGGCCTATGTTTAGGACAAAATACTCATTCAAAACGACCTGTTTAATTATTGCAAATGCGTATCAGTCAACTGGGGTCCCTACAATCACGCGACTGAAAAAGATTGGTTTATTTCCACTTGGTTTAATATCAGATGGTCTACTACCCAGTTTGTCTAACACCACAACGACTAAACTCATTTGGTCTACGAGCAATTTCGTCTAATGCGCGTTTAGTCTAATACTCACTTGGTCTAATGCCCAGTTTGGCTTTATAATAATCGTTTCGTCTAATGACCAGATGGTCTAATTCTAATTCTAATTCTAATTCCAAATGGTCATTAGACGAAGTGGGAGTAGACCAAGTGATAGATCACCAAAAATTTCACATTATTTAATTCTAACTCTACTTCACCACGAGGTTGGACTAGTGTTTCTGTTTTGGATGCTCTTCGTGACAGATGTGCCTATACCATTTTCCATATATCTTCTACTTTTATTCTTCGCTCTTGTCAATCACGTGTGTACTCGAGTGTCGGGACACTATCGCTCGAAGTTGTGATTGAAAGATTAATTTTAAGTTTATTTGATTAAAATCGGTTTTGAAATGGCTGGAATGTCCAAAAACATGGTAAAACAAAGCGATCCTAATAAATGGTAGGTCCCACCTTATAGGATCGCTTGTTTTGGATATCCCAGCCAGTTCAACACAAATTTTCATCAAATGCACTTCAATCTCCTCTTTGACTTATACGCTCTTTTATATTTCATAACAGGTTTCTCATTAGCTCAATAAATGATAATCAGAAACGTTGGAAACCTTAAGCCTCATCTCAACCAAAATTGTACCATACCTTTAAGTGCATCTCAACTCTAATTCCTCTTCCTCCACTTTCGGACGGTGGATGACTTTACGGAAAGGTTGAACTATATATAGGGTTAGGTTTGAGTCTCTTTTATCCCCGTCCAGGTAAAAAATATATATCATGTACAACAATTCAATATCAGAGATTTCAATGTGTGAGAAGAAACGAGAAAAAGGTTGAAATGCCAGGAGAAAAATGCCAACATATCAATGCAGAGGTTTGAATGTCAAAGCTAAATCAAACAAAGAAACAATCAAACTCACAAACACGGGGGCTAAAACAACCAACACGTAAGAATCCAGAGGTTATACACTACACCTGTTTGCCAGGGGTAAAAATGTCGGACTTAAAGAAAAAGTCGAGGGTACGTGTGACAGAGGTCAAACTAACAGACAGATAGAGCTAAAACAAATGCCAAAGGGAGAATGTTAACGTTGACTAAATCAGAGATAAGACGAAGAAATCAAAGGTTCAGAGATAGTCACGTCGGGTACACGTCACGAAACCGACACCCATGAGTCATACAGCCCACGAGTCATACAGCCCACGAGTCATCCAGCCCATGAGTTCGACGTTGAAGCAGGGTCCAAGAGACAGACACAGTCATTAAGCCCCGTCTTATCATGTCGAACTCGTGAGCTGTTTTACCTAGTGTCAAACTTATGGGCTGTATGACTCGTGGGCTCTATGGCTCATGGACCCCCTTTTTTAATGTCAAACTCGTGGGTGTCGGTCTGGTGGGATGACCCCATCACATCACAGGCAAAGATGCCGGGCATACGTAGGCCATATATAGGTGATTAGTATAATTTTGACCGAAATAGAAACATCAAGGGAAGAAATGATAGATGGTATAATTCAAGGGTAAATGTGAGAAATTGAATATCAGATATAAACCTGCTGGAGGTTTATATCCAGTTTTAAGATACCTTTCAAAAATTAACACAGATATCTGTAAAAGTTTGTTGATTATGCGCGTGATTATCATGATTGAGCAGAGTTTCATTTGTGTTGTGTTTGGCAAAAAAAAAACCCCGATAGAAAACAAAAGGTCAAAAAAATAGCATATATAAGAAATTAACAAAACAATAAAAAGCAAAAGAAACTGATTTTGATTTTGCTATTTTTTTACAAGAAAATTGTTTGATGTGTCTTAAGGAACTCTGACACAAAAATCTAGCGATACTTCAGTCATTCTAATGGAGTTATAGGTGAAAATATGATTCCATGCGTAAATTTGCATAATCAATTCACTAAAAATGGAAGGCTTTTTTTTCTATTGTATGACCATGTAATTTTGTAGTTGACATCTTCAGACAAAATTTTGCGGCGATCACGCGAATCGGCGGCCGAGATCTGAAGGGGGGGGGGGGGGGGGGGGGGAGTCAAATTGACCCCCCCCCCCAGTAAAAACTTGGTCTCAAATAGCCCCGTTAAAATATGTTTAACCATATGAAATGAAGGCTTTGTCCGTCCACAAACTAACATTACCGCATAAGTAAAAAAGATAATCCATCGCTAAATACTGACTTACCATTTCGACGATGTTCCGCTCTTCAATCTTTCTTGATAATGTTCTTCACAACCGAGTTCTTTCCTAAGCAAGATATACCCGGTAATTCATATTTATAAAAGAAATAAATGTCAACGAAACAGCAGCGGAAGACATTACAGTGCGATCCAAATGAAATAAGTATGACAATTGTTGGCAGCACTATTTTGTAGAAATCGGATCCCGCTTCGGAAGAATAATAAGTAAACTGAATGTCGATGAGCTCACGGACAACCACCAAACAGGTTACAACATGGTAAAGTACGCTGGCAGTAGTGATAATTAAGACAGATTAGATTCTTGCTACCATCACAGTACTAGGAATGAAGCCTCCGCGGAAACAGGGCTCACAACGACTGCAGCACCGCGTCATAAACAATGGAAGGGGAGATATGAAGATGTAAGGATAGCAACTCTTGGTAGAATGACAACTTCAAATCGCAACAGCCAATCAGGAAGCTCGATTCTTCTTGTTACCATGACAATTGTCATTTCAGTAAGAGTAGCTATCATATCAACGTTTCATAAAATTGGGTTCCTGATCTCAAAGATGTCACTCCGCCAAACCAACTACACACACCCGAGCTCATCCGAGCTCATCGATCGTTCCTTTTTCATTTTTGTAAACACGCCCTCAGCAGTCAAGAATAATACAGCCGAGGATCTGATCAGCGCTGAAGAGGCGATGACGTAAAAGCCTGATAGCCTTGGTGAGTTGAAAATTCTTTACGTGCTTTGAGTGCCGATTGGCGCAGAAAATCGCGTTGTTTTGTATACACCGAAGTCCTTGGCACAGAACGGGTTAAGAACTGAGGTGGAACTTATTCAAGTTTGAGATGGGGCGGGGGGAGGGGGGGGGGAGGGGGGGGGGGAGGGGGGAGGGGGAGAAAAAGGGCCATTGCAATGCGATGACCAGAGAGGATTGTACATAATCAGTGTGTATCTGAAAGAATTAGAATGCAAAAACACATGAACACATTTATTTTCTTCTTTTTTTAAAGTAAGGTTATCATTAGATAGAGAGAAAAAAAATCTTTTCTGATACGGCACTCGTTAAGTAAAAAAAAATATTTAAGATATTATTAAGGTAATCACACATATTTTGATTATTTTCTTTGCTTTTCATAGCGTAAACCTTCAATATCTCAAATTTATAACAAAATTGATATACTTGTTTTGACTTTGAAACTCTTCGTGCATATGTATATATATATATATATATATATATATATATATTCGTGTATATATATATATATGTATATAATGTTTTAGGTTACTTTTTTTTTAAAACCAGTCGTTGTATTTCCATTAGACTGCTATCTATATGTTCACACATTAGCATTAGTGATTTTTTTATCATTTCTCTAATTATCTTTGTATTTGATTACCAACATACTGACACAATTAGACTTAGCTTTGTTTTGACTTCCAATCTTTTAGATTGTTGTATTACCTATTGTTTTTATGTTGTTTTGTACATACTTATTGTGGTCATGATACGGATAGACGTTGCGAGTCCCTTTCGACATAGAGAGATGACCGGCGGAAGGGGTAGGGGTGGGGACTTTTTCTTAAATAAAGTTCAAATGTCTGGGTACTTTTTAAGGATATCTTAGGTAAAAGATTGAACAATATTATCGAAATTACCTTCACACAAGAAAGTCTTCATATTTGTCTTCAAAAAGCCTCATCTGACATATTCTGAAATCTAATAACAAAATTTGACTTGGTAGCATCATCATGGCAGCACATGTAGAGTGCAGAATAGTTTTGTAAAACCCAAATCCCGCTAACACTATAACTGATCCAACGCACAGCGGGAGTGGGGATTGGGGCTTTGAAGTACCATTACTTGTGTTGCTATAGTTGCACGCTAGACCCTGAACAGGACAATCTGAATGAATGTACATAATTTTCTGGCACTGGTTTACTTCGTCTTACTTTACTTTACTTTGACGTATATTCTTACGCTTAAATGTAAACCATATACGCGAATGTTTTCGGAATCATTCGATACACCTGGGTACCGTTTCATGAAAGTTGTCAGCGCTGACAAGTTGTCAGTCTCTGACAATCACCATGGTAACAGTCAGTGACCAGAACATCTCAGCCAATCAAAACCAAAGATTTTACTGAAATTGTCAGAGACTGACAACTTGTCAGCGCTGACTGAATTGATGAAACACCCCCAGGAAATGAATTATCAATGCGAGCGAATGAAGCGCACAAACTCATAAATTATTAATTCTCAATGCATGGGACACCGGTATAGAACTGATTGCCTTATCCCGAATTCTTGACCCGCATTTAAAGTACCTGCCAAACCTGCGAATGTTCGTATTGCATTTTAAGGATAAAAAAGGTTTTAATCCTCTCAACAGCAAAGCATGTGGATTTCCCATGTTTTTATCAATAACACGACACAGGGAGACTATCATTATTATTATGTTCACTTTACTTTGCCATGATGCTAACGACCATATTCATCGTTACACGTACTAGACCGGAAAGACTTGCAAAACCCAATCATAAAAATAAAAAAAAAATGATGCCCCAAAGTGTGATTCTTCATGCACTTGACGGGTATGACGGCTTTAATCATTTGAGCACAGTCATGACAGTAAACTTCTTGAATATTGCAAACAATACGAAGGGTGTTAAATCTTTAAAAGTGCCATGTTATAGGGCCTGCATAAAACTTGCCTGTTGGAACCAAATCACTTTTTTTTTGGCTTTATATGGCTTAACATAATTATTTCATACTCAAGCATTCAGAGACAGACACAGACACACATTCTCATACACATGCACACAATCAAACAAACACACAAACAAACAAACGAACAAACAAACCAAAGACGTAACCGACGCATATGTATATCGAAAGCATGATAATAATTATAAGCTATGCGAGATTAACTCATTGTCCGTTGTAGCCAGCATTTAATAACAGTTGCTCAGAATAGACAGCAGTTGTGACTAATATCACCAAAACTCAGTGTTATTAAAGAAAAATCCTTGATAAGTTGAAGCATAAACATTCTAGACACAAAAACACGAATTCTCGAAGGTGATTCAGACCTCAACCATGGTTTTATGCAACATTATTTCTCTTTGCGTAAATGCCCGTGATGATTGCGTACGCCGACAGACGTCTGACAACATTATAGCGCGTTAATTCGCGCAAGTCAAAGGTATCCCTATAAACTCAAATCATAGTCTGAATTTAAACCCCCTTCGTGAATTCAGGCTTTTTCCATTGATACTATTGCCTTAAACATGAATACAGCTGTATGTCATAGTAATATACTCTCGCTGACTTTGTTCAGGAAATGCATTTCATAGTTAGGCTCTTAGGCTGATTTTTGACAGTTATACTTATCTGAGCTTACTATTGAATTATCAATTAATAGTGACATTCTTTAGTGACACTACAAAAGTTAGTACAGCAATATATACGGATATGTGTTACTCTCGTTCGAAACAAAGAACGACTTAACTAAGCCGGAGGAAAAAAAATACTTTGCACACAAGAGGATGGGAAAAAAGTGCGGAGGTTGACTGTATTAATTTTGTCTTACAACATACTATTTATTTAACATACAAATTGCACACGTCTAACGCATGTCTAAAGCGCATCTATAGGTCCTGTAGGTAAAATGAACAAACTTTGAAATAGATAGGAAATACCCTAGCACGACATAAAATAGTTCTACATCTCAAACTTTAATCTTTTCAAGGACTTGGTGCAGGAGTAAGCCCTCCAAAAAAAGTTTTGACATTCAAATGAAAAACTTCAATTCAGTAAGTCCTATTTACATTTTGTTGAATCCTGAAAACAATGCAATTATTAAATATTAACCGGAAATAAAACCAGTTTAAGGCAATTTAAAAGTCATGAAGATGCGGTCAATGTAGTATTATTACCTTATAGTTCACTATCCCCACAAAGAAACATACATATAACCATGAAAATAATCATACACGATTGTCTGTTTTCCCCCCAATTTTCAACAGCTAACATCAGGTGCTCAATTGTAAATCTTGTTAATATCACGACATGGATGATGTATTTAAATGATTTCTTGTTTTTTGTTTCATTGCCAATTATGATGAATCAAATTTGTATGAACATCTGAATTATATGTGACATGGAGGACATAATATGAGAGCTAATAATGTATGCTTCCGGGTAATATATAGTAAAGAATTTTACTTTTGTGAGCCCTGGCCCATGTGTCACTCCCTACAGTTCATACATGTACCCTTCAGTTATGTACACAAGTATGTTATATTGAAATTGTAGTGCAACACAAAATTCATTGATGAAATTGTTGTTCGTTTTTGTTATGAGCAGGCAATATAATCTTCCACTGCTTACCATTTCCAATAAAATATTTATGGTTGTGTAGTATATGGAAGGTGAAAACACTGATAATTTACAAAAAGCAATAAGTGCATGGTAAAAGCAAATGTGCAGATACGCGAATATTGCTTCCCCTTTCGGTGATGTCCTCATTTACAATTTATTTTTTTTTAAAGTAAACGACAGACTTTGAAAGAAAACAACGATTGTTGTGGAAACTATTTACATTACATTGCATTACATTACATCACATTACATTACATTACATTACATTACATTACATTACATTGCATCGCATTGCATTACATTACATTACATTACATTACATTACATTACATTACATTGGTAAACAACGGACTTTGAAAAAAAAAGCAACGATTGTTGTGAAAATTATAGTATTTACATTACATTACATTACATTACATTACATTACATCACATTACATTGCATTACATTACATTGCATTACATTTCATCACATCGCATTTCAGTGCATTATACATTACATTACATTACATTACATTACATTACATTACATAATATTACATTTATGTCTATGGATGGGTGTCCAATGTAACTAGAAATCATTAGTATCTCTCTCCTCGATATTAACACATACCGTGTATTTGTTTCGTTTATTTTCACTTCAGTAGCGTACGCAAACTACCAATGCGTTATACCGAGAATTCCGCGGAACCGTCGTTATTGGGGGATCAATGATAGAGTCGCCTGTCTTCTTAGCAGCTGTTAGATATCTGTTGCTTTTCCGCGTCAAAACTAAAATGGATAAAACGTGAGAAGGACGACAATGGGATAGTGAGCGAGCATGATGCAACATATTCAGGGTTCATGGGCACTGTGCGCTAAGGTATTTTCTTTTTTTTTTATTGTTTGTCTGTATTCACAGTGCATGAATTAAAGATACAAAAGCCTCATTTCAAGTTAACGGTGTAAGTTTGAAGAAGAGTTATAAACTGATAAGAAAAATGATAATCATAGTACATCTAATATGCTCTTTAAGCTACACTACGGATTCGGAGGTTTACTTGCAATGGGAAAGTTAAAAATTGAGGGGTTTTTTGGGGTATATTTTCTGAATAGAGAACACAAATATAAGAAAGAAACGGAAAAGAAATATAAAAGATTGCATCGTTAACGGAAGAAGAGAGTATCTTGACCGATTCAACAGGTGAATATTCTTCTTTTTCCTCTTCTAAAACAACTTAAATGCACTTTTAGGATCGGAACTCAACAATCTTGATGTTAAAGATTTGAATCGAAAAGAAATCATATTCAGAACTATTGGGACTGGTATGTCCCGTCCATAATGCATAAAAATATATAATAATAAAACAAATAGCTCTCCCAATAGGTCTATAGCACATATTGACAATGTGTGACGACAGTTTCACATAATTGGTAAAATATTGAAATGACATGTTACTTTGTCACAAATGTGGTGCTTGTCCACTTTCCTTGAACTAGATTTAATCGGATGAATGGCTATATTTGTCTATAATGAGAGCAGGTATTTGGGAATTTGAGGATTTTTCCTGACTTTTGACCCCTTCATACATGTAAGTTTATGCATTGAATAATATCCAAGATATGGAGAAAAGTGCAATTTCTGTGTATTATACATTTTACCTTAGCCTTAGAAGACCTTTTCACCTTTGACCTTTTGGCAAAAACTTTTCCCAGCAAAGGTCTACTGGGTAATACATGTATAATACACTCCGTTTCATGACAATTATGCAGGCATTGCATAGATATGAGGAAAAAACTGACATTTTGAGGAGTTGACCTTTGACCCTTGACCTTTGACCCCATGATCTCAAAATTCCCAATATAATCACTGCCAGTAAGAACATGCATATGTACCTAGTTTCATGAAGGTGCCTTGAACCATTTCCGAGATATGGAGGAAAAATAGAATTTTAACATATTCACTTGACCTTTGACCTCTGACCTTTGACTTCATAACCCGAAACTATCTTGAGAATCTTCATTTGGAGTGCATGTATACACACAGTTTCAAGAAAATACCTTCAGGCATTGCATAGATATGGGGGGAAATAGTGAAATTTTGAGCATTTGACCTTGACCTTTGTCCTTTACGTGACATCGAGCAGGTGCACCTAAAAGTTGATAGGCACAACTTCGCCTACTCATACATGTCAATGCCAAGTTTCATTAGGATACATCAAACGGTTATTTTCGTTACGCTGTCCACAAAATTGATTACGGACGGAAGGACGGAAGGACGAAAGGACGGACCGAAAACATACTTCCTCCGGCTACACGCACTCCGTGGCGCAGGCATAAACAAGTTTGTATCTGCTAAATCGTGGTCATCCTATCACGCTTTCTTTCCCCGCATGAGCCTTTACTGTCTATGGAGGTGGAACGAACGAGGAGGTTTAGTATATTCAATTGAACAGAATTGCACGAGATGGGACTATTACATGAATCATAAAGGAATTCAGTATAATTGAGTATGACCTATAAGCCCCCCCCCCCCCAAAAAAAAAAAAAAAGAAAAAAAGAAAGAAAGAATGAAAGAAAGAAGAAGCAGAAGAACGGTTAGAAGAAGACGAAAAAGAAAAACCAACCTTGTGCGTTTCCCTGATACACGCAGTCCAAGAGAATGCTGTCGCCGTTTGCCGGGTCCCCGCACAGCCAGTCACCCATGTTTTCCGGTACAGATTCCCAGATAGTCCCGTTCGAAGAATAGCAGCACCTGCAGTCGAGCCAGATGTCCGGGTTCCCTCCGCATTTCTGTTGCGCCATGTCTACCAGCTCCGTGACGTAGGACTCATTAAAGGGAAGCGGTAGCAGGCCAGCCCCCCACCACTGACAAGTTTCTCGTGCACTCGAAAAACGGGGCCTCATGCAGCTGATGGAGACAGGGTCGATTCGAACATCTACGAAAAGAGTTGAATATTCACGTAACAGATTATCAAAATACTCCTTTCTTTTTGTTATTGGTTACTTGTTATAAAACACTACATTCCAGGCACATATAGTTATAAAACACTACATTCCAAGCACATATACACCGCACAATTTGTCAAATTAGGCGTTTTCACATCTGCCCGATAGAAATCCAAGCTCGAGATATTTCTTATTTTCCCAAGTCAGAAAATAGCGCGCTATTTCGAAACATCGGGTTGATGTGAAAACGCCTATAGAAAACAACGTGAGGAATGAGCAAGCAGAATTGAATGTTTGAGAACAAAGCTATGGAATAATATTTACTGGTAAGCCGGTGTTGTTGCTCTTTAAGTTTTTATTTACCTCTTTGTCTTACCCATAGCACCCACAGCATCACCAAAGAGAAGGCACCATCTTAAAAATTAAAGACCCGCATTAATTTTTGACGTACTTGTCACATCTACACATGTTGTTTAAATCCTTTAAAAAGGGAGAGAACCCCAAAAATGTTAATTATCATTGCATCTGTTAAGTTTTGTCTGTTTTATGATCCTAAAAGTTTCCATTCCTGTGAGGAAATCCGATTACCTCATGTACAAAAAAAAAAATCAAAATGTAATAAACAGATACAATGTGGTACTACATAAAGACATATCGACTTTTTTGATCAACATTTTTTGCGAGCCTGAATATGCTTTTCTCTTGTCAAAGTTAATAACCTTTTATGTGAAAGCAAATTTTGAAGTACAAGAGAGATACACACAAATGGCTACAGACAACCTCACTGTAATTATTAATCTCACATACCTTTACCCTTACATACTTCGTTCAAGCATGAATACACACACACGCATACACTTAATACGAGCTGTTACTACTCAGTTTCACTTCCACATATTTTTCTTTTCACTTATGTATTTTAGACCATTGAAGAAACAATTCGCGGTTTAATTTGAGATAACTATTATTTCATTATCATAAAGAATTGCACCAATTATTATTATCAAATTTCATTTTCGTATAGAAAATATAAAGACTCAAACAGCGGCGGCGCTATCCAATTTTCGCTTCAATGTGTCAACAAAGCTTCGCTGATGTCCAGCGCGAGCTCTATTAAACATGATCGTAGACTATTGAGAAAAAAAAAATGGTGTACTAGTTATATCTAACGTCAAACTGCCTCATTTATGTACATTTTGTCAACAATCGTTTCATGTTGGGAAAAGAAATGGGAAGTTTCAAGCTCTGAAATGCATTGTTATTGTGTAAGACAGTGACAATATTTCATATATACACTGTATTTCTATACAATGTTTTTAGAAAGCGTGCATTTTTAGAGGCTATTACTGCATTATGCTCTATCTTTACGTGCTGAAAAGTAATTGACCAGAAGTAGACAAATGAACACTATAGCAGTGTCACTCCATCTGATCTCCGCCTGTTGTGCAGGGGTGCGTAAGGCCATTATTCAGAACAGATTTTGTCATGTTTTAGATCAGAGGGGAAAATGAGAACGCGATAGTGATTTCTAGAAGTGAAATGAAGCATGTGATACGAAATAAGGATATGAAGTTGACAAAAAAAAAAAGATAGACAGGGGGATCAAATGGGACAGCTCACAACAGCAAATAGAAAGACAGACTGTGAGTAGGTGAATGACTGAGACAGAGACAGGCTGGTCAAAATATATGGGGTGCGTAGCCAACCTTTTGGCATCTTGCAAAGGAATCGATAAGAGTTGATGCACCTCACGTCCACCCATATAGGCCTTCTTTTACCCAGTCTAACACAGTCTATATCTTCACCATTATTAGGTTCATAAGGATTCCAGTTCCGGTAGGAAACCTGCAACACAATAGGTAATAGATATCAAAATTATGAACAAGATGTCCAAAGCCTTATTGCTTTACGATCTGATGCAATGCTGTAACTATGTGATGGAACGTTTGTCCCTATTTCCTACTTGCGCCAAATCCACACAGTGATTGGAAATACTTCATATCGGATAGGGAAAAAAAGGAAGACATAGCCCATTTGTAATTTACTGCTGTTTTTTTTTACATGAATCTTTATTATGATTATTTTTTTAACAGCTGAATACAATGCTGCGGCGCAGTTCAGCATAGTACTCCATCATATTTGTTCCTGACAACTTAGTTGTTAATATGGAGGGGATTAATATGGAGGGGATTTAAAAAAGCCAAATAAGAATTCGCTTTAACGAACGACAACATTTAGAAACGTTGGGAAACATATACAGACTTTAAATGATTCTCATATATTATATATATATACATACTATTTCAGTGTTATATCAAGGAGAGTGGTCATTCGTAAATGAATACGCAATTCGTCACAAAAGTGATACCAATATGTCACTTTATTGGTCGGGATATGAAATGGAATATAACGTGAAGTTAAATCGCATCTGACTTTTCTGATCATTTTCCATTCTTGTTCTTATCTAAACATGGGCAATATCGATCTAGCGATTTACTCGCTCAAAAAATAGGTTCCTCCTCCAAAATGAAAAAAAAGAAGAAAAAAACATGCATCACAAAAAGTGTAAATTTACAAAGAATTGTGAAAATACAATTATTATTTTTTTTTTCATAGATGTAGAAGAGATTCAAACGGTCAAAGTCGTTATCGGTTTGTGTGTAATCGCATACGTTTAGCCAAACAGATGCATTTTTCATGACATCAAATGTTATGGATAATTACTGAGTATGATATACGGAGCGTGTGTGAGAAGATAACTGAATCGCAACACCGAACCCCTAATAAGCATAATTATAATCCAGAAAGGTAATCCAATTGAAGAACAGTCTGACAAAGCAGAAGCACTCAATGAATATCATGTAAACATTATTATTTGTCAATAATATCCCCGATTAAGTGTTGATTTTCAAGATTTTCTGAAAGAACAGAATCAGCACTCCTTTTTTTTTTTTTTTGGAACCAGTCATTGAAGAAGATATTAAAGATATTGTACAAAATTTGAACCACCCCTCTAAATCAAAGCTCAGAAAGAGATGAAATTACAAGATTCCTCGTTAAAATATCATAAATGAAGTAATTTCTCCATTTCCTTGTATTTTTAATTAATCTCCAACTACTGGAACATTTCCTCAGAATAAAAAAAAAACATGTAGAGTAGCAGCAATTTTCAAGTAAGAACAAAAAGAATCCTTAACAATCATCGCCCTATTTCTCTGCTGAGTTCAATTTCAAAATTGTCCTTAAAGGGTAAATATGGTATGTATTGCGCGCACACACTCTCTCACACACACACACACACAACTTGAAAAGTGTGAACATTTTTATTAATGACTATCAATTTAATTGCAACTGAATACGGAGTTTTAAATCTATAGATTTAGTCACTATTTCATTTATTTCCTCTATCATTTTAATAATTTGAGGTATTTATTTTTCAAAAATAATACTAAAAATGATACTAACGGGACAAGACATTCACGGATAACTAGGACCATCAAGGCAATTAAAAGATTACGTCCGACGCTTTTCTGGAATTTAAGATTTCATTTTATTAGAATTACATTTTTGTTTTTTCCAAATCCGTTTAAAAAGTTGCCAAGGCAACGGGAAAAGGTTTCAGGATTCTGAACGGCTCAATGAATATGGCCCTACTTCTTCCTCTGTTCGCAATTTCTTGTTTGGGCTCCCGAGTGTGAGGGCATTATAGCAAACACGAATTCTACTCACGGTTATATTTGTTCCAGTACCCCAGACGAAAATGCCTTCATCTTCTACGTCGTTCAAACCTATCCATAAGGAGGCTGTACTATCAGTGCCGTTCAGAGGGAAATCTTGAAGATATATATTAAAACATATAAAATTTTTGATGTAGAGGGGTGACCCCGTGGCCAAAGTATAACGAAATAAAAATGATGTCGGTCCATCAAATACCCCAAAAAGGCTATCTACTGCTCGTCAGATCAGGCAGCTATATGAAGGTTAACACATAGGAATACAATTTGCATGTTTTTAATACTTTTGAAAACGTTTCCTCAATTTTTGATTTGACTGGTTTTAGATTAATTCAATAATTAGTTTAGAAGTAATTATGCTTATTTTTTATTACGTAAACGAGATTTTCTTAGGTTACATATGATTATAGAGAAAATTTGGTGTTTAATAATCGTTATGATATAAACATTGATAATTTCTAATTGTTTTCTTCACAATAAAGTCTTGTAAATACTTATAGACATAAACATCTTTGAGGATTCTTAGAGAAGAGGGGTTTAAGCCCTCTGATGCCCTCAAGCGTTGTCAAGTGGAGAGTGGTAACCATTTGTACAAATATAATATTCCATCATCGAACATTCCTGCCACGTCTGATGAGGATTAGATCACGTATTCTAGATGAAGATGAACATTAGGCCCAAATTGGTTTCCCAGACCCCCCCTTCCCTCCTCCCCCCCCCCCCCCCCCCCCGGCAACGTGCAACTACAGTCATGATAGCTCCAACAGTGTCCCTTCTTGATTATTATCATGATTATAGAGAACGAAGTTTTTCACAAATTCTTTATATATACATATAATACTATAATATATAAATATATATATCTTTTTTTTTGGGGGGGGGGGCTTGGTGATTATTTGAAAAAATTAAAATCTTATTACTTCAGGGATTCCTCCTGCCAAATCTAGTAAAAATCCAGCATGAGATCCTGAAAACAGAAAAATACGGCCCCTAATTGGCTCGCCTTATAGACTCTAAGAACAATAGGTTTAACTTTGCACTATATCACTACGATAAGCTCTAACACTTTTGGCTCTAGAGGAGAAGATTGCCAAGTTTGTTGAAAATCTGCCATGGACTTTGCAGGAAAAATCTGTACGACGGATGCCTGACAATGGATGATCGTAATTAGCTTACTTGTATAGAATTGAACCTTTGGCTCAGGTGAGCTGTAAAAAAAAAAATAATAACTTTGATGCCCTAAATGCTCAATACGATGCTTCAAAGTAAGTGACTGTCACTTGCTTCCTACCCGTATTGAGAAAAGCTTGTTCTTCGGCAGACTGGATGCTAACTAGAGTGGAAGTGTTCCAAGATTTGCATGTTGTCTGTGCATCTTGCCATGAATTTCGTTCGGATATCAGCCAGTAACAAGAGTTGTTGAAAGTTGTCCATCCAGTATGCTCACATTCTTCATTAGATCCTGTAAAATCCAGTGGTGAAATTCTTTAAAATCAATAATTAATGATAACTTCAGAGCGAAACGGATCTCGTTTGAGAGAGTTAAACACGATGGTGATCATTTAGAAAGGGGGATAATAACTCGGGGAGAATAACTTTTACGTCATTGTGAAAGAAGAACATATTTCCACAAAACTTTATAGTACTGCGACGAATTTTCTGGGTGCGTTCGTGATGAGAGTTGTGGATGCATGTCATGGATGGCGAGAGTTCAAATTGTGATTTCACGCACACGCATATCCCATACAATTTGTCGTAGAGGAGAGTTGAATTAATAACAAGAGAAGTATCGAGTTCACTTTATTCGTATTTTATTAAAAGAAGACATCACGTACTGAAAAGACGAGCGTCAAAACAACATTACACATGTAACGGCGAGACATTAAAAGGGCTAACACATCATGCGGTCTCGAACTACTAACTCCTAGTCCAGTCTCGTAAAAGCAGAGCGTAAAGAGAATTCTTTTCTCCTCTCTTCTCCTCTCGTAATTACCAAAACAGACGTTTATATACGATCTGGGGATGTCGCGTGCCATAAAGCTGGGCGATCCAGTAACCATGCGAACGATGTGTAACTGGGTCATCCAGTTTCTCAAAGAAGGCAGAGGCGCGTGGATGTAAAACTGGGTCATGAACTATATCTTTCTGAGATCAAGTCGGTCTGGTCTACATACAAGCTTGGTCAAAGGAGGGCAATTTTAGAATCAAGGCGGACCGATCTAGTGAGTATGCAACTGGACCAGCTATTTGGTATCGGGCCGAACTAGTTCTATGGATGGAGAATCAGATCAGGGATGCATTATTAGATGAAACTTTAACAGTTCGAAACATGATGGTGTCAGCATTTAACAATCACATCGAAGGGGTCAAACAGGGTTCGTGAATACACATGGCGAATATAGGTGAATAGTGGTACACGTACAACATAATCGTATGCAGCATTATTCTTATTTCAAAAACCGTCACAGTACAAGTAATGGTCACGTGTATGATGGCACGTGATATCGCGCGAGGCGGAATAGGCGCTGTAGTTACTGTATTCAACGAGGCGAAGCCGATTTGAATAGTGCGCCTCAACCACTGTCGACTTTCATGAGTGCATATTGTTTTATATTTCACAAATAACGAATGACAGACATGTATTTCATATATATATATATATATATATATATATATATATAACGCCTAATATAGATCCTTTTCATTTGATGTTTTACAGCTGTATTGATATAGAAAAAAGAGTAAAGTCTAAGATCGGGAGAGTGCTCACTGATCGCTTTACGCTAGCAAACACACACTGCCAACGCAAGCGTGTTAGGGTGTTAGAGTGCCGCATTGTATCATAGAGCCATAATTACACGGATGATGACGTCATAGTGAAATGGGACAAATGATCAACAGCAAACAACCAATTAAATGAAAAGGATCTATTTAGGCGTTATATATTATACCAATGTAATGAATGTTTATGAGTGCGATGGACAGAATATTTCATGAGGTGAAAAATGAAATGGAATGGATCAAACATTTCATCTTTCACCGAATTAAATATTCTGTCAATTGCACCAATAAAAAACATCATCATTCGTTTTATGTAATGCCTAAAAAGATCCTTGTCATTTGATCTTTTATTAATTAATTCAGAAACAAGAGAGAATCTGACTCTAGAATATCTTTGGTGCTCATTGAGCGCTTTACGCTAGCGCGCTGTCGCATACACACAGCGCAAACGCAAGCGTTTTACACGCGTAGTGTGCAGGGCTCTCAGCGAGCATGCAATGGAGCAAATCGTATGGATCCAAAATTGCACGATAGATGGGGGTCACAATTGCACGGATGATGACGTCATATAGGCCATGGGGTGAAGCTGAAAAAGAGGCTTAGAAAATGGGTTTCGTTCCAGCAACACTGGCACTACTTTCTGAATGCGGAAATGTGATGTTTCGTACATCCTAATATATACAGTAAAAGTTCTCCTCGAAATATCCTGTAGTTTTTTCGAAAATCCATATTTTATAAACTGCGACCTGCAGCCCAATACACATATCGTAATGGGGCTGCGGATTGTAGCATTTAGGATCATGACAGGATAGTATCGCGGACAAACGTCAACCTTAAATCGAACAAAAAATTTTCAATTTGAAGACTTACAAGTAAGGTTGAAGTATTGACAACAGGGTTCGTGCAAGGTTTGGTTCTACAAATAGTCATTTTCTGTTCGAATTGATGATTTAATATGACTAGGTCGAGAGGAATCTGGGAGAGCTACTCTGAATTGACGGTCAGCGCAGGCGCACACATCACTGCGCACAAATTTCGAATCCATTGACTGGATATGATGTCTGTGTGCGCATGCACTGGCCGTCAATTCAGTGTAGCTCTCCCAGTTTCCTCTCGACCGAGTCACATTTAGTCATCAATATGAACAGAAAGGAACTATTTGCAGAAGCAAACCTTGCACGAACTCTGTTACCAATGCTTCAAATTTATTAATAAGTCTTCAAATTGAAGATTTTTTCCAGATTTTAAGTTGATATTTGTCCGCAATAAAATATCCGTCATGATCCTGTATGCTACAGTTCACAGCCCCATGACGCTATGCGTATGGGGCTGCTGGCCGCAGTTATGCGTATGATGGGGCTGCCAGCCGCAGTATAGTTCCCATAATGTTTCTAAGCTGAAATACATATACACATTTGTAAAGCACTGCTTTTAGCCGTATACCTAGAAAAAAAGTGAAGTTTTGGTTTAATAGTTGCATTATATCTCATGTTTCAGCTTTTCCTGACGCTGGCTATGCAAAGGAGGACAAGAGCAAAGTGGTTCGAGACCATAATGAGAGAGAGCACCGACTGACCGTCAGAGGTCAAGGCAAATGCCTTATATTCTGTTCAAAGACATGTTATTAATCAAATGACTAATCATTCAAGGCAAAAAAAAAAAAAAAATCAGAGCATTTGTTTGTGTGTGTGTCCGCGTGCATGTGGGAGAATCTTATTGTACACACACACACACAAACACACACACCCTCACATGCACACACACATACGCACACACATAGTTATGAAGATACCCAAGTGTATTACAATATTATTCTACATGCCTTGGCCATTTATCACATCAGCATCATAAAAAAGATTATCATAAACATGAACACACACAATGATATAATACATGTATTAATCAGTGCATTACACATACACAGGTGCATAAAAACGCTGACATAATAATCACACGCACACATACAAACTCATTTACAAACACGAGACATTACTATTAAACAGATCATATTGTTTATCAGTAAACATGTTTTTCTTTTCTTCTTCTTCTTCTTCTTCTTAAGAAGCTTGATATATTTAGATCACATAGCAATCACGTTGTTCATGAAATATTACAGTACTTTAGAAAATTTAATCTTCATAAAATTTCCTGAAGTTTTCATTGCTATCATTAGGTTGGTGGGACAATACCTCCTTTCATGTAAGATAGCTCAAAATGATAATCAGTCAAATTTTCTAGTTTTAATAGATTTCCTGGAACATTCCATGGTCCAAATATCCTTGAAAGGGTGTAAAAGTTTTGAAAAATGCCAATATATAAAATAAAGGCAATATTATAGTTTACCCATTCATGAGTGAAAACTGTTGGATTCTGTATTGGAGGCAATGTGTACCTGAAAATCTTGGAGAGAATAAAGCAGGTTTGGCATTAAAAATTATGATAACATTGCAATTAACTTCCAATATCAGAGGATCTGTGCAAACCTGACTCAACTTATGCACAATTTTCATTTGGCTGGTATTAGTTTTTAATAGCAAACTGATTTTGTACTCACACCTACATTGTACTGACCTTTCTACATGAACATTCTGTTTCAGTATTAATAATAGTTACATATTTTCCCCCAGAGTGGGAGAAACAAATTTTAATCGTAGTCATTCAGTTTTATGAAAAAAAAACACACTTAGGAAAACATCTTTGTTCTTAGAATAATTCAACCCTAATCAAATCATAATAGTGGGCAGAAATGTTTGCTAAAGGGCGAACAATCACATACTGAGGCAAGGAGTCAAAACATGTTGCATAAACATTGACATTCAAAATACAGGAAGCAATCTGTATTACAAAGACATTTTATCATGCACAACTGTGGTAAGATGTCAATTCTTGAACATTAATCGCATTGACCAAAGCATTGGTGCATATACAGTACATTCTGTTGTTTCTGAACTTTGCACTGAAGTTCTTTGTGTATGTGTGTGAATGTTTCAGTGGTGTTGCTCCATTTTATCAAGGACAACTTATAGTAACATGACAATGTTTTCATGCTTCAATATTAATCATATTGACCTATTTCCCTTGGCAAGTAATGAGCAGGTTGACTCTGTTGCAAATGATGCATTTTACAGGCAACACAGCAGAACCTGAAGAGCTTCTAGAAGAAAATCTTGATCTTGATGTGAGCGTCTTAGGGGAGGAAACAGATGCTCCTGCTGACGGACCAGGCTCCTCCTTCAGCTTTCGTTTCCTAGCGAGATTCAGGCGTTTGCTATCTATAAACCTCTTGTAGCACGTTTCATGGAATCCTACACTGCAAAAAGTCCGGTGTTGAATAGTGAACACCGAGCTGGTGTTAAATTTTCGGTGCTCATTTATGGTGTTAAATTAACACCTCCTGGTGTCATTTCCAAATTTTAAACTGTTTTTTGAAGAGTTTCTTAGTAACTGCACTTCTTGTTGATTTTTAATTTAAACAAGACGATCAAGAATTTTACATTAAAATACTAGATTTTTGAAAAAATGTGAAAATAAATTTACACCACAGTATAACACCAGCTGGTGTGGTCTCTTATTGAAGCTGGACGGGTGTTAAACCATTGATATTAACACCAACAAATATCAAATCAACACCATGTGGTGTTATTTTTTAATTAACACCAGTACAGTGTCAAAATAACACCAGGTACAGTGTCAAATTAACACCACGAAGTGTCAGGTGAACACTTTTCAACACCATCACAGAAGGGCTTGTGCCGAAAGGGTGGGTTGGGTGGTGGCGCGTCGCGTTAATGGGAACACCACCCTTCGTCCAAAGCCCCCCCCCCCCCCCCCCCGGTTTTGCCGAAAGGGTGCGTTGGGAGCGTTGGATCGCGTCGCGTTGACTGCAACCCCACCCTTCGTCCAAAGCCCCCCCCCCCCCCCGGTTTTGCCGAAAGGGTGCGTTGGTACTTTTTCTCATGTAATATTAAAAGACGAGTTTTGAATTTATATTTAACCTTCAAACAACCATTTCAAAGAGGCTATCGTCCGGATCGGTTTACACTCTATTACCACTTGGTCTACAGCCAGTTAGTCTAATATCAGTTGGTCTAATAACCAGTTGGTGTAGTCATCATTTCGTCCAATTACTGTTTGGTCTAATTGTTATTTGTTGTTTAATATCAGTTGGTTAAATATAAATTCAAAACTCGTCTTTTAACCCTATAAAGCCCAAGGGGGGGGGGGCACATTGTACCCCCTACCAGATTTTCATTCGCCACTCCTTCGCCCTTAATTCAGTTTTAACCAAATTTGGTGACTTTTCCTTAAATCTTATTCCGAACATTTTGATATATAATTTAGCTATATTTGATATTGCTGGTTGCCATGGCAACAATAAACTGACAACCATGTCAGTCAGATTTTGCATATTTTTCTGTTCCAATTCCAATTGACCATATTATAATGTTTAAAATGGGCGTTTCTAGGCTGAAATTTGCTGAAGGAGCAAAATGTGAAGTAATTATGGCCCTGAAATGTTTTTCCTATTATTTTCTTTGTTTTTCTGTGACAATGCCATAAAACAATAGATATAATAAAGATACTTGAAAATAACAGTATTTTCCAAAGATTGCCATTCTATTTTGTGTCATTTTCATTCATTCACCCAAGTTATACCTCTAATATCATTTGTTTATCACATTATCAATCTGCAAACTTAAAATTCCGATATTATGGGAATATGAAATATGATAACTGCATGTACCTATCCCAAACAATACATCACAGGTCTCCTAATGTATTTCTTTATTTTATCATGTGGTGACCTTGAGAAATTTCAACCATAAAAAATAATGAGCTTTGACTTGCAGATCATTTGTGGTAAATATGAAAAATATCGGTCTATGACAAGACATGTATACTGGGGATAAAGAATCATACAGAAAAATAATATTTTTAGCATATTTCCTATGTATTTCTTTATATTTTGGTAAATAACGCCCTCTATGTGTGACCTTGAAAAAAATAAAGTATGCGGTCATGTAGACCATGAGTTGCTCTACCTATGTGCCAAATGTGACGATGAAACATCAAACAATAACAAAGTTATATAAGGGGGGCACAATGTGCCCCCCCCCCCCTTGGGCCTGGGAAGAGTCAAAATAGCTTGGGCTTTATATTACATGAGAAAAAGTACCAACGCACCCTTTCGGCAAAACCGGAGGGGGGGGGGGGGGCTTTGGACGAAGGGTGGGGTTCCAGTCAACGCGACGCGATCCAACGCTCCCAACGCACCCTTTCGGCAAAACCGGGGGGGGGGGGGGGGGCTTTGGACGAAGGGTGGTGTTCCCATTAACGCGACGCGCCACCACCCAACCCACCCTTTCGGCACAAGCCGTGCATTTTCAACACCTGTGGGTGTGGTCCTTTATTGAAGTTTGACCGGTGTTAGATTTAACACCCGTGGTGTTAAATCTAACACCGATGTTTTTACAGTGTATTTATTAAATACAATGGAGACTGAACAGCAATGATTAGCCGTTGGATTTTGTTAAGGGGAAAAAAAAGGCTAAACGCTAGGGGGAGGGGTTGAACATTACACTCAATATATCTGATCATTAAATGTACGGTAGACTATTGACTGCCAATATTTGAATCTTGTAATTACCAATAGGCCCTAGTACTATGCCATGTAATCATTAACACCTCATGATCATTGTCATCATCAACTACCGGTACTTCAACTTGTACTTGCAGTGCAATTACTGATTTTAAATTACATCTACAGCTTTCAGCACCTGATCACATGCAATACACTGTATCAATTATCATAATTATGAATACAACTGCCTTATCATTAATACTAGTAATCCTTGGCCTTTCACTATCACCACCTGCCACCCACTGCTTTATAATTTGGCACAACATAATGGTAATCATATGTTTTAGGGAGTTTAATTGTTGAAATTATGTTATTGTCATTGTTGGTTTTTTAGACCTATTTATATCAAATATTGATAAGTTAATTTAATGAGATTCGCCAATTTCGGGGTGAGAGAGACAGGATGGATTTTTAATATCAATACTCCATGGCCATGATTATGAAAATATAAATTTACATGCAGTTTAGACCTTTTTCAATCCAGTCTGTGTGTCAAGATTTTTACAAAACAATATCACCGATCAGCTACATCAACCTAACCTGGGCTGTACATAGAACAACATGTAAAAATCATCCAGGCTACATTATAACGGCGCTATGCCATGCCTGGGTGAAATTCAAGATAATTTATCTAAAATGTAACAGACACGCTAACGGCTAAGCTACTGCATTAGCGTCCATTATAACATACACAAGCAACGTTCATAACGTAGCTAACGTTGTACTTGTAGTCATCATACATGGTCATTAACATTACGCATAACTGCACTGCAGTGTCGACTGCTATGACTGTACGCACGTAAACTAACCTGTAAATGATCCTATGTAACGTTAGGTTGCAGTCAGTCCCCCTGTGAGCAGCTGAATCACTTCGTTCTGGTCTGCGATTTCACGGTCTCCCCCACTCAATTTGATCCACTCTTTGGCACACAAAATAGGTTTCGTCTATCTTAGGTTTGTCATAGCCGTGAAATTTTCAAACTTCATCGATGTTACATGCATAATAACGCATCTTAAAAGTTTCGGCAGAGCAGACGACGTAGCTACGCGTCGACAGGCTCACAGGGGGCGGCCATTTTGACTCGTAAACAATAATTCTCGATTCGGATTGGATAACATACATCACATGATCGTTCGCGAATGAATATCGTACACGGCAAAGTGTACATATTCAGCTCCTCAGTGACAAAAAAAGTTCACTGTTTCCCCCTAAATTACCAAAATACTACAGGAGGGTTTGTGTCGAACTTTTTCCTGTAGCCTTTTTGGTTATTTGTTTACACGTAGAGCTCTGTGGAGAAATTTTAGTGCCGCAGTTGTCGGAACGAAACAAGCGAAAAAACCAGCCCACCCCATGGCCTAATAGCGAAATGGGCCAAATGATCGATGTCAAACAACAAATCAAATGACAATGATCTCTTCAGGCGTTATATATATATATATATATATATATATATATGTGTGTGTGTGTGTGTGTGTGTGTGTGTGTGTGTGTGTGTGTGTGTGTGTGTACAAGGCATAACTACTAAATAGATCCTTGTTATTTGATTGCTTGTTTGACATTGATCGTTTGTCCCATTTTACTTTTACGTCATCATTCGCTCCATTTACCGTGCAATCTTGGCTCCATTGCATGCACGCCAAGAGCCTCTGTTGTGCCTCGTTGAATGCATCATTTTCATCTTTCACCTCATGAAATATTCTGTCCATTGCACTCATAAACATTCATTTTTTTTTAACGCTGCACGGGTAAAGAACACACTATGATATGAATTTGTTTTATAAAACACCTTACAAGTCAAAAGATGGGGTTCACACGGATTCTTGAAATTAGTACAGAAATAGCCACATTTTCACATGAAAGACGAATGAGTAGCACAGTAACAGTCAGTTTTACGCATAATCGGTTGGTCATTGTTTGCAGTGAAATGAGTGACAGAATTCACGCTTAACGTTACTGTTTATCAGGGCCCCGTCTTATTAAGCCTTCAAATCGATCACAAGTCCCCAAATCAATCACAACTTACATTGCAGCTCACAAGAAACTTGTGATTGATTTCTATCACAAGTCTTTATAAGACAGGCCCCAGAGCCGTGCAATGGAACAGACACTGCTGCATAATATTATGACGTCACGCAGCCTCAGTATAACTGAAGCACTCTCCCTCAGAGGTGACAAGCAATGCGTTTCTATAAGCACCACGACATACACACGCTGGGTTGGGGTTTATGTGACAGTGTTAAAAAAAAAGAATGTAGATGCACACACACACAGCACACCAACACGTTACACACAGACAAACTCACGCACATCACTCTATCCCCTCCCCCCTCCCTTGCACACACACACACACACACACACGCACTCACACACAGCATATTTTACGCTAGGTATGTTTATCAACATGGGTAAACACAGTGGACTCCCGTTATAACGAAATCCTTCTGACAGGCAGTGTTCTTTCGTAATATCGAAATTTCGTTATAACAGGACAAATAAACAATTTAAAAAAATGGACAATGTTGCAGCCTGAACTTTCACTTCGTTGTAACCGGAATTTCGTTATAACCGTGTTCGCTATAACGGGAGTACACTGTTCGTGAATAGTGTATAATTTAGTTGGAAGTGATTTGAATATGAAAACTTAAATCAGTTTCATACAATCCATGATTACTTTCAAAGTAACATTCCAGATTTTGGTCAAATTTTAAACCTCTGTACAAAACTTGGACTTTACACAGGAACCAATGATGTGTACGTGAGTGTGTGCTTACAATGACCCTGAAAAATAGACATGAGAGCTCTGCTGACTATGCTTCTGGTCTCTTGCTTCAAGGCACATGAATGCTTTATCAATAATTCATGATGGATTGCCCTGGATGGGCGCTGCTGTTCATGGTATTATGATTCTATTATCATATATATGATTATATTACTATTCATGAATTCATGGTAAAGGGTGAAAGGCATGCACATGAAAAAAAAGTAAGCAAATGTTTCCAAATACTTGCATACAGTACATTTCAGGATGAAAAAGCACAGTATTTCACCATAAGAAAATAGAATGGAATATCCGTTTATACAGGACATTTTTTTAATATCTCAAAATTTTCAAAGACGCAAGTCCTTCTTCAATCATATTCAGCACCCTCGAAATAGGGTAGAACCACCATTTTCTTTAAAATATTTACCGTTTAGAAGGAATTACAATGGAAATTTCGATACGGGCAGCCATTTTGGAGGCCATTTTGGCGGCCATCTTGAATATCTCAAAACTCTCCAGGATGCAAGAGTCGCATGCATCATGCCCATATTTGAATTCAGAGCCCCCGAAACTTCGTAAAACCATCGAAAAACATTGGACGGACAGCAAAAACAAAATTCAGCTTCTGGCAGTAAGAATATTTTACACTAATGAGTAATAATGACTGGCAATGACTAATGATAGACTAAGGATAAGTAATAAGGACCAATAATGACTAATTTGAGACTGAAAACGTAACATCAGGTAGCAACCATGATCGGGTAGCCTCTGAGATTGTATAAGTCCCGGTGAAGCCTTTTGGCTTTCATTCGCATGCACACGTTTACGTGGCTACCAAACTGAAATACAGTTGTACCAGCGCTATATATCACATATTTCTTATAATTCTTACAATCGATGATCCTGCAGCCATTGGTGACGTCAGCCGTGCAATATCCATTTTTTGCTCTAAAAAAATAAATCATTAAATGTTTTCATAGCACTAACTTAGCTCAACTTTTGCAGTTTGACAGAAGAGAATGAAAAAAGTCTAGACTTTAGGGACTCTGAATCTGCAACTCCCCCCCCCCCCCACCCCCTTCTACGGGGTGGGGGGGGGGGGGGAAGCTCATTTTAACGAATTAAGATCATGATCTCACGAAGATGCTATCTGCCAAGTTTGGTGAAAATCCGTCATGTATATTTCAGGAATTTAGTTGGAAGTGATTTGAATATGAATCAGTTGAATTAAATCCGTGATTGACTTTAAAGTTAAGTTTCGAATTCTGGTCGAATTTGAACCCTCTTTACAAAACTTAAAGATAATAAAAAGTTTTGGTACCTCAAAAGCTTCCCTGAATTTCCTTGTCTTGGTTTGTGTTTCAGGTTAAAGTACGTTGTCTGTGAGAATTACTCGCCCCAAAGTGCTCTCATGTCTTAGTAATCATGCAATAATGGTTTCGTACCAGAGCCGACGCTGTACAGCGTCGATAAATATTGTACGAAACCACTGACTGCGACCAGCAGCGTGCAGCCCATTGTACGCATAGCTAACTGCGACCAGCAGCCCCATACGCATAGCGTAATGGGGCTTCGCATTGTAGCATTCAGGATCATGACAGAATTAGTATCGCGGGTAAATGTCAACTTAAAATCCAAAAATTTCTTCGATTTGAAGACTTACCAATTAAGTTGAAGTATTGAAAACAGGCTTCGAACAACGTTTGGTTCTGCCAATAGTCCCTTTCTGTTCGAATTGATGACTGAATGTGACTCGGTCGAGAGGACCTTGGGAGAGCTACATACACTGTATACCATGGCCAGCGCATGCGCACACAAACATCTTATCCGTTCATGGATTTGAAATTTGTGTGCATGTGATGTGTTCGCATGCACTGGCTGTAGTATTCAGTGTACTGTATGTAGCTCTCCTAAGGTCCTGTCGACCGAGTCACATTCAGTCATCAATTCGAACAGAAAGGGACTATAGGCAGAACCAAACGTTGCCCGAAGCCTGTTTTCAATACTTCAAGTTAATTGGTAAGTCTTCAAATTGAAGAATTTATGGGATTTTAAGTTGACATTTACCCTGCGATACTAAATCTGTCATGATCCTGAATGCTACAATGCGAAGCCCGATTACGCTATGCGTATGTGACTGCTGGTCGCTATGCGTATGGGGCTGCTGATCGCAGTTAATTGCATGATTACTAAGACATGAGAGCACTTTGGGGCGAGTAAGTCTCACAGTGTTAGTTATATGAAAGGTACTTTAACCTGAAACACAAACTAAGACAAGGAAATTCAAGGACAATTTTGAGGTACCAAAACTTTTTATTATCTTTAATAGGAACCTCTGATATGTATGTGAATGTGTGCTTACAATTACCCTAAACAACAGACATGAATACTGCGAATACCACCTTTTTAGAGCTCTGCTGACTATAGGCTTCTTTCCTCTTGCTCCAAGGCACATGAATGCTTTATTAATAATTCATGATGGATTGCCCTAGGCACTGCTAGTTCCAATTCATGGTAAAGGGTAGAATTCACTCACATTTAAAAAGATAAGCATGTGTTTTCAAGTGTTTGCATACACTTTATTTCAGAATGAATTAAGACTAGCTGTGATAGTGGAATTTCTCATGGATATGTAACAGAGCATTCCAATCCTGGCCATTCTCCAGGATCATTATGTCAGTGTTATCTCATACATAGTTTTTTTCTAACTATCAAAGATCAAAAGAGAGATTTTTTAAACACCTAGTACCATCAGTACGTAATACAATTGAAGTATACATAGTTTTAACATTTCCTTGCAAAACTGAACGATTTTAAATTTACCGTTGATTCAATTTTCGAGACGTTTGTACATTTTCCCGCGTTCTTATAAATTCCGGCGGCACAAGGTCTTGAATGTCAGTAGGCCCATATTTTACCTGTCAACTATACATTCTACTTATATCTATGTATCAATATACCACACATAATATGTAGTGTCTTTTTGTAGATATTGGTGTATAATTCTTTTTTTTTTTTTTGCTGGTGATATCACTGTCAATGGCACATTGTATATTATTTTGTGTCTGAGATCCTGATTAAGGCCAGTAGAGCCGAAAGCTCATACTGATTAAAGAAAAGAGAAAGCAGAAGTTACGTCTGGATTGGTGGAATACTATTACTAATACCAATTACTAATACTATTACTATACCAATGTCTCACGCCTATACAGTGTCCACACCACCTAGAAGTTTAAAAGTCGGCACAATAGTTCTTGCATGCATATAAACATACCTTATACATATATACAGGAATGGAAATTGACTTTTGAAAATTATACCTTTCGGCATCTCGCAAATCGCTGACAGCAATGCTTCACATGGTCTGTCATGCCACCTCCCGTGCTTTTTGAGGTAAGCCGAAACACAGTCTTCTTCCGAGAGATTTCTTCCTTCCCACTCAACAAAGGAAAGCTGGGGATCGCAACAGAAGATAACGATGTACTGACTGTCTGCCACCGATAACCGAAGAGTGTAATTATTTCTGCGTTCACCAAATTGAAGCTAATGACGGTTGATAGTAAATATTTGGCGTAAGTATATCTAATTTGATTTGATATTTGATATAAGTTTGATTTCGATTTGATTTCTGAATTTCTTTTTCATATATAAATGAAATACAATGTCGATTGAACGAACTAATTGAGCACAGTATAATTTGAATCTGACATTAACAAATCAATGATAATTTCAAATATTCCACTTTTTTTCTGACACAATGCAAAATGAAAATAAACAAATTATTTTATGCATACATTTATGTAAACATAAGTTGCAGTTTATCTATTGTTCAAAGACAAATTAGGCAACTCTTGATGTACATCAATTCAGGAGACCATTGTCATAAGCAAACATTTGCCTCAAAAATGATTATCTAAACAATACGGCATTGTAAGAATAATATACAAGTCACCACTCACTGAGTGGCGATAAAGAGAAAGGGAGGGAAGAATGAGGGGAAAAAGTACAGCAGTGCATTATGCAAGATGAGGAGCGTTTGCGTGGAAATGAGTTGTGAATAAAATTATATGTTAATGTTCATGTTTGTTGTGTACGTTCAGTTCGGAGCCCTTACCTTAACTATAGAAGTGAAAAATAAAACAGATAAATAGCAACATGCTCTAATATTCGGATACATGAGTTAACATCATAAATTATCTTCAAGTTGTCTTTTAAATAAACGAATAGATCTACATCGTTTAAGGTTATCGGGTTAAAAAAGCCAAACATCAGGGCCAATATGTTTTAAGGATGTTTGTGCTTTAACAATTCTTCGGATTTCAAGATGATAATCATATGAAGTTGCGTAGGAATGATTATTGAAATTAGGAATTAGGAAATCATTGAACGCTTGTTGAAAACCGAGGGAAGTTGGTTGAACGTGTATTTGTGCATAAAAATTTATGTTTGGAAAGTATGAATCTTATTAATCTTCAAAGTTTTTCATTGAGAAAACGGGTCAGAGGGAAATAAGTAGTGGGAGTTTGTAATCAACCGCATGCCTCGTTTTTGTGAAAGTGGAAGGGTATGGGAGATTAGTCTACCACAAAGAGGTCTTCCACGAACCAATTCATAAACCGATTTTGTTGAATCTATGTAAAGTTTCTTTAAAGTGCCGTTAATACTTATTATCATATTTTTCTCTCTTTTTTGTGGTCTTCTTAGGACACTTGATGATAATGCTTTTATTACACAGTATTGGTTATTGATGTCTTAGGTACAGCATTCCACAAGTATGAGATACAGCTGTATTTCTTTTTCGAAACCGTGTTGTCTTTATTCTTATTCGTATAGATTTGATATCTCATGGTTATAGAACTCCGAAGTATTATGATTTATTGGTCAACATTTTACTGGGACTCAAATGTCTATACTCTTACAATACAGGAGAAGGATAGAATTATCTTGTGAGAACTAAGTTACAAATCTATGTCTTGACCCGCCGGCATCGTCCTACAACGGGCGTATGCCTCAGTCTCCTTAATGAAGAGTGGTAGAATCTACTTACATCGTGGGATTCTGTTCCGTCACTCCATACAAATTTCCCCTCCTCACCTTGATCATTGTAACCGATCCACACTTCCTTATTGACATGTTTAATGAGTTCTGTAGTAGAACAAATGAATAACACCGAGATTCGTAACCAATCGACCTTCTTGCTTTCAGAGTAATTCCAAAGGCAATGAATTTTAGTATCAACAGTCATTCACCAGTTAAAGATGATTTACTTCTCTAAAGATTTCACATTCATGTACTTGATTCATTTGACGGGTAAACACAAACTGCAGCCACTTGTAAAAAGAATACTAAATACTTGTTAGTAACAAAGTTAGTGTAAAGATTTGGGATAGGGTTAGGTTTAGGGCTAGAGTTTTGGTTAGGGTCAGGTTTAAGTTCAGGATTAGGATTAGGGTTAGTGTCAGGGGAAGGGTCTATGGAATAATTGTCTATGGGGTAATTGTCCTTCAACTCAAGATAGCTGTTCTTGAAAACCTTACATAATCAATCTGATAAAGTATACAGTCAAATAGGCTAGTAGCAATAGCAATGATCAATCTTCCATGCCTATGGGCCTTTCCTAATGTTATGATATTGCCCATAGAAACATTGTTATCAATAATTGGTAAAATTAGGGAAGATTGCGATAAAGATAATTGTGCTCTGGAACATTACGTAATTACTTCAGACACTCCTGATATTTCCGGCACTTTTCTCTCATTATCTAATTTTCTTTCCATGTATTCCATACTCTATAGTATTACTGCTTTTGCCATTTATTTTCTAATGTTGTTATTACAAGAGTTTTTATATTCAGAATAATCACCATAATCATCATCAGTGAAACAGGAAGAGCTTCAAGGGGCTGGCAATAGCGGCGATTGGAGTGGGGAGGGGGGTAGGGGACTACAGTACAACATTACGTAATTATTGAATTAAGCTATCTCCTTCAGTTATTCCTTTGTAGAAAAGGAAACGATATATTCAACAAGTCCGTGATGAACATAACGACATAGTTTCAGATATCCCTGCGTAACTTACGTTATGTTATTATATAGCGAATCTCCCTTTTGAAAGCGAATAAACATGAACCAAACCTAAAGGCTTAATGCCACGTCACATCAAATCCGGTCCCTACCACGAAACCGTTCCGCATGTCAGCAACAGGGACCGTATTCAAATAGCTTCCAAAGCAATCGTATTAAATACGGTACGGTTTTTTTTTTTTTTTTGTTTTGTTTTAACGGAGGCACGTTTTATATGTTTACATTAATTTACTGTGCATCCAAGCGGGATATTATGATTCACTATGTTTTATTACATTTGATGTACATTCCTTCATTGAGAAATATGAAAATAAATTGACTTGAATTGAATGACAAGAATAGTCTACTGATTTATTTCCATTGTTTTGTGTACCGTTGTACTTTGAAGGGATCCATTGTCTGGGCCGTTATTTGGAGTGCCAACGTATTCATTCTACTCTGATATAATAATGATAATAATAATGATAATAATAATAATAATAATAATAATAATAATAATAATAATAATAATAATAATGTAATAATACTGCTCTACCAAAGCGCCTCGCCATTATTATTACCCGAGCACCTGGGTCAAGAGGGACATAGTGCGTAAAATCATCTTGTCCAAAGACGTAAAAGCCCTGGGCGCCAAGGAATCGAACTCGGGTCCTCTAATTGGGAATCGGAAGTCGTATCACTATGCCACAGCGCCCCCACTGTTCTACGGTTCAAGATTTGTATGCCTTCCTGGAATGGGCGACTGTTCGGCAAATTGATCATTTTAGAGTTGTTTGAGGGGGGAAAAGTCAGGCCATACTTTGTCTGTCAATTCACGTATACTGATCTGAGCTGAATCTCCATACCACTTGAAACGACATTTTTTATAAACTTACCAGTAAGAAAATCGAGCTCCTGCTTCGAATGTATACTTGCCAAACTCGCGTTGCGAGACAGTGACATGCATTGATTCAACGCCACATGCCAATTCTTGGAGTCCTCTGAAAGTCGGTAGCAGGAGTTGTTGAATTGAGTCCAGTCTTGTTCGCAACCGTTATTTCCTACGAGAAGAATGCATTTTCATACAGTGTACAGCAATATGTTTTGAACATTATAGTTGTTTGACATAATGATGGTATTTTCAATTTTTAACTAGAAAATGTCGCTATTGCGACTGGTTTGCCTCGGTCATAATGCATAGTTCTCCCAATAGGTCTATAGTATACATTTTGACAAGGTGTGCGACAATTATTATTATCTAATTGGCAAAATATCAGAACGACTGGTTTTTCACAAATGGGTAGATTATTCACTTTCCTTGAACTATTTTCAGGTTAATTGGATGAATGACTATAATGTCTAAGAAGGAGGTATTTGGGGTTTTGACTTAATTGCAAGTGTATGCATTGAGTAGTTTCAAGGTATGAAGAAAAACTGTAATTTCAGTATTATTTTGAGAGTAAAATCTTAACATTTACCCTGACCTTTGACCCTTGATCTTTGACCCATGATCCTAAAATTCCCAAGATGGCTAATGCGGCCCAAAATTTCGAAACTAGGCGAAAAGACCAATGAGCTTGATATTACATCACGGCACTTAATTAGTGTCGAGTATGTCGAGCTCGTAGACATTTTTTTTTTCATTAGATTTTCATTTGCCCAGTGTCGTGTTCATGGGTCTGTTTTACTTCGTGCCTATCTCGTGTATGGGTATGTATTTCTAATGTCTATATTTTGATAGAGCTGTATGACTCATGGGTGTATGACGAAGGGACTTTTTTTTTACATGACTTACAGGCGTCTATAGCTCATTGGATAACCCCATTCTGATACGATTACATCATGTTTTTTGTTTTTTTGAACTTTTTTTGCTGACAAAAAAAAATATTTTCAAGAAAACAAGAGCAATTAAAAAAAGAAGAACTCCCTGGAAAGATTACAGTGTCCCACAGTGTGAGAAACAAAGAGTGAATATAGTGTGAACACAGTGTGAACACAGTGTGAAATCTCTTCACACTGTTAAACTCGAGCGTTTTAACAGTTTGAACACAAAGTGAGTCATTACTTCATAGTGTGAAACAAAGCATTACTATGTGTACACTCTGTGAACACCACATCATGATGTGAAATCACCTTCACACTGTTGATTTCGAGCGTTTTCACATAGCCGACAATGTCAACACGCTGTGAACACACTGTGGGACACTGTGTTCTTTTCAGTAAGGAACAAGTGCCTTTGCGAAAGGCATGATAAATAGGCCTACTCCCCTTGCACAACGAAGCTTTGGGTGAAAGCGATATGAGTAAGAATAATGCAGTTTACCGTCATAATCACTAGAATACTGCGACAGAAATTTAGTTGTTGCACTGGCATTGCAAATTGGTTTATTTGTGGATGTAGGCTCGAGCGTCGTTTGTGTTTGAGTAGGCTCGAGCGTCGTTTGAGTTTGAGTACGCTCGGGAGTCGTTTGAGTTTGAGTAGGCTCGAGCGTCGTTGGAGTTTGAGTAGGCTCGGGCGTCGTTTGAGTTTGAGTAGGCTGGGGCGTCGTTTGAGTTTGAGTAGGCTCGGGCGTCGTTTGAGTTTGAGTAGGCTCGGGCGTCGTTTGAGTTTGAGTAGGCTGGGGCGTCGTTTGAGATTGAGTAGGCTCAGGCGTCGTTTGAGTTTGAGAAGGCTCGAGCGTCGTTTGAGTTTGAGTAGGCTCGAGCGTCGTTTGAGTTTGAGTAGGCTCGAGAGTCGTTTTAGCTCCAACATCGAGAGTGGAGGTGACATCCAGTGGGATGGTATCAACGGCCGTTTGCTCGCTGGTTATTGCTGTGTCCAGAAGGAAAGTGGTGCCGAAAGAAGAGTTGGTCGTGTCGATAGCCATGTCATTCGTGGATGTGCCAAGATCTGTACTGGTCTCCAAGTTATAAGCTGATCCTTGTAAAGAAATAATTATCAGACACAGTATAGAGTTAGTAAGTTCTACAATACATGTCAGCTGCCACAATAAATCATCAATGTAATCGTGCAACTACAACAACTCCGGAAGTGACAAAGAGATGTAAGCAATAGATAGATATATAGATAGATAGATAGAGAGAGAGAGAGATAGAAAATGATAAATAGACAGATAAATGAATAGATATATAAATAGATAGATAGATAGATAGATAGATAGATTGATAGATAAATAGATGAATAGACGGATTGAGTGATAGATTGATTGAAAGATTGATTGATATATAAATAGATTGATAAATATATATTTTGATAGAAAGATAAATAGATAGATATATAGACAGATTGATCGATAGATTGATTGTTAGATTGATAGATACATAGGTAGATAGATTGATATATTGATAGATAGATAGATAGATAGAAAGATAGATAGATAGATCAATAAATAAATAACCAACTAAACAAATAAAAGAGCTCACCGTTCTCACATTTCTTCCCAACGAAGCCCTGATGACAGTGACAGGTGAAACCAGTCATTGTCTCCTCACAATCACCATGGTTACAGGGATTATCTAGACAGTCTAAAAATTATTGGGATGATGATACAAAGATGAATGTATAATGTCCAGTTAGTCAAAATCAGGTTAAAGACTTCAACAAGACAACGATTTTAATGTCCATGTAAACTTTGAGATACATGTATCTTTCAATGCTTTAGATTATGTTAGGCCTATGTAATAACAAGTATTTGATATGTCGGGAAAAAAAAGATGATTTGTAATTGGTTTTGCTTGTTCCTGTTCTATTTTGCTTTGGTTCGTTATGGCCGAGGGTCACATTCTCCTAAGAACATGATAAGTATTCTGAGGGCTGAATGGTTAAAATGTCTCCACAAATATCAAAATGCCCTGTGATACCTGGAATGCTGCAGACGCGTTTACCCCGGTGATCTCCGAAACTTGCCGATGCAGCGCCGAGTGCCAAGCTCCGAGCGAACGAGCTTGGGAATCAACTGCACGGCGGTGCCGTTAATGATCTTCATCCCGCACCGTTTGAGCATCGGGAGCGTGTAGTTAAGATTGTAACCATCTTTACACGAGGTTGCCTTCCGCAATGAGACAACTGAGCAAGAAATAACAAAAACTTACACTATATAATCACATAAATGAGAATGCGAATACGTTATGCTTAATTTTTGTGCATATCACACACACACATACACACATTATTTGCTCTAACATGCGTTATATACATATATAGGGTATATATTATATATATGATATACATATTCATATATAAATCCTATTTGCATGCAGTGTGTGTGTGTGTGTATGCAGGTATGTACTAGTATGTATAGAGGACGGGTGGATATAAACTGATATTTTTTATTCTGAAATTACAAGAGAATATGTTTTTCTCCCTTTATTCTGAAAACATGAACATCGAGTAACTACATGCAGGTAGGCCTACACATTAAACAGGCATCTACAGGTGAGATAAAAATGAAGAATGGTAGGGAGAAAGAGAAAAATGAAAAGATTTTTAAAGAACGAGGACGTGGCACTCTAAAACACAATATCATTTGTATATATTCAAGTGAGATTTTATAGGGACGTGTTTTCATTTCATTTCACTTCATTTATCCATTTTCATAGTCTACAAAGAATGTAAATGTACAAAATATATACAAATTAAAAGCAATAAACATGTTCTATATACCTGTAGCTGTGTAAGAGGCAGCATTGTACTTTTTGTTATAAAAATCATTTCCCACTTTTTGGGCTCGAGAAACTAAATATCAGATAACACTGTCATTGATATGAGAGATAGCTGAATAGTGTACAATCTATTTGGAAGTGTTTTGAATATGAAAGCATAAATCAGTTTCATTAAATCCATGATTCATTTCATTTTTTAAAGTTCCAGATTTTGATTAAATTTCAACTCTCTGTACAAAACTGAACTTTACACAGGAACGAATGATATGTATGTGAGTGCGTACTTACAATGACCCTGAGCAATAGGTACAATGAATACCACCTCGAGAGCTCTGCTGACTATAGGCTTCTGGACTCTTGCTCCAAGGCACATTAATGCTTTATTTGATAATTCATGATGGATTACCCGGGCACTGCTAGTCTGAGTTCATTGTATTAAAGGGTAAAATGCAGGCACATGAAAAAACAAAAATGTTTTCATGTGTTTGCCCACACTACATTCAGGACGAATAAAGACTAACTGTGACACTAGCATTTGTCATGAATATGTAATATAGAGAATTCAAACCCTGACCATTACGCACTCCCATACACACCAATGGAGCCCTGTGAATAGTATTTTACAGGGGGTCGAAAATATAACAAAATCTGAACTATAAATCGTGAATTCAATGAAACTGATTTATGCTTTCATTATCAAATTACCTTCAACAAAACTGTACACTATTCTGCAATTGCTTAAATCAATGTCAGTGTAACTTGATATAGTTTTTGAAATTATTAAGGATCAAAAGTGGGGGATGATCTTTTGTTTGTTTGTTTGTTTGTTTTGGGTTTTTTGTAACACCCAGTATCGAGTAAGGCCATTACAAGCAATTTAAAGGTCTACAAGAGCAAAATGAAATCTTTCACATGATACTTCACCTGAAGTTATGATAACAATATCATATTTTCATATCATTTTCTTTGTTTTCTAGCAGGTTTAATCGCAAATGTCTGAAATTGGCAAGAAAGGAATCATATAATGCATATCAATACTTGTATACAAGCATACCTACATTACAATATTGCGTATGATAAGCATTATGTATACGTAGGGCCGGTACTGACACTGAATGCGTGAAGGCATATTATCATAATTATACAAATACACGCACATCACACATACAGAGTGTATGTCAAGCAGCTCACCGTATAAAGGTTGAAGAAATTCACGTCCGATGTACACGATTCTAGTTATTCACGTAAATGAGTATATGAATATTAGAACGACCCAAGTCCATGGAAGACCATTTCGAGTAAACTAAAAAAAACTTCATATCTTTTTTATTTGTCCAATAACATTCTATTTAACTGTGATGGGAAGGCAACATTGTATATACAAATTAGAACATATATTATTATGACAATTAACATTTACATTAATTGTGGAGAGGCCATTTTGTGTGGTGGACTTGGGTCGTTCTTTGATTCATATGGACTTGGGTCGTTCTTTGATTCATATACATGATATTCTGCTATAGAGATGAGAGAAGGATGAGAGAGGGCGCTAAAATATGAATGTAAGAAAGACCCAAGTCCTTCATTTTTACATCATTTTAATATAAGATTTAACTCATTCATTTCAGGCACTTCCGGGGGTAATTAGGATTTATCATTTATACACAAGATGAGTCCATGCATAAGCTACAATTTCCCATGTCAAACTGAATTTGGCCAAAAATTGGACTTGGGTCGTTCTTATATTCAGGTCTTCAAATGTATTCTTATTTCACACACACACACACACACACACACACACAAACAACAACAACAACAACAACAACAACAACAACAACAACAACAAAACCAAAAACCAAAAACACCAAATCCTATTCAAAGTTCTGTCCATATAACGACAGGTCTATCTGCTCACCTCTTCCGGAAAACGTGCAGATAATTGTCATGACAACCACCAGATGAATTTGAGATGGATACTGTGGAAGGAGATAATAGACAAATATATATAGAAACAATTCATATTTCATCAAATCCACTGAACCCTGTCTTCCTGTCCCCGACAGAGCAATTATTGAAATTGCCGCGTTCATCATCCTTCATATGACATCCTTCAATTCATCGTATACTACATATTTTTCTCATTTAATCTGCTGTAACGTTTTACAATCTTATATACGTGGCAGGTTTGGAGATAATGAAGATTCTTTTTACCTTTGGCAGCAGTGATTTTAGAAAAAAATCGAGATATCACATTTAATGCATATGTGTAGGTCTGTTGCACCACAAAACATCCTACCAAATACATTTTTCGCGATAAAACCTAAAATATATGAATATATCAGTATTTTTCTCAGTAAATTATTCTGCAGAAGGTTTAGTCTGGAAACATTATGATAACTATCATTCACATTATGTATTTAACAATACTTATCATCGATTATACGGACTCATATTTTTACAGTGGTTGTTTCTATCCCTAACAAACATCTTAGAACTATTTTAAAGGTGTTTTTTGTTGGATTTTGTTTTATCTGCAAATGGAGTTTTAGTATGCCTTCAAGAGTCATTTTGGAGTACTATACAGATACAGTGGTCGTCGAATGCTCATTCAATAATACTCAAATTTAATAATGTTAGTGTCGTATTACGTTCTCTGTAAACAATGTTAAACAAAAGTAGACATCTAAATCGCTGAAAGTGTTCACGTCATAGTTTATAATATTGTGCCTTTCAAATTGAACAAAAAAGAAATGAAAAGGAATGACACCCTAATATACATGTGAGTGTGAATTGAATGAATGCAGTAGTTCTTACAGTTACTACATAATCGTACTTTATAAGATGGCTAAGTAATTTCCAGCTTGCTGATTGGTCAAAGCGTACCACGTGATCATTCTCGAAAAGTGTCTATCCCTGCACGCCCGTGGGATTTTCGCGCACCCCAAATTGTCTTATCCACGGTTGAAATTTTCGCGGTGTTCAAATTTTCGCGCATTCCGCGGAACCAGAAACTAGCGTGAAAATAAAAGCAACACGCGAAACTCTTCCGACCCGGCCAAGCGCGAAAATTAGTCACGCGAATATATCCACTTTTACAGTATTCAACACAAGCTGGGATAATCTCGGAGAAAGCCTACTCTGGGCCATTTTCCAACGGTAGGTACACTTGATATTTGATTTATTTCATTATTTCTTTCTCATACAAGGTATATTCACCTCGCGTTTGAAATTACTTAGCCATCTTATAAAAGGAATAACGCATTTTCCCGTCGTTGTTCAGCGATATGCAGTGCACTCGAGGTTTCTTCTTCGCAAGCACACTCCACACTCGCCTTCGGCTCGTGTGGGGGTGCGCATGCTCAGAAGAAACCTCTCGTGCACTGCATACTCGCTTAACAACTCCGCGGCATGCGTTATTCCTATAATAACACATCCGTGATGTTCGAGAAAATTGGACAATCCGTAGAGAAGTTATGACCTTTAAAGTTTGGATGAGGCCAACACTTGATGAGAAGTCTACAATAGCATGGCAATCAAGGACATTATTTTTAAAAACGGAGTTTACCTTTCATTTCATTTCATTCCCTTTATGTCAATCCCAACAAAACAGCGATTGCAACAAAACATTGTTGTTGTTGTTCATTTTCCATCTGTGAAGATGGCTGGATAGCCCATATTCAGCTATACACTAAGCTGGTCTTCCATGGGTTCCAGTTGGATGTGGGGTGGGAATCACTTCACCGGGTTAGGCACCCTGCTCTTTGCGATGAATGAATGAAGCGGGATCTTTTGCGTGCATGAGCTGTGACTCTCTCATACAGACCTACAAAATAGTGACACTACAGGCTTACAAATAGTGACACAAAATTAAGAACGACAGAGCATTAATGGAAAATACTCTGAGCTGAAATATAACAATGTTGTAGCTCATGTTTTTTTTGCAAAATACTGATCCAAATTGTTGGAAATGGAAGAAAGTGTTGAAGAGCAAAAATTGTAGCATGATGATGGGACATGATAAGGAGCAGATGGCTTACCTTTTTTCATAAAGGAGGGATGAATCTATTATCTTTAACATAATATGCACCACACCGTACCCCAAGGTACGTGGTCATATTGTGAATGGCGTCTGTTTATAAGCAGCTGTCCCCGAAAATAACAACGAACGTTCTGCCATGATGTTACTCTTTCAATTACAATAGTGCTACAAATGATAATAATCATAATGATTATAATGATAAAAAATAATCACAGAAATTCTAATACAAATAACAATAACGATAATAATGATGATAATGATGATGGATATGATGATAATAAATGAAATGAAAGCATTTCTTTTTATACTTTAATCGAAACATTGTATTGCAGCATTCGACAGTTATTTCGGATGAAATTCTATCAATCCACAAATCCGTCCCATAGTAGGCCTACTCATTTCACGTCTTTCGCTGATTGGTATAAAAAATGCATATTGCGGTGCAAAGATCACCGATGCAGTATGCACGTTCAGACATGTGACAGAGCTGGGAACTGACGTCGACACTAAAAAAGAAAAATGAATAAATAAATACTACGACCCACGTTTAGGTATTAATACCCAGGGTACTGCGCTGGGGGAAAAAACATAATTATTCAACCAAGCGGTTTCTACTTGGTATCCCAGGGCATGCGGGGTACTTTTCATAATGACAATTTATGAAATCCCTCTCATATATTGTCTTCATACCGTTCATAACTTTGAAAATTCATAATTGTTGGACAATATTTGTTAATTTTTCTTCAAACTGTCATTGACCCGTTACGATACAATGCATCACAATACAATAACAACAATACAATACAATAAAATACAACACAATACAACACAATACAAAACAATACAAAGCAGTTCGGACAGTTGACTGTCCGTCCTCAGGAGTGGGGACGGACAGTCAACTGTGCGAAACATTGAGTCTTTTCCTAAGCTCATCTCTCTCTCTTGGTTCACAGTCCTTTTCGGGACTACACTCACTCCAGCAAGAATACTCTCACTTTATTCCTTACCTCCTCTCCGACTTTTCTTTCTTTCTTTCTTCTGTCATTCCAACAGTCCTTCTAAGGATAACACATGGTGAACCGCAAACCGAGTGTTATCCTATGTACAACACCATGCAAACATCTTCCTTCAAAAATCATCCAATACATCATTAGTATTTCAATCTGAATTACTTTGCAAAAGGTATATTGCCCTGTTTATGTTTAGACTTATCGCAAAATGAAGATGCACTCAGCGATGTTATTATATTACATTTATCTATATATACTTCAAACTACGTTTAACGACCCCCAACCTGTCCAGATTGAGTTATAAATGTCTGGTGTTATGATCATTCCTGTTTCGATGCGAGAGATGTTTGACGGAAAAAAAGACTATGTTTCCATTTTCAATGCAGTTCCCTTGGTTGTAAAGATTGTGATTGCCACGGTATATCCACTAAAGTCTGGACAGGTTGATATAACAGACTCTCATTATTCATGTCGTTCTTTGCATGCATCATCTTTTATCCAACCAATTAGGGGAATGAATTTCCAAGGACAGAATTCGCATAGACAAAAAGCAGTGGGAAAATTGTCAACAGCATAATTTATAGGACACTTGTGATTTTCATCTGCCATACTAGTAGATTGAATAGCTGCTAATGATAATATCATGATACTGAGCTTATTTTGTGATGATTACGATTGTCATACTGAAATACCTCGGTACTTGATTGTGAGATGGCTTTTTACTATACATGAATATCTACCATTATTGTACACACTCAAGAAAGGAAGCAAAAAAGGAGTAAATTTAAAACACACAGACACACACGCACATGTCCATATATACACATGCACATTACACATATGTATTTATATGTATTTTATATGTAATGTATTTATAGGTATATCAACATCAGACTGACCAATGGAAATTGAATTAATGGAATTTTTACTTTTCCCAGGGAAGCAGTTTTGATACAGTTATCCAAGAAAGCAATGCCTCGTTTGGACCTATTTTGTTTTGTTTTTGTTTTTGTTTTTGTCTTTTAGGAGGCAAACAACAAGAAAGCTAATGGTGAGATGACCCTTGGTAAACGTGTGTGATTTATTGGTGTTATGTACAAAAAAAAATTGTGGAAAAACATAAACGTCATTAACAGTCTCATTACAAAGTAATGTCATCATTAAAAAAAACAAAACATGTAGAATAAGGAAACATTTTCAATAACTTTTGGAGCTAACCTCCTATTTTCCTTCAGCATTAACTGATGTATTCACAAATATTGCTGCAAACCCTCAACAAATACACATTCATATTTTGACTTTGATTTCCTTCAACCGGAAGTCTTGGCAAGATTCATAATAAAATATTTCTGTAAAGAGAGATTCTTATTAATACTCCCCAACATGTTTGTCAATCTACTGCTTAGCAGTTGCGATATTAACAAATTTGATTTGTAGAGGCAGACAAATCGAAGAATCTCACACCTGAATGTATCTCTATAGTTTCAGAAAGAAAAAGGTTCATGCGAAAAACAAAGCACAATGTAGGACCTATTACCATGAACGTTGGGGCATTAAATTCAGTGGTTCATACTAGTTAGGGCATTTTAGAAAATCTCTGGACTATCTGTGAAAAAATTGCTTACCAATAGCTTTCTTCACCAGTGTGTTCATAAAGGTGTCTACTAACACCTCTCAATTAGTTCCAACCCAAATCCTTGTGGAAAATTCTGGGGAGCCAATCAAAGTTGGGCACCCAGAGGGGGGCGGGGCAAAAATGGAAAAATATCTTTTTTCCCAATATAGGCGTGTGAGATGTCTAACTAGGGGTTTCTGGGGGTGCTGAATCGATTCCAACCATTATGTTTGAGTAAAAAACCGACTGTTTGACCGTAAAATAGGCCGTGCCTCCTTTTTGCCCCCACCGAAATACGTAAATATTGGTATTTTTATACGTATCTCATTGGGTTTATATAGTGGGTTTTAAGGGTGCACTGAAAACATTTATGTGCGATGGGAAGTAGTCGTTCCCATTTGTCTTATATCCATTAATGTATAGAGTGACGTCAGGGATCACTCCAAAATCTTCGAGTGATTCCTGAGGTCACTCCAAAATGAGTGAAAATGAACGTTTTCACCCGAAATTCGCTCCAACTTCACTCTAAACTCACTCTTTTTTGTATTCACACCCTCAAGAGTGAAAATTTTCACTCGATTTTTTTTAGAGAGTTGGTCACCGAGCTTCCATCCGTACTCCAAGGCATCCAATGATGGAGTTTGCAACTTTAGCCAATCTCTGGTTTGGAGATAAGCTCGTAAAGAGTGCTGTGCCGCAGCTTCTGTTGTCGGGGGCAGTCTATCAGGTTTGATGCTCCCAGCAGCAGCCTGCTTGCTGAAGATGTCAAATGTCAAGTCTCCCAAGTCTTTGGGTGGTTTTCCATGGAACATGAGCTTAAATAATTCACAGCCGGCTTTAATGATATCATCTTGCTTGGCTCGGATGTCCAGAAACACATCCATGGCCCTTTCCTCCTTATCAGTCTTGCAGAGCTTGTTTTTCAAAGTTGATTTGCTGAATCCAGAAATCGCTGACACTGTATCACAGCCGGAGAAGCTGTGCAAGAAGATCAAATACTTCCGGTATGTCTCTGGGAGGGCCTCCCCGATCTTTGCGATATCATAAGATCTTTCTTTGGCAGTTGTGAGGATGATGGGGTGGTCTGCAGCATGATGAATCAGCAAAACCATGATGTCGGTGTCCTCAACCCCCACCTCAACAGGAGAATCTTTTGCCTCATCTAGAGCTGCACGGACTGTAGCAGTGTCTGCATCATCGTTGCATTTGCTGTACACTGATCCCATTTCTACTGAATGTCTCAGCAAGCAGCAGAATGAGCTGGGCCTTGTTGCTCTTGTTGTCGAGGAATTCTTCTCTTGGAACAAGGCTTTGGATGTCTGGGCGAATCAAAATGTCGCAGCATGCATTCTTTGTTCGTCTCAGGTGATTATGGTCCTTAGTGGAGCTGCCGTATCCATCAAAGACCACAGTGATTTGGAGAAACTGGCTCCCCATGGACTTCACAAACTGGAGGTAGCTCTCGACAATGCCCTTCCAGGTGAGGTTAGCCTCCCACTTGAAGTTGTGCAGGAGCCACCCACAACCAATCACCAGACTCGTGCATTAGGGTTTGTTCAACGGGTTCATTAAATTAATGTCTTCAGAAATCTTGCAAGGGCAGCCTTGTCTGGCTTTCGCAACTTCTGGTCTTTGTCAAATAGAGACATTGGTGTTGGCGTCAACTCAAATCGCAGAGCTTCTTTGGTCTTGACTTCACGCTCACTAATGATGATTAGACGGTTGAAGAGCTTTAGTGAGTCAATAACCAGCTTCTTTCCATTGCCTTTGGGTCCACTTCTGAGGCTGTCTAATGACTTCACCTTGTGCAAGTTTCCATTGAATCAAGAACCGTTCGTCCATTCGTCTTAGCCTACATGGCTATGTCAACCTCCTCTACCTGATCAACATTGACTGGGTCCTCTGGAGTGCTTTTGAATCCTGTTGAAAAGGATACTTGGGTCTTCTTGTTCCGTGTTGCATCGAAGGGGTTGACCTCCAACCATCCGACAATGGCGTTGACAGCATCTTCGTCATTCTTCATTTGGGCTCTTGGGACGTCTGTGTGGTCAGGTACCCGACGCTTGTTCATACCTTCTTCAAGTTCGTGGTGAATGCGTTTATAGCGTCTGAACTCAACACCTGTGAGTAGATTCATTCCAGAAGCGTCCTCTGTTTACACCGCCTGAGGACTTGGCCTAATGCATGAGTGTGGTTTCTATCGTGATGTCAGTCCATGTACCTGACTACTCGTGGTCTGAGAACCTGACTGCATGGTTTCTATACTCAGTGAATTTGGTAAGCTCTTACCAAAGTCACTGTATCCTTTTCAAAACTATCCTTTTCAACAGGATTCAGCAGCACTCCAGAGGACCCAGTCCATGCTGATCAGGCAGAGGAGGTTGGCAGAGCCATGTAGGCCAAGATGAATGGACGAACGATTCTGGATTCAATGGAAACCAAGCACAAGGTGAAGTCATTAGAGAGCCTCAGAAGTGGACCCAAAGTCAATGGAAAGAATCTGGTCATTGACTCACTAAAGCTAGCTTGCAAGGGCAGCCTTGTCTGGCTTTCGCAACTTCTGGTCTTTGTCAAATAGAGACATTGGTGTTGGCGTCAACTCAAATCGCAGAGCTTCTTTGGTCTTGACTTCACGCTCACTAATGATGATTAGACGGTTGAAGAGCTCTTCAATCGTCTAATCATCATTAGTGAGCGTGAAGTCAAGACCAAAGAAGGTCTGCGATTTGAGTTGACGCCAACACCAATGTCTCTCTTCAACCGTCTAATCATCATTAGTGAGCGTGAAGTCAAGACCAAAGAAGCTCTGCGATTTGAGTTGACGCCAACACCAATGTCTCTATTTGACAAAGACCAGAAGTTGCGAAAGCCAGACAAGGCTGCCCTTGCAAGATTTCTGAAGGTATTTGTGGAACATGTTGAATAAACCCCCTGCATGAGTCTGGTGATTGATGGCGGGTGGCTCTTGCACAACGTCAAGTTGGAGGCTAACCTCACCTGGAAGGGCATACATTGCCGAGAGCTACCTCCAGTTTGTGAAGTCCATGGGGAGCCAGTTTCTCCAAATCACTGTGGTCTTTGATGGCTACGTCAGCTCCACTAAGGACCATGATCACCTGAGACGAACAAAGAATGCATGCGGCGACATTTTGATTCGCCCAGACATCAAAAACCTCGTTCCAAGAGAAAATTTCCCCGACAACAAGGTCAACAAGGTCCAGCTCATTCTGCTGATTGCTGAGACATTCAGTAGAAATGGGATCAGTGTACAGCAATGTCACGATGATGCAGACACTGCTACAGTCCGGGCAGATCTAGATGATGCAAAAGATTCTCCTGTTGAGGTGAGGGGTGATGACACCGACATTATGACTTTGCTGATTCATCATGCTGCAGACCACCCCATCTTCCTCACAATTGCCAAAGAAACATCTTATGATATCGTAAAGATCAGGGAGGCCCTCCCAGAGAGATAGGCCCTACCAGAAGTATTGGATCTTCTTGCACAGCTTTTCCGGCTACGATACAGTGTCAGCGATTTCTGGGTTCAGTAAATCAACTTCTGACATGGCGGAAAGGGCCATGGATGTGTTTCTGGACATCTGAGCCAAGAAAGATGATATCATTAAAGCCGGCTGTAAATCATTTAAGCTCAATGTTCCATGGAAAACCACCCAAAGACTTGGGAGACTTGACATTTGACATCTTCAGCAAGCGGGCTGCTGCTGGGAGCATCAAACCTGAGAAACTGCCCCGACAACAAGCTGCAGTGCAGCATTCTCTACGAGCTTATCTCCAAACCAGAGAGTGGCTAAAGTTGCAAACTCCATCACTGGATGTCTTGGAGTGCGGATGGAAGCTCGGTGACCAAGGTTACCCACCGGTCCCTTCAACATACCCCATCACACCGGACTATCTTCTGAAGTTTGTCAGCTGCAACTGTGAGGGGAACTGTAGCACACAATTAGGTGCTGTAGTAAAAAGCAAGGAGTCAAGTGTATTTCTGCTTGCGGCAAATGTCATGGTAACTCTTACCAGAACATCAACCAAACAGCTGATGAGAGCAGTGAGGGTGATGTCGGGGAGTAGGGTAAAGTACCAAGGTTTTGATATTGAGATACATTTCTGTTGGATTATAATGGGGCATAATGGAAGAAAGAGAAGTGGGAACGACTACTTCCAATTGCACACTTATATTGCAGTGTTTTGCACACTGTTTTTAGAGTGGGTATACCTCAAATTCAATGATAGAACTTAATTCAGCATTCTAAAAAACTCACTTTATAAACCCACTGAGATAAGTATAAAATACCAATAATACATGATTTGGCGGGTGCAAACAGTAGGCGTGGCCTATTTTAATAGTCAGGTAGTAGTTTTTACTCAAAACCAATGTTTCGAATCCATTCTGCACTCCCAGAAATCCCTAATTAGAAATCTCACACGCTAATACTGGAAAAAGAATAATTTCCCATTGTTTGACCCTCCTCCCTTTGTTGCCTAGGTTTAACTGGCTCCCCCGGTTTTGTTTTGTGTTTTTCCACAAGGATGTTGGTTCGAACTAATTGAGAATCAAACATTTAATACGTTTATACAGCAGTAATAGGATTATATTTGGTGTAATAAATATAAGACAAATGGGAACGACTACTTCCCATCGCACATAAATGTTTTCAGTGCACCCTAAAAACCCACTATATAAACCCAATGATATACGTATAAAAATACCAATATTTACGTATTTCGGCGGGGACAAAAAGGAGGCGTGGCCTATTTTACGGTCAGATAGTAATTTTTTTACTCAAAACTAATGGTTGGAATCGATTCAGCACCCCCAGAAACCCCTAGTTAGACATCTCATACGCTTATATTGGGAAAAAAAATATTTTTCCATTTTTGCCCCGCCCCCCTCCGGGTGCCCAACTTTGATTGGCTTCCCAGAATTTTCCACAAGGATTTGGGTTGGAACTAATTGAGAGGTGTTAGTAGACACCTTAATGAACACACTGGTGAAGAAAGCTATTGGTAAGCAATTTTTTTCACAGATGGTCCAGAAATTTTCTAAAATGCCCTAACTAGACCGGAATTGGGACGGATATTATGACAAATACGGCCTCATACACTAGTTCAAGTTCAAGTTCAAGTTCATATTTATTCGTTTTTTCCACAATATATAACACAAACATAAATCTCACTTTCTTAAGTGACAAAATCAATGCATACAATTGTACAGAGAAAACAACAATAATAGCAACAAAAAAACTAACAGTAGCGATACATTGCAATAGTTGCTAAGATAACGAAGGTGAAATAGTTTTCAATATATGCACTGCGTGAAAAAAACGAAGGGACCCACTAAAAAGACAGAGCTTGTAGAGTGTGGGCCCCTCTTTTATTAGAAGTCCGATGTAAAAATTGAATTGAAAACAGCAAAAAATCCGCACAAAAAGTTCGTCACAAAAAAGTTTGGCAGCCCACTATGAGACAGACGAACAAACAGTTATATACATAAAACAACTACAAACAGAGTAATGAACATGCAACAGGACTGGGACAGCAATAAGACTACTTGTAGGAGGAAAAACAAGAAAAAAACTGACTTGACGACACAAGAGGAAACAAGACTATAGCGTGATAAAGAGGTAACAAAATAGACAGGAATATGCAATACAGATGACAATCCTCGGAGGTTTGAGGAAGAAAAAGAAGAAGAAAAAAGAATATAGAACAAACCCTGCAACTGCGAAGTATAGGTTAAAGAAAATCTTATAATCAAGATTTGAGCAATAGTTACAATAATAAAGAGAACGGCAATGCCGATATTGCGGATGAGTAACAAAGTAAGCCTATAAACTAATCTGATTCTGCGAGTCGTCATTATAAGATTGTAAAAGAAAAGACTTTAATCTCCTTTTAAATGAGTATATAGATGGAGCAGATTTTAAATCATGATTCAGGGAATTCCAATAATTTGGTCCAGTGTAAATAAGTGTATTCTTTGCTAAAATCGTTCGAAGAAGTGGTAAATGAAACTCGTTAGAACGTCGGGTGGGGTAATTATGGAATGATTGATTTTTTTGAAACATAAAATCAAAGATAGGTGGGAGTAATTTGTTATCATACATATACATAAATTGACCGAAGTTAAATAAGAATAATTCGTTGATTTTCAATAGCTTATAACTGTCAAACAATGCATTTGTATGTGAACGTGTTAGAAATGATACGGAGGGCTTTCTTTTGCAATAATAACACTCTATTCAGGAGTGTCTGATGAGTATTGCCCCAAGCTAAAATTCCATAATTAAGGTAAGGGAGTATCAAAGAGGAGTATAACACTAGAAGGGTCTTTTCAGGAATATAAAATTTCAGTCTATTCATAACACCTATATTGCGAGATATAATTTTGCAGATATGATCTATATGTATTTTCCAAGAAAGTTTATTATCTACAAAAATACCAAGAAATTTAAAATATGACACACTTTCTAAATTACAATCATTCAGAACTAATATAGTCATTCACATTAATATGGTCGGAGCTTTTAAAAAATGATTGACAGATGCACATGAATTGTATTGCATTGACAAATAGTTAATTCACTGACTGGCTATTTGTGCATGGTTTATGTTTATGAGTGTTTTTATCATTATTCAATAAAAAGCGGTTTAGCGATTATTTCGTGCTTACTCAGTGTACAAAAGCTCAGACACACGCTACCATTGCTTGCCTGTCCTTAATAGTCAAGGTTATGATAGGAGAGAATGAGGGGGGGGGGGGTGGGTGGACATGGGGGCAATCATGCATTTGTGTTCTCTTCTCTCCTGCTGCATCTTTTATGCCTTAAGGCAGGGTGTCATGACGACAAAGCGAGATTACTTAATAGTACAAAAATGACTATTTTGATCTACCAAAACACAAGCCTTTAGGACGGGATTGCATTTCCTCTTGCAAGTTTAAATGTGCTAAAGCTTAATGGACCAGTTGTGTTTTTGAGCAAGCGCAGCGAGATTTCTTTATGTGATGTGCACGATTTTCAACTTTATATTCCAACATGACCTCTTCAAACTTTTATATGTAATACGAAATCATGGGATTCTCTACTTTTGAATGATATTGGTACATTATTTTTGATACACCTAAGACAAAAATGCAAAGTCACAACACTGTTGACATCTATTAGATAAATAGTTTTCCATACAAGAGCCTGCACCCATGACGTTAATGTTGACTCAGTAAACATTGCAGTTATATTTGGGTTTGTTCTCCTGCTCTTTAAAGGACAAGTTCACCTTCATAGACATGTGGAATGAGTGAATGCAGCAATATTACTAGCACAGATCAGTGAAAGTTTGAGGAAAATCGGACAATCCGTTCAAAAGTTATTAATTTTTAAAGTGTCTGCTCAGTCACTGCTGGATGAGAAGACTACTACATTGTATGATGTTACATGCGTACAACAACATAAGAAAATAAAAAGAAAATTTACATATTTTTAGTTTTTGAAAAAAAGTTCACATTCACTTGTCACCGACGTATGTTAAGGGTAATATTATCCCCCCTGCCTTCTGAAAGAGGCAAGTCCAGCGTTCTTTTATTATGCGAGAAAAGTGAAAATGGGTTGAATTTTCTCAATGTTTTCTTTATATCGTTGTACACATGTGACATCATAAGCTGTAGTAGTCTTCTCATCCAGCAGTGACCGAGCAGAAACTTCAAAAATTCATGACTTTTGAGCGGGTCGTCCAATTTTCCTCAAACTCTCACTGATGTGTTCTACTATTATTGCTGCATTCACTCAATCCACATGTCTATGAAAGTGAACTTGTCCTTTAACCGCAAGATGCCCATTCAAGGCCAGGGATATGAGACTGACCATTTCTTCCATTGATCCTTACCTATACAGATTTCCCTACCATCATTTCTCCGGAGTGAAACTGGCAATTTGGAGCTCTTCAAAGCCTCTAACATTTCTAACTTGGCATCCAATTGCTAACTTTCTAGGAGGAATCTTTGAATGTTCGTAAACAGATAGCTATGACGTCATACACTACAAATAGTCTAGTTTTAAATATGAAACACCAAGCTGGTGTTAAATTTCTGGTGCTCATTTGTGGGGTAAGATTAGCCCCTCCGGATGTCACTTCATTACTAATCCTCCTGTTGATTTTGAACTTCAAAAAGACAATCAAGAATTTCCTGATAAAGCACTTGATTTTTGGGAACCTTTTATGGTCGTGATGGTCAACACATTTACACAAAAGTAACACCAGTTGGCGTGGTTTCCTCTTGACACAGGATGGGTGTTATTCCATTGAAATTACACCAGCAATACTAAATCAACATGCGGTGCCATATATTGTTGAATGAACACCAGCACAATGTAAAAAAAAATCACCTGCAACAGTGTCAAATTAAGACCACGAAGTGCCAGGTGAACACTTTCATCACCCTCACAACATACTTTCAACATCTCTCGGTGTGCTCCTCTATCGACACTACATCGATGTTACATTTAACACCCACGGTGTTAATTTAACACGGTTTTTTTTTTGCATTGTACAAATGCTGTGAGTCATCATTCCGCCATCTTCTTAAATCTGACTCAACATTTTTATGACCTAAAGCTATTAAAATCATGTGCAAATGTCGCTTTATTAAGTCATCTACATCAATGGGATATGTTGAATGAGTTTGAAAACACAGATGTTACAATAGCAAAAAACTTTTAAAGTGTGTCATAAAAAAAAATAAAAATCATTAGACAGACGTGGAAAGTATAATATCCTGGTATTACGCCAATCATGCGGAATGATTGACCTCCCGAAATATTCAGTGGCCAAATTCAATTTCAACGTAAATGGGATGAGTGCAGAATTAAAACATTTGTTATTTTAAGGACAGTTATGAATAGAATTAGAAAAGTTACATGATGATTGACGTTCGATATGAGGAAGCAAAACGAAAAGTGATTCAAAACACTTTAAGATAAACAAGCACAATGAATTTTAAATAAATCATTCACCATATAAGGATGTTGCTAGCCAAAGATATTCCACCTACCAGTTTCACTTGTGAGGATAGTACATTTTGTGTTGTAAGTTTAATTCTACAAAAATAAACTGATATACAAAATGAAACTAGTCAAACGTTTGTAAATATCGAAACAGTACACAACTTTTGATTATGATATTAAGTGCATGACGTACGTACCATCATGATTATACTTAATCTATATAATAATACTATACTTCATCATTAAATATTGCTGCTTATCCTTTCATGGATGGAGGCAAAAACTTTTTATATATACATGAAATGGAAGACTCGGCAGTGCTCGGCAGCGCTCGACAGTGCTCGGCAGTGCTCGGCAGGGCTCGACAGTGCGCGACATTGCTCGGCAGTGCTCGACAGTGCTGGCAGTGTTCGACATTGCTCGGCAGTGCTCGACATTGCTCGGCAGTGCTCGACATTGCTCGGCAGTGCTCGGCAGCGCTCGACATTAGCTGAGACATGATGTTCGGGGCCAATAATCTATTTCGGGTCACCAACATGACCAACCCGACTCCTCCCCTTCCTGCCATACCTATAATTTTTGCATCGCAACTGTAATTTACTCTGGCTGGACTCAACAACATATCGTAGAATGTGTATTAATTCCATCACTGGAATCCAGTGTCGTGAGAGTAATTCATTTTTCGGGGTCTGAAGTAAAAAGGTTAAAACTGAAAACACTGTTATATAGCGTGACCACAGATTGTCACTTGATTGTTGTTCAATGCAACATACCATTTTCCTCGTGTTCTCTTCCTACTTGTTGTTTAGTCTTGACGTCCGAATGGCTGAAAACTTCACTGAGCAGCGAGTTTGGCTGAAGAGAAATTAACAGAAAGGAAAAGATGCTAACGAATGCAACAAGTGGAAACCATTCAGCTTGGGTCTATTTCATGAAAGTCTTCTGAAACTATTCGGTCACATGACAAATTAATGAGAGACTTCATGAAATGGATTGTACTATTCTTTGAAAGTCAATGTCTACAAATACTGCGTCTTTGAGATTTCAAAAGACTTTATGGTCCGAATTCACGAAGGTGGTACAAATGACATCATGGTTTAAACCATGGACAAAACCATGGAGCGCCAAGTGTCGCACGGAATATTTCGTTACGAAATTGGTCATTGCGTCAACAAAATAACCGTTCCGTTAACGAAATTATCATTTCCTTGACGAAATTTTCATTTTGTTTCAAAATGTTGTCATTTCGTCACAAAATAAACATTTCATCGACGAAATATCTGATTTCGTAATGAAATATTCCATGCGACACTTGGCGCTCCATAGTTTTGTTCATGGTTTAAACCATGGTTTCATTTGTACCACCTTCGTGAATTCGGGTCTTATGTGATGAGCTCATGAATAGGGCCACTGGACACTCATTATGCAAGCAAAACAAAAAACAAAAAACAAAAACAAAAACAAAGCAAAATAAAACAAAAGACAAACAAAACAAAACAAAGAAATAAAGTACCAGGAGAAAAGAAAGGATTTGTTTTTCACCGATCTCCCGGTCATTTTCACTTGTCAATTGCAATAAAATTGCTATTATGATGAGCATTACTACCACTGCTCCTACTACTAATACTACTATTACAGTGTATAGGCCTACTACTTTTATGATTATATTTATTCATTCACTTATTTATTCTTTTATTCATCTGTATGTTATACTCTCTCTTTTTTACATCTTCTGTACCACTTTTCATTTCTTATTTTGGAAAAAGATACAATGATAAAACCAAACCAAACCAAACCAAACCAAACCAAACCAAACCAAACCAAACCAAACCAAACACAAACTAAAACAAACCAATAGCATTGCCATCATTATAAACTTGTCCTTATTTTTGGTGTAAAACTACTCATAGCAAAATTAGCTGAGCTTATAAATACGCGCATGGGGGGAGGGAGGAAACTCACATTCGAACATAAAAGCATTGAATCAAAGGAGATAAAAACAACAACAAAAACAAAACAGAACTCCCCCCTCCGACAAAACACACGTTGTCGTGCACAAAAGCATTGACACACAAGACCTTCCCACACATAAACACAAATTCGATCACTTACCTTTCATACTATCAAGAGTCACATAATTCTGTAGTACATCAGTCCTCTGTTCATCCATTTCTCCAGTAGTGTTTTTTTTTTTCCTTCACAATAACCACCTGCTCAGCTTGTGTACTGTCGTCGCAACAACAGTGATGTGCGTGACCGCGCCGCTACCAGTATCGGCTTGTACCGACGCGCACCCCAGTGCACTCCCATTAGTCCTAGTCGTTCCCATCAGGGATGACACAGAGATCCAGACACACAGACACAGACGCACAATCACACACAAACACGCACGCACATGCCACTTAAACAAATTAATGAAGATCAGCGGAAAATGAAAAAAAAAGAATAGAACTAATGATGATTAATACACAAACGTGTCAAAAAACTATTCATCGTGTCGATGTTCAAAATGCGGCCCTGATGAGCTAGATGGAATAAAATAATATGTTTAATGGTGCTTCAAGAACTCTCTCATTTTGCTATACCATGATGATAGTTGTACGTCACTGTCCCAGCTTCATTAATCTTAAGAGTCATGCATTACCTTTGTTTTAATGTATATTCACACAGCTTGATTTCCATTATATTGATTGATTGATCGATCGATGATTTGCATCTCCACTTTGTGTGATGATTACTTTGAGATAACATTTAGGGTTTTTTTATGTACAAACAAAATCGAAGCGTATTTTGCATATTATACCAACGTACAATATTTAAAGAGTTTTATCGCATGCGAACTAACTCTTTTCCTGATAAGTTGAGATAAAATTGAGATAAAGCTGCTTAAAAACAGAAAAAATAATAAGAAACTACAAGATATATTTGTTGTTTGTTGTTTATTTATTCCCGTCACAATCAATCAAACATATACAAATATAAAAAAATGATACAATGTTGAAAGCGGCTGGATAAGCCTCACTCAGTAAATATTGCCATCATGGCTTACTGTTTTTCAGGAGGGTCCAGTTACATTTACAAATCATATGCTACATAAAACTACTTATTACACAATTACACACGAACAAATCAAAAACGTCCTCCCCCCCCCCCCCATCCTAACAAAAACAAAAACAAAAACAAAAACATAATCAACTTTGATTAAGCTCAAGCCCTGCATAGAGCATTATACCTGTCTATAATCTGTCACCTTTTATAAACGTGTACTTTATACTATATTACCGTTTTACTCTGTAGCATATATAATCTAATAAATATAAAACACAAATCAAATCTATTAGCCGGAAAGACCCATTGACGAATGAATATGCTCTTTAATATACCTTTGAAATATATTAAAAGCTGTTGCCTTTTTTACATTAAAAGGAATCACATTAAAGTGAAAGCTCCCTCTATAAGAAATCATTCTCTTACAATAATTAGTCCTTGGTGTTGAAATCTTTATGTTATAATCAGATCCCAATGAATATCTATTCTCTTTAACTTGAAAAAATTCACTTAAATAAGGCGGTGCCAATCCATTCAATGATTTATAAACTAATTGAAGAAGATGCTTTCTTCTTCTCGAGACAAGGGAATCCCACTTAAGAATTTCATGCAACCTATAATATAGAATTAGAAGTATGAGAAAAAGGATCAATTTTCAAAATAATTCTCCCTGCTCCATTCTGAAGTTTTTGAATCATATCCATTTGTTTCTTTTTGCCAGAATCCCAAACAATATCAGCATAATCTAACTGGGGCAATATGAAAGACTTATATAATATCTTTAAACTTCGTTCATCAATAATACGACTAAGTTTTCCCATGAAGCTTATCATTTTACTCACTCTCCTACAAACATTATCAACTTGCATATTCCAATTTAACTCTTCGTCAACTGTAATACCCAAATACTTAACACACTTCACCTGTTCGAGGCTTTTAGAATTCATACTCAAATTTAACTCATTATACTTATTCCACAATTTTCTATTACCAATTAACATACAAACTGTTTTGTCACTATCTAAACTGAGTCTGTTTGTACACATCCAATCAAAAATATTATTCAAATCTTTTTGCAACATCATTTCAACTTTTTGAGGATTTGTGTCAGCAAAAGACAATACTGTATCGTCGGCATACAGGTGAATGTTACATGCATCGACTTTATTTACCATGTCATTTATATAAATGACAAACAATAGTGGTCCCAAAATCGATCCTTGAGGGACCCCGTAAGAAATATACTGGTCATTTGATAATGTGTTGTTTATTTGCGTTACAATTCGCCGATCACTTTATAGATATTCTCTAAACCATTGAATGCTTGTATTACTAACACCTAACTTTACCAATTTATCTAACAATATATCGTGCACCACCGTATCAAAGGCTTTTCGTAAATCGACGAAAACTGCACCAATATAACAATGTTTATCCATTGCATCAAGCCAATCATCCGTGACCTTAATGAAAGCCGTTAACGTTGAACGTAGTCTTCTAAAACCAGACTGTTCTGATACTATTAAAGCTCTGTGTTTTAAATAATCAGACAACTGATTATGTATAACTCGTTCCAATAATTTTGAGACTACTGGTAGCAAAGAAATAGGTCGAAAATTATCTGGCTGACTCCTATCACCCTTTTTAAACAATGGAATCATTTTAGCTACTTTCCATCAGGCGGGTACTACTTTCTCAATAATAGACCTGTTGATTAAATAAGTAAGAGTTGGTGCAATCTCTTCTGCTGCCAATCGAAGTATACTAGACGATATTCCATCAATACCCGTTGACCGTTTATCTTTAAGTTTCCTAAATTCCAACAAAAACTTCATTTTGAGACACACATTTCAATTCAAATTCATTTTCAAATAATTTTTCTTCATTTACAAATAATCTACCTTGCTTTTTATATGGAATTAATTCAGACAGCGTCTGGCCTACTTTAGCAAAGAATGAATTAAATTCGCCAGCTAATTTCTCATTTTCTTCATAAACTGTTACATTTGAAGATTTTTTACCTGGGAACAACGTTTTCATTGTTTTCCACGCTTGAGCAGAATTACTTTGATCACTCGTTAACTTCTTAACATAATAATTTCTCTTTACTTTTCTAATTTCTCCTGTTACTTTGTTTTGTAATTGCCTATACTGACTCATCAAATCATCATCCTTCTCTTTGCAAGCTCGTAGTTTCAGCCTATCACGCTTTTTAACGAGTCTATGAATATGAGAATTCATCCAAGGGGAAGGCTGTTGCCGTACTCGCTTTTTTCTAATTGGCATGTGTTTATCAACCACTTGCATCAATAATTCTTCCCATCTGTACACAGCATCATCTAAACTGGGGGACTCTTCAACAGTTTGCCATGGTTGTTGAATAAGATCACGTCTAAAATCATCCATATTTATTTTATTCATATTTCTGTACTCAGTATACCGTGGCTCAGCTTTTTGACGATTCCATTTCCAAATCAAGTAACTCATGGAATGATCACTCAAGCCGACATGTTACATGTATTACTCCGGATGATTTCACATAACTAATGTTGTTTGTAACCATATGGTCTATCAAGGTTGCAGAGCTGTGAGTACGCCTAGTGGGTTCACATGAATTAACTTGTTCCATAGAATACACATTATTCACATTCATATATTTGACACGAGTAGAATTATATTTCATATCCATAATATCACAGTTTACGTCCCCCATAATTATTATATCAGCATTAAAGCTGTCCAGAAATTGAAGTAAGTTTTCATACAATTCTAAAACTTCTAATCTTGCACTTGGTGGTCTATACCAATTCACGAAGAATATGGGTTTTGATTTAAGTGGACATAATTTGATACAGATTGCTTCTAATTTGGATAGGGAAATATGTTCAATGACCTGAAACTCAATACTAGATTTTACATAAATCGCTATACGCCACCACCCATGCGGTCTCTGTCTTTACGAATAACTTTGTACATAGGGACAAAAACTTCTTTCTCTATAACACTGTCGTCTAATCTTGTTTCATTTAAAGCAAAAATATCTACATTATTTTCGTTTAGAAACAAACGAACCTCATCGATATTTTTCAACAAACTGGTGATATTCAAATGAGTAAACTTTAGACCCTTTTCAGACAACTGTTGATATTTGAGGACCCGACAATTATCATTAACATTTTCAAATTCATGAGAGATATTTATATCATTCACCGTGACCTGTTCAATTTCCTGATTTACTACTTCACTAAATGGTAGTATATCAAATATACATTTTGGGCGCAACCAATTCATAAAATGTTTTAACGGGTCATTGTAGATAATGTCGGAAATGTTAGCACACGATATGTGAATCCAATTATTACATCCTGTACATAAAAGAGCTTTTTGGTTTGATTTTACAGATTTTTGTCAACAGCTACAAGGATACAGTATCATGAATGAGAAATATGGGCTATGAGATATACAAAATAGCAATTGCAAAAGTAAAAAAAAAAAGAGAAAAAAAAACACACACACCAAACCCCACAAAATTACTAAACAAGTAAACTGTTCAAATGTCACACGATGAAAGGAGAATATTTGATATTTTATATATTTGATCATGAGTTCTAGAATATTCCATGTTATGTCACAAGTGAGATATTGCTGGAAAGGTCACTAAAGTTGAATTTTGCTCTATCTAATGATGGAGTTACTTTGATATATTCTAAAATGGCGCCTAGCTACTTTTGCAATACCAATTTCATTTGCACCATATTGTGAAGCACATAAGTAGTCAAAATGAACCAAGGGGGGGGGGGGGGGAGAGGGGTGGGCATGTTTCACTTAGGCTCCCGATCACATAGAGAGACAATTAGACACATAGAATAAGTATATGAAGAGCTTGCAACCAAAAGGCGCTAAATCCATTGAAAATGATGAAATTAGCGCCTTTTGGAAGCAAGCTCTTGATATATACCGAAATGGTTTAGACTTAAAAACAACAACAACGAGAGACCTGAAGTTCTGCTTTATGAGAAAGAGAAGGGAAGAAGGGATAAAAAAGAGAATATATAAGACAGATTAAGATGATGGGGGATGGGAAGAGAGGGAGAGTGAAGAGGAGAAAGCAGGAGGATTTATAATTTCAAACAGAATAATAATCATATTTGAAGCATAATGAACCATTTCTGTGCCACTTAGTCAATGGTGCATGCAGTTTACGTTACACCAATGAAAGGAAATATGACGTGGCACACTGTGGGTTAATTGCCTTTTAAGATTTATCAAACTTGATATTTCTTTGAAACTTGTGTCTCATGAATTCAATAGTTTTATGTATTTAAAGGAGAATTCAAAAATTTTGTTAGCAGGAAAATTTGTGTATATTTAACAGTAAGTGCAATGAGTTGACTGTTTTGTTGGGTAATTAATATGAAGAGAATTACTTTGGGTAAATATTTCAAACGATATCATTGGAAGAGGTCCAGGAAAAGCTCAAGATCGTGACAATGGTTATCAATGATTACTGAAGATTATGGAATAGGCTTTAGAATCTCTGCAATCTGATTGGTCAATTATTTAGCATGCATAGACTGATCCACATAGAGCCATGCGTCCGGTAAAATCCGAACCCATGACTCAAGCCGTGTGTATAGGTGTACTAGACGCATGGTGGGAAAAAAAGGTTGAATTTCATTGATTGACGAGCCAAATTTATAAAATAGAATTATAAGGCAAATGATGCACAGGCCTACTTTATGGGTTGGTGAGAATTGGATGTGGCGACTTTATCTTTGGAACTAATTAAACCCACGAGGGTTATGTGTGGGATTTAATCGGTTTTCAAAATTAAAACTGTCCTGTTCATCATTTTGTATTATTATGTACGGATGCAAGTAGGACATGTTTGATGGCATACCCTGATAACAGTTAACTTCACTTATTCTAATTCAGCAACCCTCTAATTTTGTAAAGGCCCCTCCCCTTTACGGAATTCCTAGATCCGACCCTGCGAATGTTGGAAGATTAATCGTAGGCCTCGCCGCGGGATACAAACTGTTCAGCTATCGTGAACACACAACTGCCTTTGACCGGAAGCATCAGTAAAGCAAAAGACTCTATTTCGACCATGGTTAAGGCAAATAAAGCCAACACTTAAGAACAATAATATTAAATTATCAATCATAGGGAATAAAAAAATGAATAAGTTAATCACATATGCAGACAGATAGTTAAGAAACAAAGAAATAAAGAAACTAATGAAAATTTGTGCAAAGGACAATATTTAAATACGTAATAGTTAGATCACTAAACAAGAGTATAATTCAATCTAATTCAGTTCGATTTCATTGTCAATTCCTGGATTTCGTTTTGTCACATTATACAACGGTATAATATAGGGCACATAATTTATACAAACAAAGATCATCAGTTGTAGATACATAAGACGGGTCTAGGGCAATTACCCCGGATCCTTCCCCTGGCCCTAATCCTAATCCTAATCCTGAACCTAATCTTAACCCTAACCCAAACTCCTAATCTTAAACCTGACCCTAACCCTAATCTGTACTCTAACCTTACGTCCACTAACCAGTATTTAGCCGGGGTAATTGGCCGGATACGACATAAGACATATCATATTCGACCCACTTTTTGTAGGAGATATATAGTACGCAACGTTATGATATTAATATCAATGTCACAGATACATGACACTGGAGGAAAATATAATGATAGAGTTTAACATCGTGGTTAGTGTGATATAATATAAATGAATAATTTTGTGTTGTAAATTAACCTATGTGTGTCAGATTGGGGTCTGTATAGATAGGGCAATCACCCCTTGGGCAATACTAGTACCCCGGACTCTTCCCCTGAACCTAATCCTAACCCAAACTCTAACCCTAAACCTGACCCTTACGGTATGCCACCCTAACCCTATGATCTTTGCTCTAAACTTATCACTAACCAGTATCTGACCGGGGGGGGGGGGGGGGGTAATTGCTAGGGGGTGGGGGTAAATTGCCCTGATTGGTTTCCATCAGAACGTTTATGAAACGGGTCCACTGAACTAGTAAAAGTTCAGTGAAACGGTGAATTGGGACCCTGGCCCGAGGACCAGTGATGTAAATCTTTACCAGCAGAGGGCGGCATTGAAAGAAATTGAAATTGTATTACAGGACACTGTACATACATTGTACATGGATCACGATAGGATCTAGGTACGGTAGGAGTGTTAATGCACCTTGCATGTTGTGTGGATGGACGTGCCTTTATCGACCGGCGACCGTCGGATTGGAGGAAGGGTGCAAAGACTCGACTGGCCTCACACACGTAAGTCTATTCTAACTGTAAATTTGATTAGAATATGGCAGATATGTCGGCTGCCGATATGTCTACAAAATATGATAATTCCGGGGCAGAAACTCCGCCATGTGGTGTCCACCACGGCTTTATGCTAACAAAGACTTGTAGGTGTGCAAAAGGTGTAGGCAAGTAACTGAGCTGTGTCAACTTTCCCCATGATCCCATACGATGTTTTCTATGTTTGCTGTGGAAAACTTCCCCCAGCTTCAGCTTCGCTTCTGGCGGAGAGCGAACCCGAAAAACATCTTAGAACAGAAGTGGTTTAGCTATTTCGTATACGCGGCATTGAACACTAAACAGTCCTTAGCATAGGCCCTTGACTGAGGTGTAACCAGGGAGGTGGTATACTTGGGTGACCCGCACCTCGTCATAGTTAATGTTTGCGCATATTTGAATCACATTTCGCCACTGAAATTCTTTGAAATCCAACTCACATACAGGAAAAATGCTGAAAATTCCAATGGAATCACAAACTCACTTATCGATATCGAAAATTAGCAGCTATCGTCGTCAAACGCGAACGATGCGAAGTAGCTGTGCGCTAAGGAAGGGGCCCGCAACTCGTCACCCGCGCTCCCATAGACAAAGCACGTAAAAGACGAGTGCGGGTGACCGTGATGCTCCCATAGACATACACGTAAAAGATGCGTGCGGGGACAGTGGTGATACTTATAACACGTAGGGTCCTATTCCGATTAAAATTTCCGATTTTCGCGAAAAACTGTTCGGTTTTCACCAAAATTTGCTTGGCCCTGCCAAGTTTCAAGCATACTGAACACAGTCCCGGGCATAAATTTTTGTTTAGTGCGCTTAAAACAATTTTAAGCGGGGTGACGGTATTCGGGCCCCTGACGAGGTGCGGGTACCTCGCTATACGTGGTCCACCTCCCTGCCCTGCTGGTGTAAATAGTATTATATTTTGGATCAAAAATTTGTCTGCCATTGATTGGATAAAAGAGCTTCACGTGATTATAGGTATTTTGAACTATTTTAGAATGTTGATGTGTTCGACACTCCATGAAGTACTATTTGCAAAATGACGTCACTTTTATGACGACATTTTGCAAATAGTATACTATTTGCAAAATGATGTCACAATCACCCTTCTTTACAATCAAGTGTACCCGTCCGGTCCCGAAGTTTGCAGCGGCCATACGATCGCTTGGATACATGCGACGGGCAACTCTAGCGGTGTCACGGCTACTACGTTTTTCAATTTCCGATCTCTCGCACTGTTGCGTATTGAAGGCGCTGCGCTGCCGCCGCAGTGCGGCTAAGCCTATATCATACATGTAATTTTCACTTTTTATTCAAATTTTTGATCCAAAATATAAAACAAATATACTTTGCCTTGTTTCGAGTTTCTTGTTAAAACTATGGGCCTCGGTGACTCCAAAATAGTACTATTAACTTCGGGGCTGCGCCCCTCAGTGAATAGTACTATTTTGGAGTCACCTCTGCCCATAGTTTTAACCAGAAACTCTCAAGGCCAAGTATATTTGTATACTATTAGTAGGCTATAGCAGTCCGGGAAACCCGCTCATGAGGACCGCTCCCGCGTACGAGGACTGCCCCGCCTCATGAGGACCGCCCCCACGCCTTATGAGGCCCCCTATTCACTTCTATTCATCTCACATCTGACGTATAAATTGTAGCAACTTTGCACGGTGATTTTTTGTTACACACACATGTCCACTATCCATGATGAAAAGAAGAAAAAATCCAGTCTGTTTTTTTTTTTCAAAAATCGAGTTTTAATCAACTGATGCAGAGCGCCCATCAAAACACAGGCGCCAGCGTGTTCGCACAATGCAAGACTGCCGCACCTAGCGGCCTGATCCGAGTTTTCTTCTTTTCATCATGGATAGTGGACATGTGTGTGTAACAAAAAATCACCGTGCAAAGTTGCGACAATTTATACGTCAGATGTGAGATGAATAAGAAGTGAATAGGGGGCCTCATATGAGGCGTTCCCCCCCGGGCCTCATGAGGCGTGGGGGCGGTCCTCATGAGGCGGGGCAGTCCTCGTACGAGGGAGCAGTCCACGTGAGCAGGTTTCCCGGACTGATAGCCGGCTATATTATATTCATTGCAAAAGTTATAATCACTGGTACATTGTAGGTACTGGTAGCGGTACAGTACCCTACTCTTGAGTGCATTCATGTCCAGATGATAGGTGTAACATATAGGTCTAGTCAAGAACTCTCTTTTTTTTTTTTTTGTTTGAGTGTTGTTGTTTTTTTCAATGTGAAAAAACTCAAGATAAAAACGTTCAAGATAAGAACTGCAAAGCACATTTTTCAGCCAGAGAGTAGTTGCCGACTGGAACAGATTGCCTCCGAGTGTTGAAGCTTCCTCGGTTAATAATTTCAAAGATTTATTAGATAGACATTGGAGCGGAGAAAAATTCAAAACCTCTGGATCTGCTCCTCAACGCACATTATAAAGCAACAACGTTGAAGATCATACAGTTGAGACCAGAATACTACAGGACCAGTCCTCTACTTCTGTATCAGATGTGATGTGGTGTGATGTGATCTCTGTGTCATTAAATCTTTGCATACAAAAGTGTAATTTCATAATTTTGTATATGTTGTGTACACAGCTGAGCTGAGGTTTTTTTTTTTTTTCTTAATTCCCATATTTCAGGACCAAGGCCATTTCCCGGAATCTACACTACAATATGAGGGTTAGCAGGTGAAAGTAATTCAACAGTGTCGATCCCCAAAAGTCATCAACCACACCAACGCAAGCTGCAGTGCTGATGAAGCCTTTGTACCCCATATACTGTATATTCACTGTGACATCACAGTAAAAACACACCTGCATTTACTACTCATCTGACAAGATCTTGCCGTGTCTGCATGAGGGGTTGTGCTTGTACGTCACATATGTACACATATAACTTCAGCCACTGTATACGATTGTAGTTTCATCCACAAGTGTGAGTTTGCTCTTATCTGAAGTTCCAGACCTCTTTTGACCAATAGTGACAAGAAGATATTTTGAATATTGTCAAGGATCCCGTCATGGCAGAAGAGAGCCAACTCGACGAGACACCTTCTCATTCACAGCAAAGGCCAGGCTCGACTTCCAAAGATGGGACTGGACACCCACTCGCGTGCAGCAGCTTATCTGATCACCAGTATCAACAGAGTCGTGCTGTTTTGAGATCTAGGAAGAAAACCCCGTCTGTGAGACTGCAGAAACTGCCTGTAATGGTGCTTAGCTCTCTTGTAACTACCCCCAGGAAGTCCCAACTGGGACCAACACACATTAAAGTCAGAGTGTCACCGGCTGCTGCACTGAGGGCGTTGCACGGTAATACCACAAAACGGCCTGCGCCAACTCCTGGTCCTGGTGTCGAAGGGGAGCCTGTGTTCGAGGTATCTGCCAGACATGTGGATGATTCACCCATGAGGATAGATGTTCGTAAGGAAATGCCCTCCAGTAAGAGAGTATCAAGGTTAGTACACGAGTAGACACTCTAACAAAGTCTGGCTTTATACAATTTTGTACGTACACGTGTAGAAAGATCAGTTGTTTTTAGGAATTTTGTGGATACTACATGTACACATGGCTATTATACATGAAAGGATGTTTGTATAATCTTGTATTAATGTACATTGTAAGGTCTTTCAAATAAAGAAAATATTTGTGAGGAGTTAGCATTGGACAGTTATTTGTAGCATGAACTATTTATGCTTTGCATTCATTTTTTACATGTCACATGTATGTGGAATGAAGAATACATGTACAAAGAGTATATCTTTTTGCTTTCCCACCTTCTTTCTCATTTGTTGGCAGACTTAGTCTTACAGGGGTGGTATTCTGAGGTCGTAATTAAGTCTGTAATTAACTTCGTGATTAAGTCGTGAAGTTAATAGGCCCTTAATCATGGGCAAAATCGGTATTCTGAGGACGTAATTAAGGTATGATTAAGTCCCCTGTAATTATCTTAGGTCCCTCCCATCTAATTGTTAGCTCACCTGAGCCAAAGGCTCAAGTGAGCTATTGCGATCGCCCTTCGTCCGGCGTCCGTCGTGCGTCGTCCGTCGTCCGTCGTCCGTCGTCCGTCGTGCGTCGTGCGTAAACTTTTTACATTTTCATCTTCTTCTTGAAAACCCCAGGACCGATTTTCATCAAACTTGGCAGGTAGCATCCCTAGGGGGTTAGGAACTCAATTTGTTAAAATGGGCACCATGCCCCACCCAGGGGGCCCCCAGGGGGGCCCAAACCCCCCAAAATTAAGGAATCTGTAAAAATCTTCTTCTCTAGAACCAGAAGTGATAGAGCTAAGTTAATACTATGAGTTAGTACATTGATGACTGTAGTTTCAAGTTTGTTCATGGCAGAATCAGGGGTGCCCCCCTTTGGGACCCAGGGGAGGGGGGTGGGGAAGGGTTCTAATGGGGCCTAAATTGTACATTTTCATCTTCTTCTTGAGAACCCCATGACCCATTTTCACCAAACTTGGCAGGTAGCATCCCTAGGGGGTTAAGAACTCAATTTGTTAAAATGGGCACCATGCCCCACCCAGGGGGCCCCAGGGGGGCCCAAACCCCCCAAAATGAAGGAATCCGCAAAAATCTTCTTCTCTAGAACCAGAAGTGATAGAGCTAAGTTAATACTATGAGTTAGTACATTGATGACTGTAGTTTCAAGTTTGTTCATGGCAGAATCAGGGGTGCCCCCTTGGGACCCAGGGGAGGGGGTGAGGAGGGGTCCTAATGGGGCCTAAATTGTACATTTTTATCTTCTTCTTGAGAACCCCATGACCCATTTTCACCAAACTTGGCAGGTAGCATCCCTGAGGGGTTAGGATCTCAATTTGTTAAAATGGGCACCATGCCACACCCAGGGGGCCCCCCAGGGGTCCCAAACCCCCCAAATGAAGGAATCTTTATAAATCTTCTCTAGAATCAAAAGTTATAGAGCTGAGATAATACTACAAGTTTGTTCATAGGAGATCCAGGGGTGCCCCTCTTGGGTAGGGGGGGGGGGGGGAGGGGGGGGGGGGTTGGAAGGGTCCAAATGGGGGCCTGAATTGTACATTTTCATCTTCTTCCTGAAAACCTCATGATGGATTTTTGTCAAACTTGGCAGGTAGCATCCCTAGAGGTCAATATCTCAATTTATCAAAATGGGCACCATGCCCCACCCAGAGGGCCCCAGGGGGCCCCAATCCCCCCAAATTAAGGAATCTTTAAAAAATGGGCCCTTGATATTGTACATTTTCATCTTCTACTTGAGAATGCCTGGTCAAATTTTGGTAGAGCTGTGAATGATTTAGATTAGTGACTGCGTGAAAGGTGAACTTGTGATACTCAGGTGAGCGCTAGACCCGCGGGTCTCTTGTTATTCCATCCAATCAGACGCGTTGTTAGAAGCCAAAATGATGATTACACGCGCAAATATGCCCTCAATGCGCGCTCCTGCATGCCCCCTGTAATTCAACCCAAGAGATCCGTGCGCACACTCCGGTATTTGATTACAACCCCTCACCTACGCACGCGAAGACCTCAACCTCTTTGCTCACATAAAATGACAAAATTCCTCGAAGATCGACTATATTTCTTTTTTTCTCTGAATTCTACGGATACCATGATAACAAGATTCAACCGCTCCTCGGTTACCGAAGACGGTAAGCATCGTTGTGGCCGAGAAAACACAATGTAATGCGTGATATCGGAGTAGTTAATGACACTCTTTGGTATCATTAAGTTTTCCATTAACTTTCATACTTAATTACACCCTCAGAATACCGATTCGTAATTAACTCTGTGATTAAGTCCTCTCAGAGGTGCACGCGCATTGATACGTGCAAACGCGTAGGTCCTTCCCGCCAAAACGCTTGTTGCTATGGTAGTTAATATACCCCCTACTTAATCATGCTCTCAGAATACCAATTCGGTAATTAAGTGCTAATCAGACACTTAATTAGCTCTCAGAATACGGCCCCAGGTATCAATTTGTTTCACAGAGGAGAACACATTTTGCTTTAATCCTTTAGTGAGAAAAGATTTTGTACATAATGACCTTATGGCTCTTGGGAAGGTATAGCAATATTGCTCTCATTTTGGCAACTTTCTAAATGATTTCAAAAACCTGTGCTGCATGTTTATTTTTGTAAATTGTCAGTTACATTTATCTGAAAGCCTGTTAAGACTTTACTTAACTTTACTTTACGGAAGTCATTCTTGCGTACTTTCATTGACCTTTAACCTCTTTCAAATAACGTGATTCTATATAAAAACAAACAAAAAATAGTTATAGGCATAAAACTAAATGGACAGGTGTTTTAGGTAGTAATAAGATGGGATTTTTGGCATTTCAGTTGCTAATGGGTTAATGGAGATAAAAATTCTTCATAAAACTTCATAAGAATAGTGATATTCTACGAGATTAACTGAAGTGTTCATTGCAGTGTATCTATTCTTGCTCATCATGTAAGTGTCTTCCTCCTTCACCACTGCAGCCGTGGCCTGAGACATGATCACAGCTACTCCTACGGCTCGCACCAGGGCCTGCAGCCGCCCGGTGCCATGATAACCAAGGACATGAGTTTGCAGATCACCGACCTGCGTCGCAAGCTGAAGATCACCCAGCAGAAGATGAGACGGGCTCGCCAGGCCCTGGAGCGGGAGAGGCAGATGCACAACGAGACGCAGCAGACTCTCCAGGCTCTTATGGACAGCATCCAGTTTCAAGCAGTGTCATGATGATACAGCTCTTGCGCTTCCTCCTCCTTAACTGTATGCGAAGTGCTGAAGAGCAGCAGTGCTGTGTGGAAACCTTGATGTTAGTTCTGGAGGACGCCACCTCCATTGGCTCAGAGGATGCCCCTGGATAATTTGTAAACTATTTCCAAGGTGAAAGAGAATGTTGAAATTTCGGGGTTTGGGTATGTGTTCCAAGTTCAGTGTGACACTGCTGGCAACCAGGGACAGCCTGGTGGTAGTGTGGCTGCCAGGAAAGGAATAAATGACAGGTTTCAGTCCCATGGTTCCTATTTTCCAACATGTTCGTTAAATCACAGATCAGCAATTGCGATCTTAAATTTCTTTTGTTAGAGGGAGACAAATTGAAAAAAAATCACTATTTCCAAGGTGTTTGGAAAAAAATATGTGCCACAGCTTACAGCAAAAGATGTGACAGGTGCAAGAAGAGTGTGATGTGTATTATGTTTTAAAGGGGAAGTCCAGTCCAAGTATAAGTTAGTCTGATAAGAAAGAGTAAGATATTATGAGTTCAGTGGTAAAATTTTGATCTAAATTGGGTGAAAAATAAGAAAGTCATAACACTTTTAAGTTTCACTCATTTTTCACTTTCAAACTCAATTATGCCTGAGGCTCCAATCCTGGTATAACTGATCACTATTCTGAAGTTATTTAACCAGGAGTAGCATCATGTTTCAGGCTTCAATGACAGAAGCAATGAATTTTCATCATTTTTCTTTTTTTTTTACATGATCACTGCAAATTCGTGAGGGTATGACATGGTTAAGTCACTCATTTGCATATATTCATACCCACTGTACAAGAACTGTTTTGGAGAAATGAGCAAAATTTCAGAATTTCATAGCTTCCTTATTTTTCATCCCATTCCAGTCAGATATCTACGGTGAACTCGTTGACTCTTTTATTAGACTGACTTACAGTATATTTAGACTGGATTTCCCCTTTAAAAGTAGCCAGTGGTTGGACCTAAGGATGCCTTCGCAAGTAGAAGAATGTCTTTGACGCGAGGACGTACATTTTGTAGGTAGCGTGAGCCATGTACAATGTGTGCATGTAATATACGCAGATGTACAATTTGTAAAGCATAAAATGAGTGTTGTTGACTCAGCCAAAGACACTTATGATGTAGTGAATCCTTGCAAGTTTGTTCCATCATGGATGGGAAGCATCTTAACAGAGATTTGCAAGCAAGTCAAAGAAATTTTGGAATGCAATGCTGTATCGTGAGTTACAGGTAATTTTGTATCGTCATTGTTTTCCACTGATATCTGCAGTGGCGAATCCAGGGAGGACCGCACCAGGCGCACGCCCCCCCCCTTTATTTTTGTTGAAACAAAATTAATTTAAAGGGGATGGCTAGTAACCGATCAGTGGGAATCAGTGGGAATGCTGAGGGATGATTGTTCCAATCCTTGTGGGATTCATTTAAGAGCACATTATATATCTACTGTTGTGTGAAAATTATTTGCTTCAAAACGGTCTCATATTCAAGTAATGTGCAGATTAATGCCCCGTCACTGACCAGGGACGCTTACCTGGAAACATTAAACTGCACATTACTTGAATATGAGACCATTCTGCAGCAAATAGTTTTCACACAAGAATATATATAATGTACTCTTAAATGAATCCCACAAGGATTGGAACAATCATCCCTCAGCAATCCCACTGATTCCCACTGATCAGTTACCAGCCATCCCCTTTAAAGAATAAAATGGGGGAGGGTTGCATGCACCCCCCTTTAATTTTGTAAACGCGCCCCCTCATTACAAAATTCATGGATCCGCCTCTGTATCTTGGTTTCGTAAATCCTATCTTCACACTTGTTACAGGTTATATTTAAGTATTTTTTTTTTGCGCTTGTCCGGGTAAGATGAGTTTCGTGTGTTTTTAGTTCTGCAGAATCAAGACATCAATTACTGAACCATATGGCAAGCAGAAATATTTGCATGCTTTTATTTTCGTGCTAGTTTCTGGTCGCACCAAATGCGAGAAAATTACAACACTGCAAAAAATTTCCACTTTTGCAGTATCTCCCTGATGCAATACGTGGACCTACAATTGTATTTTACCTCTTGTCCCTTAATGTAAAATTGTCACGTGCAACCTTTTGGTTTTGTGATGCACCGTCTAGGAATGTATTTGAAATATTGTTTCAAAGCACCGTCCAAGGTCACATGCTGAGGGCAAGTTGTTGAAGGTCATTATTTTATCCTGCAGTACATGTACCTAAGTACTGTTAATCTTCAAGACTGTTCTGGCTTTTACTGTCCCAGTACAGTGTAGGTTGGGTCTTGCTATCCATATAACAATATCTTAAATTTCCCTATTGCTGTAATTTATTTGTGTTCACTGTAATTGATATCATTTGTCGAAAATACTCACAATATTACAAGTACTTCTTTACAATTGTACGTCAGCTTCACATTCTACCACAATTATGTGTATATTTTACGTACATGCCTTTGATTTCATTTATTAATTTCTCATAAAAATTTAGCATTACGTACCCTCAATAGGTACAGTCCGTAGGGCACAATCTGGCAATTGCATTGCTTTCTTGAAATATGCTTGTACTATTCAGTTTGCTCTTTTTTTTTTTTTGGAGCTATTTAAATGCAATTCCCCAAAAGGTTTAAGTTGACTTATAACAAATAGTTCAATTTGTAGTTAACACGATTTCAGTGAATGGAAGTATACACTGTGAGTATTAGTTGTAAACACCAAAATTAATGCTAATCAGCTAGGGTACAGACATGTAAACATAGAGAACAATTTCTTCCCCTGTGAATGCAGTGTAGATGCAATGCACACTATCAACTTTGTGTATCTATGTGCATTCAATTTCTTCTAACAGAAAGGAATATAAAAACGTGAAATTTCCAGACAAGAAAGCTTAACCACATTAGCTCGAAGTTGTACAGACACACACACACACACACACACACACAATAAATGTAGACAAACAGGGCTTGACATAAACTTTTTTCTCAAGTGGCCTGTTTGGGCCACTAGAGGTACCAATTTGGCCAACACAAGATGGCCTTTTTAGAAATTTGGTGGCCTGACATCAAATTTTATTTGACCCGACCACTGCATTGTAATATTGAGCCCTGCAAAAATACATTCTGTATAATTCAAAATGTGATATAAAAAGGCAAGAAATTATATTCCCATTTCTAGGAAAAGGGAGAATAAACTTATCAAAATAATTCCCTATTTTGAGCAGGAACAAGAGAGTTATTTTCCATGATACAGTTGACTCCCATTGTGATGAAGTCCTAGACAGAACAATAAAGTACAAAACGTGTACACGTACAACATTGTACATGTGAGTAGATGGTAATTTCGGGACCTGAAGTTTTACTTTATTGTAACAAGAGTTAACTAGTAACCATGTTCATTATGATGAGAGTGCGCTGTTTGTAGCAATGCCTGTGGAATACAATGAACTCTCAGTTTCAAGAAGTTGATTGAATTCCAAACATACATACACGTACCTACATACATACATTTATACACATAGGTATCTAGAAGTAAAACACAGGAAGGGTGGATCCAGGAATTCTGTAAAGGGTGGATGGGTGGGGGGGGGGGGGGGGGGGGGGGAGGCGCTTTTACAAAATTAAAGAGGGGCGCACGCACGCACCCCCTCCATCTTTTCTTCTTATTTCTTTTGTTTTAACAATAAAAAAAATAAAGGGGGTGTGCCCAGTGCACCCCTGCCTGGATCCACTACTACACAATGTGACAAGGCCTAATGATGAAACAGTTTGCCATTTCACAGTCAAAGGATCATGGCTGTTACTCTTTACTGGTGGAATGTACTTTGGTAATTTTTGCTTATATTTTTAGATGTTCTTTTTCTCTAATTTTGTGGCAATTGTTCCGACTAAAATTTGTTTGTTTTTGTTTGTGATTTGTTTGGTAAATGAAGGGAGTTTTTATCCCTTGAGCTTTTTGTTTTGTTATTGTTGACAGAATTCATACTTTAAAAAATATGTTTATGGGAAGTGAATAAAAGCATATGTACATATGGCGAAATCACTTTGTCGTTTCGATATGTAATGTTATTTTATAAAGTTGCAGAAAATACTGGGCTTTCTTGAAGAGTTCGGCCGTAATCTGGCAGAACTCCCTAAGTCGATTTTGGTCGATTTTCAGGTTTTGAGTGTTTTGTGTGTTTTTTCTCATGCTCTTTCAAGTGGGCCAAAAAATAAGTTGTGAATCGGTACAGAAAGTTATTTTTAGAAAGTAATTTTGGCAAAATTCCTGAGGAGAGAGGGCGATTAATCTGGCAGAACTGCGTAAGTCGAGATTCGAAATGAATTTTCCGATGTTAATCAGGCAGAACTGCGTAAGTCGACTTACGACAACGCTTGGACCAAGATGTTCCTGCATCCCGCACGGACATGGTATATCTTAACACGCGCGTGCGCGACCTTGGTAGTGACGAACGCGCTGCGCGTTCAGGCTAGCAGTGCCTAGCTAGCTAGCTAGACACGTCGTACGGCTACGTGTATTGTACACGACGACAGTCACGCTAAAGCAATAACCCTCGTTACTCTTGGGGGAAATTGCCACTTTCTTTCCCTTCATAGACTGGTAGGCTTCAAAACAGGTCAATATGCGGTATGCCTTACTATTAAGTTTTGCTACAATCTAATGCTTTTTAAGCCTAGAGCATTTCTAGATCTAACAAACGTTATAGTTTGCATCTTGTCTGACATCACGCTCCAGTCAACTTTAGGCCTACTTAGTACTGCTGCAGCACTTGTCCATTGTTAGTGTACGTGAAATCAATGTACTGTGCGGTAGCGTAGGTCACGCGAACAACAATATCTGTAATCCATTGACCATAGCTTCTTATTTTGTTTTTCATTGTAACAAGCGGTTAGTGGGCTTGGATCTATGGGATTGATCTCGAGAAGTTTAATGAATATCTGGGATACCGTCCATAACGATGGCATTTTCGATCCAATCCTACAGACGTCAGAAATTGACCAATACTAACACTTTTACAGTTTACTTTTTAATACGGGTACCGTACCGGTACTCTCAGTAGAGTTGTACAGTAGGGGCCTACTAGACTACTGGGGCCTACCGTTACTTACCTTAGGCTGAATCGCCGGTTATTCTGTCTTTACTCAGTTTTCTATTTTTCTAGATTTGATTCGGCCAGACATTCTTGAAATCTGTAATATGAAGAATCTAGAATCTACAGGTTAAACGCTAAATTATAAACATTTAGCCCTAGAAATAGATCTGAAACTTAGATTTAGATCCGTGTTCTATACATTACTAGATACTAGTACTACTAGACATTATAGGCTATAGACTTTATAGTCTTGAATACCGTTAGTCATTATAGATAGGCAGGTTAGGCTTTACGTTGTTCTTAGATCTACTACAGCTGTATAACATTAGTACCTTCTAGGCCTAGATCCCCAATAAACAGTCTAGCTGTAGATTTAGCCCCTATCTGGATATAGAGTCTAGATCTAGAGTCTAGACTAGAAAATCTAGAAACTCATTTTCATTGATCTACTAGTCTGTTATAATGACGCCCCAAAATAGACGTCTGGATGTTACATAGACCTAGACAATCGAGTAGACAGAGTTCGAGAGTTCTCGTACGTTTTTAATAGGCCTGCGTAGATAGTAACGGTTAGAACACTACTACCCTAACGTTAGTACTGTAGTGACAATAAGGCCTAACTGTTACAGTAGGAGTCGACACAAACGAGAACTAGGGTCTATTTTTTTATTTTCTAATAAAGCTGTAAATAAACTTTTAGTCAGGCCTAGCTCCTAGTATTCTTTAGTTTAAATAGAGTTTAGGCCTTCAGCCAAAAGGGTCTAGGCTTACTCTTACTTTGGGCATAGAGTAGGAATACTAGGATAATGATGAGATCAGTAGGCCTATCGTATGCAGATTCCTACGTACCGCTCTACTAGTCTCTAGATGTCTAGTGTATCGTTAGGACTGAATAGACTACGGTCTAGACGGTCTACAGTGTAGTACCTGTAGGCTGTAGTCTTGATGACTTTGAACAATATAACTTAACATCTAGAACCTAGTCTAATATTATTCTTAATCCAAATGCAATGCTTCATGAGATCGACAATAACCCAAGCAGCAGCCAGGCTTTTGATGTAGCAGTACTTCTTGTGCCGCTAAATAATACTGAAACATGAACACAGACTGACAACATTTGGGGAAAGCAAGTTATTTTCCACATACAAATGAATGGATAAAATGAAATTAAATGTGAATCAATAATGATGACTTTATACAATACAAATATTTCAAAAAAAAATTGTACTCGATCTAAAATATTCATTGTTTTGACACTGCATCCGCTGAATAGTGAGAGGATGGATGGTAAAATACGATAGACAACCCGCAGAAAATAGACCGAGATACGTAGTTCTGGTTGATAAACCACGTGTTTATCAGCCAGAACTGCGTATCTCTTGGAGATACGCAGTTCTGGCTGATAAGCACGTGGTTGACCACGAAAAGAGATACGTAGTTCTGCCTGATGAAACACGTGCTTATCAGGCAGAACTGCGTAACTCCTAGAGATACGCAGTTCTGCCTGAAAAACCCCCCGCATGGCCGAAAACTTACGCAGTTCTGGCTGATCAACCCGGGCACGTGACCAGAGATACGCAGTTCTGCCAGATTACGATCGCAAAAATTTGGCGACGATTAATCTGGCAGAACTGCGTAAGTTTTTTAAATTGGTAATTTTTACTACTTAAAAAGGTCAAATTGTCATTTTTTTGCTGGAAATAAATTCTTTAGACCAATTATGACCGAGAAAAGAGGAAAAATGCAACTCATCGTATCTCAGTTTAGAAAGGTGTAACATTGAATCTTTAAACCCGATTTCTGGCGTAATGTGTAAAAGGAGATACGCAGTTCTGCCAGATTACGGCCGAGTTCTTACAGGTAGTTCTTTGGGGGGAAAAAAATGTTTCCCTTTGTTTGTATTGAATTGAGTTCAATAGTTAGGTAAGTGTCATTTGTGGCTATACATGTAAATGTCTTAAGTTATTCCATGTCCCAGTTTCATGTAATCGTGTACCTCAAAGGATTTTTTTCCTTTTTAATTTTTAAATGGCAACATTCTAACCTTCTATCATGTTGCCTTGTATGAAAAGCAAAAATAAAAGAAGTAGAACAGTGCAAATTTGGGGAAATGTCAGGCTGGGACATCAAATAGAAATGAGAGTTAGCAATTTGAAAAAAAAAAAAATGTCATGTAGGTGTTAAGCATCTTTCCATTAATTTTGTGCACAAAATTTCACTTGGTGAACCATATTTCAAAATGTGTAGGCACAGACATAATTTTTCCAATGGAGAGGACACATGGAACATATTACAAGATGTACTGCATTTCAATTACATGTAAAACTATTTATCGAGAGCAGGTCCTGAAGAAAATTGGCAATTTTTTGTAAACTAACCGAATGGAGAGTTGCTCATCACCACCAGATAAATCAGATTCTGTCAGTTTCTCCTATACTCTAGAAAGTTTAATACGTTGTATTCATAGCTTTTATTTTTGTATACTAGTTTCTTTCCTCACATTTTCTCTGGTCTACTCATATTTTTCTTTTCTCATACAAAGGGACATATTAGTTTGGATGGAATCTCCATTTTTCTGGCTTTATATTAAAGGGAAGAGCATTTGTGCCGTAATTATGTTTGAATCTTGTAAAATCTCTTTTGCCTTTATGAGAACTAATGAAATTCGCCGCTTTATAGTGACCATCAAGTCTTGATGGAAATATTTCGAGTGCTCGGAAAGCATGACAGGTTTTATAGCAATTTTCTTTTTTTCTTTAATTGTTCTCACGTGTCCTCTAAAATTCCATTAATGCATCCATTGTCATATCTAGGTTAGGCCTAAGTGGTAGCGAAGGATGCCACGACAACCTAGAAATTCCATTTATATCGTCGCATATTACCAGTTCAAGCGTCATGATCCTAATTATTGTTTGTGGTTTCAAACTATTTTTTATCCCTAATTGCTTCGCGATTACGTAGGTGTAAGTCTAAGAAAGCGAAAAAAGGGGTACGCCTAGAGTTCAATTTTGATGTGAATTGGACTTAATCATGGACGAGCAATTAATTTATTGAAGCCATACGGCATTGAAGGAGGCTCTTCATAGTTGGCTCAAGAAAGTTGGAGTATTCTATATCTTCTCTTCTTTCTGAACTTAGGTTGACATAAAGTGCAGTTTTTATTATTTGTATAATTATGTTTATCATCATTCTTATCGTCATATGCATTGTTGTCATCATAATTGTTCACTATGGCATCGTCAAGAAAGAAAGAAATTTACATCATGGAGGATTATGATATAACTCTACGCAATGTTTAAGAAAAAAGAAGCTGTACACTGGAAGACAATTAAGGATTTTAATAACGCAGTTATCTTAAAAGAAAAGTCACTATGGTCTAGCTCTATCTACGGATAACCTAAAGTGTATAACTTTTTAGCTTTTGATTGAAACTTCCACCGTTTGGTTCTTAAGTTTGTTCTTTCTATTTCTGCCTATCTTACTGTGAACTGGAATTAAGTTAAGAGTATTTCAAAGTCAGGCAGCCCGTGTTGATATAGGTGTTCTTGAAACCTATCTGTGTGTAGTCTAAGATTCTTTGCACTATCAATTACTGCAATATCGTATCGGACGGTGATTGAAAGTGCAAAGAATCTTAAATGTAGGTTTGGGTGCACTAACACGAGCTGACTTTACAGTTTAGAATACGCTAACTTAATTCCACACAATGTTAATTGAGATTGGCAGAAACAGAATGAGCAAAGTAAGGCAAACGAAATGGTGGAGGTTTTGATCAAAAGTTTAAAAGCAAACTTCAAGATGGACGATCGTAATCTTTTTTGTTGCTTTTTGCTTAAATTTCCGCATTATTCAATCATTGTCTTCTTTTACACTTATGCGCTCTATAGTTTTTTTTTTTCCGTTGGAAATTTTACTTTCACTACTATTGCGTCTAATAGCTTCCTATATATCGTATTACTTTGCTTTTTCGTCAGAGGTTGTCTATTCATGCACAGCTTTTAGTGCATTGCAGAGTAAGCAAAGATAATAATTTTGTTCAGTAGTCCTCCCTTTAGCAGCTCTTAGTCTCCGACACACACACACCCTCTCTCGCTCTCTCTCTCTCTCTCTTTCTATTATCTTTGTCTTCTCTCTCACTCTTAGTCTCTTCTATGTCTCTCCCTCTACATCTACATCTTTCTCATATACCACACTCTTTATCTCTCTATTCGGTTGCGCCATGCCCATTTACTACCAACATTTCACGCATTGTCTAGATCATTGTCATCAGTTTACCACGTGTAGTCGTGACGTAGACGTCGCGTGGCACGTGCGGGTTAGTTTTCCGATTTAAGGGTTGCGCAGACATCCTTTAAGACATTAACTGACTCGGCCAGCTTCGCTTATAACCGAGGACGACTTTTCTGGATTCTGGCCCTTTACTCGATAACAAAAACGTTTTCGTTCCGCGCCTTTTGATAGTAGAGAGGATGGTTTCTTGCTATAGCTCCAGAATGAAGGGCAGTATCTGGTTTGCCGTCGTCGCTTTGTCTATGGAATTGCTCCGCTTCGTGTCCGTGAACGTGCCCCACGTAGTTGCCGAAATGCCGAATTCGGGTATGGTGATCGTTCTTCATTGAAATATTTCTACTGCTTAGCTGTCTTTTCTCTTAGCGAACCTGGTAGTAATACTTACATGTCGAATTGTTGAATAATTATTTTTGAAGTATACACAGACAAGAGATATATGACAGTAGAGACTTGTAAATCTAATAACAATAGGACATCTTAGTTTAATATGTGAATGTTTCGTGCCATTGTTAATCAGTGCCTTAATAATTCATGCGGGGTGTATGCAGTGTCAGAATTTATCGTACAATGTATAATACTCAACGGAGAGGGAGAGACGAGAAAACCCGCGAAGATTAGCATATCGCCCCCAACTAAAACCCAAAGTATTACAAGTAAACATTGTGTTCTTTTTGTTTTCTTATCCCATTTTCTTGGTAACTTAAACCGGATGTAACACTTTTATCAAAAGAGTAATTAATTCGCGTCTAAGGCTATAGCTTCAAGACACCGTGCCTAAGATGACTTCAACAAATAGAATATGAGATGAAAAAAAAAAAGTTTCATCACAATTTGGCCTATGTAACATCGTAATTATTAAGAGGGGTGATGCTCTCATCAACTTCCAACTTTCTTCGATTAGAATTTTTTTTTTGTCAACTTTCTTTCAATCATTTGTGCCAAATTGTACAAGTCTTAGTTCGGACGGGCTCGTCAGTGTATGTTGCAAAACAACACTTTCCTCTCTCTTTATGGTCACCATTGGTGTGACATTTCCTCACAATACAAATCAGAAATGAATGATGTCTTCTCTGCTTCATATCAAAAAGGAAATAAATATATCATCTCGCTTAATTTGAATTATTGTTGCTACTATTCCTGACCCATGAAAACATGGGAAAGAACGAAACTATATACTAATCATTAGATTCTCATGTTTTCATTTTATTTGGATGAAAATCCCTTTCTTCCATATACAGATGCACAATTTGCTTGTTTGGGTAACCACAGCGAGCCCGAGTCGTACCTAGATACGACGTGTCCCATTCGCATTCCGGTGGCTTTCTCTTGCGATATGCATCCGCGAGATCGCCCTTGTAAGTGTGATGCCGTATGTATCATTTATGAGGACTGCTGTCCCGACTACGACGGACAGAACAGCGATGGCGGCGAAGAGACGGCGTCCGGTGATCTCCCTGCGAGCCGCATACCAAACCCGGACAAAAGTTTCTCCCCCTTTTGGTCTTGCGTCCTTGTCCTTTCTACGAAATACGAATTTAAGTATTTTCTCATAGATCGTTGTCCCGCTCGATCACCGCTTGACAGTCCGTTACGACGTCATTGTGAAAATCCTCCGAGTTCAAACGAAAATGACAACGATGGTGATGGTGGGAACGAATATGATGAGAATGATATTTTCCTCACGCCCGTTGCTGTGGAAAATGTTGGACATTTCAGGAATATCTTCTGTGCTATGTGCCACGGTTTCCCGCTCACAAGCGTACTCCTCTGGAGCTGGCAATGGGGATGCATGCAGGGAACGTCTCTTTCTGATACCTCGGATCTTGATGAAGCAAGTCGAAACTTCGCTTGTTATGCAACGTTTTCCGCCCCGGAGAATGTCCCCGCAAGGGGATGCATTGTTACTGACATCACCACATGTTCTCCAGACTCCCTGTCCGATGCCATCTTTGCCGAGGACTGTCCTCCCTATCTTGCACCTGTCAGAGCTGGAGGAATCCTATACCACAATATCCATTGTGCCTACTGCAACGGAATTGATGTCTGCAGCGAGTACAGGAGCTTGTGTTTGTCGTATTATGCATTCACTACGGCTGGGTCTCTTGGTATGACGTCTATAGCTGAGTTTTTCCTCTTCAGTCCGAATGATGGCATCTTCGAGGAAGCTTCAGTAAGCTCGTGCTCCGTTAATGAAGTGTTTGATCCCCTAACCAGAAAGTGTCAGACCATTTACTGCTTTCCGGGGTTTTCCTTCAACAGCACGACTGAACAGTGCGAGTTGCTGGCGTCGGTCGGAGTTGCTAGAGCTTGCTTGACGGCGCAATTTCAAAAGGGAAATAATGACTTAACCCTCCTGGAGTCTACAGAATCCCCACTTGTGACTTCCGTCAATAACGTCATCACATTGTTGCAAATGGAAGATCTGGTCATCGCAGGTTCATCTGCAATACTGTCAAATCTGTCGTGTTGGAGTGATGGTGGCGATGACGGACTGTATGACGAATGTCCACTTGGATATGCAGATAAAACGTGTAAGATTTGTTTTGATTATGACGTCAATTCCACGGCAGTGGTGGCCAAAGACTTCCAGAACATTCCACCTACCCACGTGGGAGGAAGCGAGGAATGGTGTGTTAGTTCCGTAGTAGGAGACTCGCTGGGAAACTACTCCATATCAGAGGTTATTATTATGGTTCCCGTAGGCTGGGGCTGCATCCAGCCATCAAACGTGTCATCTGTAAACGACGCTCCGTTCCCTCCCTTCCAATTGCATCTGACGAGACAAGACAAAGGTGTTTCCATGGTTTCCGCGGATCTGGAAGAGTCATGTTCAGACGTTGTGGTCCTTCCGTGTGACACGTTCTTGATAGCAGAGGCAGGGGATTTTAAAACAGAAATGGCAGTTGGGTCGGACGGTGAGCTTGTATTAGTCATTAATGGAAATAAACTGCAAGCAAATAAATTCTCTCTCATGTCTGACGGTTCCGCAGCGTACTGTCTGCAGGAAACTTCGTCAGAGGTCGTGTTTTCACTTCCAAGTGGACTTTTGATTTTGAGTCTCGTTGGTACAATTTTGTCCATGTTTTCTCTAGTTGTCATCATTGCTACTTATGCAACGTTTTCTCAACTGAGAAACATAGCTGGAAAGTCTGTTTTGTCTCTCTCCTTGTCTCTTCTCATCATATTCATCCTGGTATCTTTGAATGATGTCGCTGCCGGAGACGCGTCATTCTGCAAAGCAATGGCAGCCGCGTCTCACTTCTTCTGGCTCACCGTGTTCTTCTGGATGAACGTCCTGGCTGTCGACCTCAGCCGAACATTTGGCTCTCGAGCAAAGATGAGAGTAGGGAATACCTCTCAGATCTACTTCGTCTGGTACTCTGTATACGCCTGGGGGACTCCGGCGGTCATTGTCGCTGCCTGCCTCGCCATTGATCTCTGCGACTGCACAGCTCTGGACTTTACTTACGGCGGTGATGAAATGTGCTGGATGACCCGGGGAGACCAGACTCTGTACAGCTTCGGTGTTCCAATGGGGGCGCTGATAATTCTTAACGCCATTCTGTTTGTGGACACCATCTTTGGTATTAGTCGTACCAAAAGGGCGATGAGGATTGCACAGAAAGAAAAGCTGGACCTCAAAACTGCCACAGAGGATTTGTTATTCTCTATAAAGGTAAGTTTTTTCCACTGTTTTTACTTTAAAGTCTGAAATATAATCCGAAAATGGCATGTGAGACAGAGATTTACTATTGTATCAGGTAGCATGCTAACAGAAAGCCAACTATTTTTTTATCCAGGATTTAGTTTATCTGTTGGAATGAGATTAAGCGGATTAAGTACTAGTGATAACTCGTATTCAGTCAAATTCAATTCAATTCAAATGAAATTTACTTCCAATAACACACGTTTGTTATCGATACAGCTTCAAGACAACAAAACGTTAAATGTATTACAACAAAAATGTGCACATACTTATGGAACTAATATTATTGTTCAAAATAATCGCTATTTGAAAGATCAACATAACATCACGCCCAAACAATGTCTCCCTTAACACAGATACGTAAATTATCTCGCATTACCTGGGGGATTATAATGGTAAGGCCATCTAGTCGAGTATAGTGCCAATCCTACAGCGACTGTACCCATTGCAAATAATATCAATTAGTTATTATCATTCTAATAAAAATTATGTCTGACGATCGTATCGACACAAGTCGACTTTCACATGCAAAGTTTATGATAAGACAAATAGACCGGGGCCCAGAGCATTTATTCAGCTGAAAAGGGTCACAATTTTTGATGGTCTCATCAAATAAGGATGTGGCCAAGGGTCAATAAAATGAATTGCTGGCAAGTCACATCCTGTTCCGTAAGCCATGGGCGACAAAAAGGGACCCCGAAAAATGGATTTATTCAGCCGAAGGGGGTCACGGACAAAAGTTGGTGGATATTGTTCCTTTGGGTGTACTTATCATGAAAACAGCAATGCCAGCTATTCTATCCTGTACGGGGCCCCAGACAGTAGCCCCAAAGGGCCCCACAAATATGGTGTTATTCAGCTGAATAGGGTCACGGCTAATTTCTTTTGCAATGGAAGTAGTTCCCATCAGAGATATCCAAAACACCAATGCCAGCTATTTTATCCTGTACGGGGCCCCAGACAGTAGCCCTAAAAGGGCCCCACCCCCATAGGCCCTACGTACAAACACACACAAACATTGATTTTATTCAGTTGAAAAGAGTCACGGCTAATTTCTTTTGCAATGGAACTAGTTCCCATCAGAGATATACAAAACACCAATGCCAGCTATTGTATCCTTTACGAGGCCCCAGACAGTAGCCCCAAAGTGCCCCACCCCATAGGCCATACGTAGGCCTACAAACACACACAAACATTGATTTTATTCGTGCAGCTGAGAAGAATCACGGCTAATTTCTTTTGCAATGGAAGTAGTACCCATCAGAGATGTCAAAAACACCAAAGCTAGCTATCTTATCCAGTACGGGGCCCCTGGACAGTAGCCCCAATGGACCCCCCCCCCCCCCGGCACACACACACACACAACACACACGCACACACACATACACACACACATTAGTTTCATTCAGCTAAAAAGGGTCACGGCCGGCTAATTTCTTTTGCAATGGAAGTAGAACCCATCAGAGATATCCAAAATACCAAAGCCAGTTATTTCATCCTGCACGGGGCCCCAGACAGTAGCCCAAAATGCCCCCCCCCCCCCCACACACACACACATTGATTTTATTCAGTTGAGAAGGGTCACGGCTAATTTCTTTTGCAATTTAAGTGGTACTCATCAGAGATATCCAAAACACCAAAGCCAGCTATTATCCTGTGCGGGGCCCCAGACAGTAGCCCCAAAGTACCCCCCCCCCCCCCCACACACACACACACACACTCATTAGTTTAATTCAGCTGAAAAGGGTCACGGCTATAATTTCTTGTGCAATGGAAGTTGTACCCATCAGAGATATCCAAAATACCAAAGCCAGCTATTTTATCCTGCACGGGGCCCCAGTCAGTAGCCCCAAATTTCTCTCCCCCCCCCCCCCCCCTCCACACACACACACATTGATTTTATTCAGCTGAAAAGGGTCATGGCTACTTTGTTTTGCAATCGGAAGTAGTAGGCATACTCTTCAGAGATATCCAAAACACTGAAGCCAGTTATTTTATCCTGTACGGGGCCCCAGACAGTAGCCCTAAAGTGCACCCCTACACACACACACACACAACACACACACACACGCACACACATTAGTTTCATTCAGTCAAAAAGGGTCACGGCTAATTTCTTTTGCAATGGAAGTAGTACCCATCAGAGATATCCAAAATACCAAAGCTACTTTTTCTATCCTGCACGGGGCCCCAGGCAGTATAGCCCAAACACGGGTAATTTCTTTTGCACTGGAAGAAGTATATCTATCAGAGATATTCAACACACCAAGGCCAGTTATTTATCTTGTACAGAGCCCCAGACAGTAGCTCCACTGAGTGTCCCATCCATTATACATGTACTGTGAATCAGCTGAAAATGGTCTTACAAATTCTTTTGTAACGTAAATATCAGGGCCTACTGAACAGAGATATCACAAACACCAAAGCAAGTCATCTTATCCTGTATACGGAGTCCTATAGGTTACTACAGTAGCAAAACACCCAAGAAATTTGCAAAGGAAGCATACTTCTGTATAGCGCACAACCGAGATGACCATATTACGAAAACCAGTCATTTCATCCTGTACCGGGCCCAGTACAGTAGCCATAAAGTGCCCCTCCCCCACATAATTATTATGACATCATTTAGCTGAAAAGAGTCATAGTTGTTTTTCTTTTACAATCGAAGTAGGCCTTAGTTTACATCTCACCGTCACAACCCCAAAATCAGCCTGCTCGGCGAGTTTTTAGCCGACCGGTGACCGACCACGCAGGCACTGCTGATTTTTAGGGCATCGGTCGGTCGCCGCTGAAGTTTTAGCGCGGAGTTAAAATTTCAGCGGTGACCGCTCGATTTCTACTCGCCGTCCAAAATACGCTCGGTGCCTGGGCGGCCACCGCCTAGGCACCGACCTAATCGAGCGGTCACCGATCTTATCGAGCGGTCGCCGTTGGGCGGTTTAGGTGTAAAAAAAAAAAATTAAGCCCCAAGAGAATTAGTTGCCGAGCAGTGGCCGCTCGATGACCGATGGAAGATCGGTTGGTTACCGGTCGGTCACCGGTCGGCGAGTTAAAAACTGACCGGCGTCCGGGCGGCGACTGCTTGATTTACAACGGCGTTCCCCAGGGCATATATAAAGAGCTGCCCAGCACCCGCCAAGAGAAACAGTAAGATTTCTGAACGAAGTCATCAACTCAGCCTGGTTTTCCCAACAATTTTCATTCACAAGAAAATGCCAAAAGCGCAAAGGAAAAGCACTTCAAAGCGATGAGAAGGGGAGGAGGAATCGGGGCCGTCTGGAACAGGTATGGAGAGAGAAAGAGGCAAGACGACAGTCACCAGGGTTTATCCCCGGAGGAAGAAGCAGGAAACTGTGGCTCTAATTGTGGACTCATCAGAAGAGGACTTGGTCACGTCGGCTGGAGACATGGAGGACAAGGAAGGAAAGGATAGCAACTGTGGGACAAATGACGACCTGCCCTCCATCCAACAATCACTGAACTCCAGCAAACGGTTCACAGAGGAGCAGGAAGAACAAATCGCAGTTTGTTTGTTTGTTTGTTTGTTTTTTGAGGGGCATACATTGTTCTATAACATGGGGAACAATGATTACAAAAATAAGGCCAAGAGAGGACATCTGTTGGGGGAGCTGGCTAAATCCCTAATGAGAACGACTGTCACAAACTGCTGGACTTGTGGATCTCGTTGTCGAAGTAGTTGCGGTGGAATCAACGACATCTTAGACCTCGTTGACATCTCTGATGCAGAGAAAGAGCGTTATTGTTTATACAAAATGGACATACAGTCCCAAATATTGCTCGTGAGAACATCCTGGCAGGGAACGACGGGCCACCGCCCGTACGCCGACAGGAAACCTCTGATGCCCTGGTTGCCGACGGGTCATCGCTCGGTGACTGATCGGACTCTGTGCTGAGAGGATCCTCGCATTTCGCCATGTTTGACCTAAAATCGGCCGGCAACTGACGAGTCATCGACAGGACATCGACAGATCATCGCTCGGGCACTGCTCGATTTTCGCTGGGGCCTTCAGCCTGCTCAACAGCTCCAAAAACTGCTGGGCAGTGCCAAAATCTCAGCGGCGACCGAGCAGGCTACAAATCGGTCGGTCGCCGCTCTGAGTTATGACCGTAGCCCAGATACCCAAAACATCAAAGCCAGTTAGGTTTTCCCAGCCCATTTCGCACTTTTGTCGGTTCATTTGATAGAAGGTTCGAATGAAATTCGTACAATGGGTATTCAAATTGACTGGTACCCTACGTTCATTCAAATTCGCCTTGACTTGCCGAAAAGGGTATTTCAGTCATTAAATTTCGCGAAAGACAGTCAAATTCCAAACGTGTTCATTCAAATTCAAATCATGCTATTTCTTTGTTTCAGATCATTTTAACGTGTCTTTCTATGTGTGTTTTCGTTTCATCTATAAATTACTGTTATAAACCAGTATCATATTTCTTATCTAGTATAACTGGATTTGGTTGTTCTGTAACCAGACTGGTAACGCTCCTTCTCTTTCATAAACATGTCATTATAGGCCTATACGTGTACCAGTAATGCAGATTAACTTCATTTTTTATAGTCATGACAGCACAATAGATACAGACGTATATCTCTAGAAGACATAGAAATAATTATCTAAAAAAAAATGAGGATCATAACCTTGACTTCCTGGAACTGGCCGACCGCTCGTAATAAAGCGCTCGTAACGGCCAGATAATTTGTGGCTTCTTACTTCTTCGGATTCAAAAAGCACGTTAAGAAAAAAAAAAACTGGTGTCAAAGTCTCTTAAACGAATACGAAAACAGGAAAAGCTATGATGCTTACAAAACAAAACTTACAAAACTACGATGAAAGAAAATAAGGAAAGAGGTCAAGCATGAACATATAATATCTGGACTGCAGACATATTAAATTAGATGGCCAGAAATCAATTTGAATGAACGAGTGCAGCATGTGATCACGTGACTATATCATTATGAATTTATGAATGAACGGATAGTGGAATGGTGCTTGTCTTATATATGGATTTCAGTTGAAAAAGTGTTATTTAGAATAAGGTTAGAGGTAATGTGAATGTTTCAAAATGAATTTGAATGAAGAGATTATGACGTTGAACTACCATGTCATCTAGGCGAAATTTTTGCTAAAATTAATTCAACATTAAAGAATTCGATTAAAAGAGGTGCGAAATTGGCCCGGATGCAGGGCCTTTGACAGGTACAGCCCCAAGGTATTCCCAACCCATATGAATTAAGTGTTTTTAGGTGAAAAGAGTCATGTGTGCCTATTTTCCTTGGCAGTGGAATTAATAGCTGAGATACGTAAAACACAAACCCATCCAGTTAAGGGGCCCCCAGCCAGTAGCTGGAAAGCGCTCCCATATTATTTTATTCTAAGTAAAAAGAATCACTGCTATAATTTCTTTTGCAGTGGAGGTAGTACTCAGCGAGGTATCAAAAACACCGAAACCAGTTATATAGCTGTATGGGGCCCCGCGGAGTGTTCCTAGAGTGTCCCCACATGTAATTCATTATCAAGATCTGCATCCCGATCTATTCAATCTGTCAGATCGGGAGAGAGCGGCAAAAGTGTACGGGGACAGGGAGCATCGTAGCAGCAGCGTTTGGGTGATGGGGTTGGATCTGGCAATTTTACAGATCGGGAAGAAATTTTGAACTGGTTCAAAATTTCTTCCCCATCTCCCCATCAAGATTGACCTATTTTGAATCGTAGCTCAAACGGGGAGAGAGCAGTGACAGTGTAAATACCGCGGGATGAGCGTAAAGCCCCCGTTCCACTATCACGATTTGGACCCCGATCTGTCCCGATCTAGGAGATCGGGAGAGAGCGGCAAAAGCGTACGGGGATCGGAAGCATCGTAGCGGCAGCGTGTGGAGGTCGGGGTTGGAGCGGGCAGTTTTTCAGATCGGGAAGAAATTTTGAACCGGTTCAAAATTTCTTCCCGATCTCCCCGATCAAAATTGGCATATTTTTAATCGTACGGCAAGCGGGGAGAGCGTAGTGACAGCGTAAACGCAGCGGGGAGAACGTAATGACGGCGTAAACGCAGCGGGATGAGCGTAACAAGGTCTTTCTGAGCGTAGTAACATCGGCACAAGAACGGGAAGTAATTTTAGCTGTAATTTTCGAAGAAGAAGAAGAGATGAAGAAAAAGAAGAGAAGAAAGCAGCGAAGCAGCTACCCAAAAGGCGAAGAAAGAGAGACTGCACGTGGTGCTGAAAGAGGAGGAAGAGGACATAGCAGAATTTTGAAGAATATGAAATCATCTACAACTGGAGGAAGACGGACTATAAAAGCAAGGACATCAAGAAAAATCCTTTGAAAAATCAGCACGTCTTTGTTTATACAATGCATTGCTGCAAAAGAACCATGAGTTGAGGAGGCTCTTCAAGTTCAAGTTGATTTATTTCACTTCCAACAAACAAATAATAAAAAATACAAAGAAACGCTCATATGCACAGACGTCATGAAATCAGTACCACAATGCGATGAACAGAATAACATTGTAAAAGAGATGCAGGCAAATTATCAACAGAGATACAAATAACAGTTACGTCACTGTGGTAAATGCATACAAAATATTGCTGGAAATGGAGGGGACTGCTAAAAAGCAGAGCTTGTAGTATTAGAATGCAGTCCCCTCATAGAGAAAAATATATAATTGCAAAAAACAACAACAACAAATTTCCCTAAGCGGTAGCAAAAAAAAAAAAGACAGAGTAATACACACATACATGCACACATACGGACGCACATTAACAAACACATGGCGGCTCTCTTGTAAGGAAAAAATTGATGAGAGGATAGAAAGATATAGTAGTGAAGAAGGTAGTAAGTCCGAGGTGGACAAGGGGGGGGGGGGGGGGGGGGAGGAGGGGAGAGGAGAGGGAAATGGTGGGTCATAACCAGGGCACTGGAGGCACAGAAGCACGGGCTCGCTGATGAAGAAAGAGTAGTGAGAATAACGAAGCAACAACAACTTTGAAAATCAAAAGTAAAAAAAAGAAGAATGAATCGTCGAGGTCCACAGTATATTTCTTCGGTTCTGCATGCTAATAAGTTGACTGACTGCTGACCCACAGTCGAATCGGGGTACATCTGGGCACATCGGGCACTTTTCAGCTCTCTGAACGGGGTAACAGCGTGATAAGATCGTATAGATCGTTCAGAGCGTAGATACAGCGTGCATTGATCGGATAACATCGGCAACATCGCACTAACAGCGTAGCTACATCGTTCTAAAGCGTACCGGCAGCGGCAGAGATCGCAATGTCTAATTCCCGATCATCGTAGTAAGAGCGTAGCAAGCACTTGGTAGTCGTAACTGCAGCGTACTTAGAGCGTTCTAACATCGTACTGTGTCCAGATCGGCTCAGGTTTTACCCGATCCTTCCCGACCTGAGAAAATTGTCAAATCGTAGCGAGAACGGCAAAGTGGAACGGGGGCTTAACAATTCTAGGTTTTTCTGACCGTAGTAACAGTGGCACAAGAACGGGAAATAGTCTATTAAAACTAGACACCGACGACATGGTCCCGCTGCTGCGCCGCTTTCTTGATCAAAGCACAACCTTCGCGCTTTAACGACGCTCTCACTAAGTTCACTACTCTCGTATAAAATCAAGACCTGTTCCTACGACGCTTCATTCCTGCTTCGATAACACAGTTGGCCGCTTTAGCTACGCTCTTCCTACGCTTTCCCAGACTCGATTACACAGGTCTTCCGCTCTCGCCGCTCTAAAATCGAACGTAGCCGATACGCTGGAAAATGTTTGCCAGAACAGCAAAACTGATGATGAGGAGGAGGATGTTGTCGTTGTCGCGAAAATGAAGACGAAGGAGCGCATATTTAAGAAGAAGAAGAGATGCAAACAATAAAGAGAATAAAGCAAAACACATTGGAGCTACTGTCTGGGGCCCCATGCAGGATAAAATCTGACTTTGGTATTTTGGATATCCGATGGGTACTACTTCCATTGCAAAAGAAATTAGCCGTGACCCTTTTCGGCTGAATGAAACCAATATGTGTGTGTGTGTGTGTGTGTGTGTGTGTGTGTGTGTGTGTGTAGGGGGCACTTTGGGGCTGCTGTCTGGGGCCCCGTACAGGTTAAAATAACTGGCTTTAGTGCTTTGGATATCTCTGATGAGTACTACTTCCGATTGCAAAAGAAAGTAGCCGCGACCATTTTCAGCTGAATAAAATCAATGTGTGTGTGTGGGGGGGGGGAGGGGGGAGGGGGTAAGGGGGCAATTTGGGGCTACTGTCTTGGGCCCCGTGCAGGATAAAATAACTGGCTTTGGTATTTTGGATTTATCTGATTGGTACTACTTCCATTGCAAAAGAAATTAGCCATGACCCTTTTCAGCTGAATTAAACTATTGTGTGAGTATGTATGTGGGGGGGGGGGGGGGGGGGGCACTTTGGGGCTACTGTCTGGGGCCCCGTACAGGATAGAATAGCTGGCTTTGGTGTTTTGTATATCTCTGATGGGTACTACTTCCATTGTAAATGAAATTAGCCGTTATACTCTTATCAGCTGAATAAAGTCAATGTGTGTGTGTGTGTGTGTTTGTACGTAGGGCTTATAGGGGGCGGGGCACTTTGGGGCTACTGTCTGGGGCCCCATGCAGGATAAAATAGCTGGCTTTGGTGTTTTGGATATCTCCGATTGGTACTCCTTCCATTGCAAAAGAAATTAGCCATGACTCTTTTCAACTGAATAAAATCAATGTTTGTGTGTGTTTGTACGTAGGGCCTATGGGGGTAGGGCCCTTTGGGGCTACTGTCTGGGGCCCCGTACAGGATAAAATAGCTGGCATTGGTGTTTTGGATATCTCTGATGGGAACTACTTCCATTGCAAAAGAAATTAGCCGTGACCCTTTTCAGCTGAATAACACCATATTTTGTGGGGCCCTTTGGGGCTACTGTCTGGGGCCCCGTACAGGATAAAATAGCTGGCATTGCTGTTTTCATGATAAGTGCACCCAAAGGAACAATATCCACCAACTTTTGTCCGTGACCCCCTTCGGCTGAATAAATCCATTTTCGGGGTCCCTTTTTGTCGCCCCTATAGGCTTACGGTACATGATGTGACTTGCCAGCAATTCATTTTATTGACCCTTGGCCACATCCTTATATGAGGAGACCATCAAAAAGTGTGACCCTTTTCAGCTGAATAAATGCTCTGGGCCCCCGGTCTAAAAGAGACGCCAAGTGAGAACATGCTCAATTTAGATATTCACTGATCTATTTCGTATCATTTTGTCATAAAAAACTGCTTTCCGGTAATTTTAAAGTCTACTGCTTGCTTCTCAAGCTTCCTACTCATCTCGTATAATCTTATCACCATTAATTCACAGTTATGCAGTGTACTTGGATTATCGTGGAGTATTGCCTACATCTGCTTCTACGCCCAAATCGTACAACTCTGGTACGTGTTCGTGGTTGTCAACTCGCTACAAGGCGTGTTCCTATTGATAGTGTTTGGACTCAGAAAGAGGAATGTCGCCCTGTGGAGGGAGAAATTTGGCATGAAGAAGGAGCTCCAGCAGGTTAATGAGTGTAAACTCAACTCAAACTCAACACAGAATACGACGCCAAGTGCTGCAACGGTCTCAACAAATATCTGAATAATAGAAATCAGAAACTCTACCAAATACATGTATAGCTTAAATTGACATTAAAGAGGACTATATAACACACCTTATTGTGTAAATTCTCAACATTTGATCGGATATTCATTTTAGCTTTTAGTCGTTGTTTTCATACCATCATTGATAAGAATCCTAAAAATACAGTTTGATTATACACTGTACTTAAGAATTGATAATCGATGAGTGAGTGACTGGATAATTGGTGAGTAAGATACTGGCTTAATAACGTTGAAGGAAAACAGAGTATGTATAAGTACAATCGCTGGACTTTGCCACATCTTGTACATTGTAATTATTATTATTAAATTTGTGCTGTAGACTTATCTCATGAGGATCAGTATAGCCTTCTTTAGTTATAATCTGCATGCACCGAAACGTGTTTTTTTTTTCTCTGTTTTGTCTCAGTCGTTTTGACAATTGTAAGCAATCAGGCATGCTTCTTTAAATATTCGTTTAAACTATATCCGCTCTCGATCACCCGTTTAAAGAGTCTGTAGGATTGCAGTAGTTATTGGAGCTCACTGGAGTATACCGAAAGCGCAAATTCTATAACGCAAATTTGTAATACTATATAGGACAATATACGATGGTGAGGGCTATTGATACTGTCTTGGGGGGAGGGGGCTCAATAGGTTGGGCCTACAATCGTAATATACTTGCGTATACAAAGAGTTAAAAAAAAAGAGAATAATGTAGATTACGTCAAAGTATTACACATCACGCCTTTGTGACGTAAAATCACATCTTTTTTAAGATTAAAGAATAAGATCAGTAATTTAATAATTGATTATGCTTTCAATTAAATCTATGAACTGTAGGTTATTTTAGGAACATAAATGACAAAAAAAAAAAGAAAAAAAAAACTGATTCAGAGACGTACATCGCTCTGTATAGGTTTTGTTGCTGTTGTTTTTTCAACAGTCAACTTGTCGAAGTATAGCGCTATTACCTCCTCGAATGTGAGGGAGTAAACTAGTTGTTTCTGAAAATATCCATACTGCACAGTAACCCGGGTCAATGAATTGGCATGAATGCCAAATTTTCCACATCGGCAGACCTATACGTACAGACTTTGTAAAGATCTGGACAATAAGGAGGAGGCTTTGAAGACTGGATGTATAAAATCTGGATGCTTCTACATGTACAAGTATTTGCTTCGTGCATTTTGCATGATTCTTGGCATAAATTATTTTTGTTTATTACGTGTTGTATTGGTCGCAAAGAAATGATTGTATAAAAGCGAATGGAACTTCTCCGACATCTCATTAAAAGTATGATTTTTTTTTAATTTTTTTTTTATTTAAAGGTCATGCTGTTTCACAACGCTGCCCGGCGAGTTTTCATCGTTTGATAATTATGTTACATAAATGCATAATGATTTCACGTTAGCGTCGCGTTGCACGATGAATTTCAAGATTCTGCATAACATGTTTCTAAAAGTATGAGGCTATGGGGATGAGAAATGTCGGTTTTGCAGACTGACACGTGACTGAGCTGCATGATTATCACTCATTAGGGCCTATAGGCAAACACACTCAAAAACATAATATTCCTCGAAAATAAAGAATGCACCGCCCACTCCCCCAACATGCCAATATCGTGGTGGAAGAGGACAGATTAAGCAGAGTAAAAGAGGACAAAATATTAATGAGGAAAAGTTGTATTCTTTTGCTGTAAAATCAATTCCGAGCGGAACTGAAAAGAGGACAGATGAGTAGAAATATGTATAAAGAAGAAAGAATATTCTTTTGTTATAAGCTAATTTCGAGAAGAGCAAATTAGTAAAAAATAGAGGACAGATGAGTGAACAGATGGTATTCTTTTGCGGTAAAATCAATTCGTAGTGAAACTATAGGCCTACTTTATGATGAAAGAGCTAGGACAGATGAGTGGAAAGATAGAAAGGGAAATTTTTGTAATTATACAAAACAATGTTCGTGTCCCCACAACGAGTTTGTACTACATGTGAATGGTTTGTGCAAATAAATGAGTTGAAATTTAACTTAGATTGAAATTGCATTTGTGATCTCGAAGATTTCATATTATAGACTCATCCTTTTTTCCATGGATCCAGCTATTCCCGCGCGAGGAGCGCGGGCAGCTATTGCACTCATTTATAATGCAAGTGAGTTTTCGTGCGTGTATGATCGACGTGCGTGTTGTTTTTATCGCGTCAACTCTCCCTCTCTGTCTAGGCCGGGCGAGGCGGCACACAATTTTCCAGAGACCTGCTGATAAACTGTTACCACATTTGACCGTAAAAGAGCCATATTTTTGGTATGTCACTTCTTTGATTTTGTGTTCGAGGCTGTATTGCACTGTGAAATGTTATCTCATCCCTTTAAAATCATGATTGATAAATGGGTCTTTAACCCTGCGAATTCTAGTGGACGGTCCCATACGTTTATATTTGCGTATAGTTTTCTAAAGTGGTCAACTGCACTGTATTCTGCAGTTTACCCGATGAACTTTACTAGTCTAGTGTCTAATATAATTTACTAGACTCTTAATAAGTCTTTGCAATTGTAGAATGGCTAAAATGCCATGAAAAGATTAATAAGACGAGTCAAACACTGAAGAATGTATTCCTGTTTATCTCACTCTGGACGCTATATTGGGATGGGGTGCAGCGCATGTGTGTGGCTGTGCTGTGGTCATCATACTTATAGTTAGAAATCTAGCCGACAGTGAAAATACTGCACTGTCCTGTTTGTACGCATAAATTACATGTGCATTGCAAATGAAGTGTGTAAAAAGTGATACAATGAAAGTTGGTGCTGCTCCTGGTTAGTAGAGGAATATAGGCCTAGAATCCATCAGTGGGCTGCATGCTTCTATTTGTCTAAACCGGTAGAACAACAGCTACCTGGAAAGTTGTGATAGAGCTATTAACGAGGGTGCAGATACACTATTTCTACAGCTAATTAATTGACATACATCATACATGTACCTTTGTACATTGTAAGTTAGTGTGTGTGGTGGTAGTCCGTTCCATATTTATTCGTGGTAAGAATAATAATAATAAGAAAAAACACTTATCAACAGTGTCAGCAACACAGATGACAAAAAAAAACAACAAAAAACAGGCAATATGCAAGTTTAAACCTACAGATGCCTAGATTTTTTGCAAAATGTATTTTTCAACGGACATTTAATATTTACATGTATGGATGTGTGTTGAGATACAGGGTTTGAGTTGCAGATTTCTTCAAACTATCAGAACGAACAGAATCTTTTTGAAAATCTTGTTCACCATGTGTTTAACAGTCAAAATCTACTTTGATATTGTAATTAGATTCTACCATTTATTTCTATTTCCCCTTTTTATGTTTTTGTAGATCTCAAAGCCATCAAGTGCAAGTAATGTACAAAGTGCAGACTGATTAGATTTTCATTCTGTGGGGAAAGGAGATCCAAAGCTGTCCCCACAAACTTTGCAGAAATTAGTAAAGAAGAAGAAAGAGAAAGAGACCAGAGTATTCGTGCTAAAATGATTACATGTAAGTTCACAAGTGAGCCACAACACATGTAAACCAATGGATTGGCCAGAATTTGAGCAGTGGCAGGCCCAGACTGAAAAGACTTTTGTTCACGAGCTGACTGACGGGCAGCGATGTGCCACCCTAGACCGCCTCATTGCCTCGTGCGGAGACGTCCAGCTCCGGCACCTCTCCACCAAACTGGAGGGTCTCCTCAAGCGCGACTTCCTTCGGCTGCTGCCCAAGGAGCTGGCCAGCTACCTGCTCTCGTGGCTGGACCCCATCTCACTAGGCCACTGCTGTAGGGTCAGTCATCACTGGAATAAGATGGTCACTGAGTGCACCGAGGCCTGGCAGCAAGCTTGCAGGTGTGTGTGTTTGAATTCTGTAACCTTTTGGCCACCTGCACATCCTTTACAACATCACTGAGATACCTGCCTATGGTCACCCTTTATTCATGTGTATGTTTCTCTCTGATACGATCTGTCTGTTCTTGTGCCTTTGTACGCATACTAGGGTGTGGAAATATAGAAGTATGTGTGTGTCTTTTGTATTTGCGGTCTCTGAATTACAATACTCTTCAATTAAATCTTCATACAGGTAGATATGTCTATGATGTTTATAAAACCATGAAAAATAATGTGAACTTTGATGCAACTTCATTCAGTTCTTCGGGATAACTTAGCAAAACCCTGTAGATGCTAGAGGGTAAAGTAAGGTTACCCATTATGCAAACATTGTCACAACCATCTTGTCACAAAGCCTTTGCTCAGTTCCGGATATTCACTAAATACCATTTCAGATGGCCTGCCAGCATTCAAAAGGTCATTGCTCTTTAAGAGAATACTCCAAAAGTTCACCACATTCTGTTACTGTTGTTTTCTTCTTTTGCAAAACGTAACTTTCTCCAGGTTAGAATACAGTCTCCTTCAACTGTTAGCTAAAGTTACAAGACTCACGATATGAAATACACTAGGAGTATTCCGTAAAGATTAGGAGTTGTGAATACACTATGCATGTTTACAGGGTTTGTTTTGCACCATTGAGGAAGTAGATGTCACATGAACATATTTTTGGTTTACCTCAGGGTGCTTGGTATCCAGGTGCCAGAGGATGAGGATGGAGAGCAGAGAGGAGGAGGAGTCAAGAATGGACTCCACTGGAAGAGTGTCTACCAGGAAGCATTGTGGCGGTTGAAACAGCTACGAGATGGATCGGCCTTTGACAGTACCACTCTCCATGGTCATACAGCCAGGGTCTACTCCTTGCATTACAGAGATGGCAAGGTGGCATCAGGTAGGCCTAGAACAATGACATGACATTTTCTCCTGCAACCATTGCTCCAGTCTTGTTTTCTCCATGGAGTTAGGATTAGGGTTGTGATAGGGTTTTAGGTTTAGTTTGATGTCATGATCAGGATTAGGGTTAGGGTTATATTTGTGGGTAGAATTTAGATTTGGCTTAGTGTGCAGATATTTCTTAGGAGCAATTCTCGCAAGAGCAAATATCATGGAACTGCCTGGAACACTTCCTAATTACTCTGCTTGGATTTAAAGATTGAAATAATAATGATAGAAATGATATGATGAATCTATATACTGTGAAACAATAAATGCTTGCATGCATTTTAACTTTAATTTCACTAATTTCATGAGAGCCAAGGTTCACAGAAAGATTAAAATGCTCATGAAATTCTTGTCTACACTCTAATTTACTGAATACAAGTGGCAATTCCTGAAATTTTGATGCCGAGAATATTTCTTGCTTTACAGTATTACCTATTACAAATGTTTGTATAGAGCACTTTGCAGATAATAACACAAAGAACTTTGACAATTAACAACAACAAAAATTATGCACACATTCTGATATCCATGCTTTGGTAGAAGGGAAATGTGTTTCTACTGTACATAAGGCTGTTAACCTGTTGAGGAGGACTGATTTTGCTACAACAGGCATTTCTCATAGACACCTGCCCGAGTATACTCGGTACTCGTCCTCAATGGGTTAATATATTCAGGGGAGTATTATGTAACAGAGTAAAACATTGACAGAAATGCACTCTGTTAAAGTGAGGGTGAAATCATGACCACCAATAAATGACAAGTCCTGACCTGTGTCCCCGCAGTGAGGAAAGTGTGAAGACTGTATGCAGAATCAATTCTCACAAAGTCCACAGAAGACCTTTGAAACATTTTCTCTACGATGATGTGATTCATTCTTTAGGCGTATTAATCCTTGCAAAGTGTGACTGATCACTAAGCAGGTCTTCTGTTTTCGTCTACTTTTGACTAAACACTAGCCTCTTCCACCAAGTCTCAACAAAAGATAAGTTCATTGTACTTCTGTGCTCTCTGAACAACAAACATCTGGAATTTGCCATTCAGTATGAATTCAGATAATTCTGTCATCTTTTCTACCTGCTCATAGTAATGATAGCACAGTTGTGAATTTCCTTTTAATTCTATTTTATTTATTGTTGCTATGACAAAGGCTCAGATGATCTTACAGTACGTCTGTGGGATGTAGCAAGTGGGAAGTGTCTAAAAGTTCTACAGACTCACACAGTCGCCGACATCAAGTTTGACGACCTGAAGGTCATCACTGCATCATTTGACAACACTGTGGCATGCTGGGATTTGAGGACAGGTCAAAGGTTACAGCAATACTCTGGACATTCAGGAGCAGGTGAGTCTTTGGAACTTGACATGAATGGTGTCAGCTAATTTTTCAAGTGTGAAATGAGCTGAGAATACTACTGCATTCGTTTGTGTGTGTGTGTGTGTGTGTGTGTGTGTGAGAGAGAGCGAGCTCGAGCTCTTGAAAGAAAGATTACATGTACATTTGTGACCATCAGTCTCGGAAAACTAAATATTAGGTCACGACCTTGATCTTGACCTTGTAGCTTTTGTTAATACGTGCTGTCTGAATTTTGAAGTCAAGGGATGGTTCTAAAACTGAAACACTGTGGTTCATGTAAGGCATCTTATTATGTACACTGTATGGTGTTTTGGAATAATCCATTGTGTTTGAATATTTGATCATGTTTGCGAATTCCAGGGTAATTAGACAGTGATAACCAGTGGTGTACACTGCACTCCTGTTATTATAAACTTGGTTATAATGAAATTGCATTTTCAACGAAGTAAATATTGAGGCCTCAACATCATCCACTCAATGCTTTTATGGTCTGTTTGTTTGATTACAACAAATGTTTGATATGATGAAGAAAAACTTCTCGGCCCCAACGACTTTTTTTAATCTGGGTCCACTGTATTTGGTAAAATGATGATTAATATTACAGTGCTGTATGCCACTGAATATAATTGTTCATGGTGTCAGTTGCTTTGCATGGCCCAATGTTCACCACAGGTGGTCACAGTAGAGGAAAAAGAATTGTCCCATAAATCAAGTATTTATTATTTCATTTGATTTATATCCCCTAGTCTTCAGCATAGATTATGATGATGACTTGGATCTATTGGTCAGTGGGTCTGCTGATGAGACAGTCAAGCTGTGGAGACTGACCCAGGGTGCTTTCCTGGCCACCTTGAGTGGTCACTCTGACTGGGTGATCCAGGTGGGTACTTGAGGTCATTCAACATCTTTTTCTGTGGTAGTCTCAGTGAATAGGGTACTAGATTGAAGTAAGTGTTATGCTCCCTGTTGTAGATTACTTTCCAATCATACTTGCATGATTCTGTAGGACTAGTATTGATCTGATGTAGCTTGAATTATAAGTCATATCTGGGGCCCATTGCATAAAAGTTACAAATATGGTAGCTTTGCATCCAATGGTAACTTCCATGGAATTCTTGATTTTGATTGGCTGTTGAGTATTGTTGCCACAGTAGTTACCATTGGATGGCAAAGTTACCATAATTGTAAATTTTATGCAACGGGCTCCTGATGTTTTAGAAACATTAAAAACTCTGTTACACAAGCATCCTCCCCCCACCCCCTCCGATAGTAAAGAAATTAATCACTTGATGAATTATATATTTTACAAAGTTGTGGTAGAAATTATCAATAATATAATTACCAGTAGTTCGAATGTAAACTTTGGAAAAAAAATAAAGATGATATTTGAAATAATGCAAAGCATTTTTCATATTTTCATATTATGAATGTATGTCTTCCTTGTGTTAATGTGGTATTAAGTAATTTGATGTTCATCATCCAAACAGGTGCTAATACAGTCATCCAGTGTGGATTCGAAAAATGTGCAGGCAGGAGACCATGTCATACTCAGTATGGACAAGACAGGCATAAAGGTAATGGTGTCATATTTCCTTGTGATCCTTCCCATAAACTTTGAAATATTATATTGAAACATATTAGTAAGATTTCATACCTCCCAATAATGGTAGCTGCTGTAACAAGCACTAAACTTGTAACCATTGATTATTTGTTGTCTGGCTTTTGCCAGAGTAACTACAATGATGTTCATTTGGTTGCTTGTTATTTTTTTTATGTAATGAAATAGTGTTAGTGAAAATGTGCTTTTTGACCAAAATTGATAGTGATTATTAATAAGAAAACTTCTAAAGAAGACTTTCATTTTAATGATATGATAATCTTGTGTTTCTGTTTGCATCATACCATTCTTTGTCTTCTTCTTCTTCTTCTTCACATTTTTCAGTGGAAGTTAAAATATTCATCACTCAATCCAGCATTCCAACATGATGCATGCAGACAGAGAAAAGACTATTGTAATGTACTGATATCACTGACTCAGTAATAATTAGTGAAATACCCGAGCAGTGTCTTTCTTTAATAATAATAATAATAATAATAATAATTAGCATTTTTACTGCACTTAATACATGGTTTCTAAGCGCCTTACACATATCATAATCATATCGAAACATAATCTTGCATATCATTCAACATAACTACAAACTCTACAATAATTTACATTACTTAATATAATACACACAAAAATAGAAAAAAAGGGTAACATAGAGAAACACGAGATCATTGGAAACTCAAATTATAGTCTTCATTAAATGTGTCTTCAGGAGGGTCTTAAACGTATCTAGCGAGGGTGAAGATCTGATGTGCAGGGGGAGCTTGTTTCATAGTTGGGGCGCAGCGACGGCGAAAGCACGACTTCCGTAGCGGGTACGTGGTATGGGTCCAGGGCTAAGTTGGAGATGGATTGAGTGGGAGGATCGCAGGACACGGGATGAATTCTTGGGAAGTAATAGTTCAGAGGTGTTTGTTAATGAATGTTTTATCACTAGGTGAAGGCAATGTCCAAATCATCTGCAATTGCTCCTGAAATATTTTCATAATTTTATTCCTATTAAAATTGTTTCTATTGCATAATACTCATTGGATATTATGTCAGGAGTTTCTTTCACATTTTACATGGATATTTTATTACTAGGTGTGGCCAGTATCCAAATCATCAGCAGACATTGACTGTCTGGCGACGCTAACCTACCCCAGCGAGGACTCTAGAGGGCAGCTTCTCCTTCCCAGACTCCAGTTTGATGGGAAGACGGTGTCCTGCTCATCAGACATTGGAATCATGCTGTGGGATTTTAGGACTCTAGAGCTTGTGAGGTGAGATTGAACACTGTCAATCTTTTGTGTAGATGATAACTGATGATAATTGAAGAATACCGGTATGCATCTTTAAACCAAACTAGTGTTAAACCAGAAATGATCGTGTGCATTTCAGTTTCGCGAATTTCGTGAGTGCCAAGATTCGCGAAATTAAAGTTCATGCGAAAGATCTTGTCTACACTGTATGCATTGAATGCCAGTGGCTATGAAAGAGGCAGTTGGGTCCAATTCATGAAAATTTCATGCCGGGGACATTTCTTTTTTTTTATGGAATACAGTATACGCTGTATCTGACATATCTAGTGCCAGTTTTCCATCTCTGCCCAACAAGCTACCCAACCTTAAGATTCTTTGTTTGCAGCTATTCATGAAATGTCAGCATGAGATATTGTCACTATGTCATCAATGAGTGTCATGCAAATTTTCCAAAACAGTGCACTCCCATTGTAATGAACACGGTTATAACGAAATTCTGGTTACAACAAAGTAAAAATTCAGTCCCGCAACATTATCTGCTCTATTTCTTTTATTGTCCATTTGTTTGCTTATAAAGAAATTTCATTATATAATGAAAGAAAAGTGCTGGTCTTGAGGATTTCATTATGACAGGAGTTCACTGTACTTTTTATTGTTTGTTGCTTATTTTGGGGTACATGGTAGACTGATCAGCCCTCCGGAGCTGGCCCCCACCTACCAGCTTGGGACCTCCTTTCTGGTAGGCACTGGCAGTGTCTTCACCCTCTGTCTGGATCCTCAGAACCTTCACATCATTTACACCCAGACCCAGTCCGTCATGTCGTCATGGAAACTACCCATCTACCGACGCTCCAAGAGGGGCTCAAACTTTGTTGCAGGTAGGTGTCGCTGGGGACGTGTTTTTTTTTTTTTTTTTTTTTAACAGCTGGTTTGTGTTGGAGTGGTAATGAAATGAATTGTTATCCACACATATGCAAATGTCCATGTGTGTAGAGCCAACCACTTTCAAGATCAAGAACTCTCAAACCCATTGCCTATTTAACCCTTGAGGATGAACTGATCTTACTATCAAAACACGCAATTCCCATAGACACCTGCCTGAGTATTCTCAGGACTCGTCTTCAATGAGTTGAGATCAATGTAAAAGGATTGTTTTCAGTTAGATTGTGTATGTGCCAGTTGGACACTTCAACCTCAATTTTGGGGATAAGTTATCCGATATACGACAAAGTTGAATATGGGCCGGAATCCAGTATCTAAAATTAATGAAGAGGAATAGATATTCACCCATTGTAAATGATTCGTGCTACAATGGTGTAGTGGAGACCACAGCAAGATATGAAAGTGTTGTTTAAATCAATCTGTATGACTGTACATAAGGCCAAAAAAAAAAAATTGTTGCATTGGCGTAACATGAGATTTTCAAATAGGGTCGGTCGGGCGGATTTTTCTTTGTTTTTTTCTTTTTTTTGCTACCTGCATTTTACGTGTAAAACTCGTGCTCAGCTCAGTAAACAGTTACAACTGCTGCACCGAATGTGCTGTGTTCATCTATTCTACAAATCATTTATGAGGCCGATATTACTGGAATTATACCCCTTCACAGAATTTAAAGATGTTGAAATCCTTATCCTGAATGTTTTCACTTCATATTTTACTATTTTGACTTAGATAAGATAGATGCAAATTGACCCATATGTACGATCTTTTCATCGCACATGGCGATCTCTATTACAGTCCCACATATACAGATTCGTGTAAGTTCTCCACACAAGAAACCTATGGCAAAACTGTGCACAATACAACGCAGTCTGAATGCTACGTATACACTGAATAAAATACGTGTCCGTGTTGGAAACAGATGACGTACTGATCAAGGAAGGCTTATGCGAGGCGCTAGATCTCTCCCTCGTACATCCGATATCCCCAGAGCCGTTTCCACTTCCGGGTTTGTGCGATCGCGATCGCAATCAACAAGATATTTGATATCGATAGCAAAAAAAAATAATAAAAAAACATGGGGTCGGCGGAATTTTTAGGGTCGGGCGGGTTACGCCAATGCAACAATTTTTTTTTTTGGCCTAAGTATGTGGGACCTGTGATATTGTATGTTGGTTAAGCATGTACAGTATGTCCACGAGAGAAGTCTTGTCTAATGTCCGTCCCAATACAGGGTGTGTGAGCTGGCTGTGTGGTCTGATGCCACACTATGAACAGGGCCTGGTCTTTGCCACTAGTATGCCAGACCACAGCATACACCTCGTCAGATGGAGGACTGTCAACAGATGACAGGAGGCAGTGGTCAACTCACGGTGAGCAAACGGTCAAGCTACATCCCAGTCGCTGCAAATCAAGACTGTAACAAGTGTTCGTCCATACCAAGAACCATCACATATATTGTAGAATGCTTTGCCATCGACAGTCACGGACAGTAAAAACAAAGATGCTTACAAAACAACAATTCTCCACAGCATTCAAGAGTGAAACAATAACTTCTGTGACTTCTCTCAACATTGGCACACCCCCAGTCCAGTTGGCCCCTATATTGGGGTGTTGGACGGTATCCACAAAGAAGAAGAAACTCCACCCTCTCCCATATTCTTCATAGTCATATCCTGTTGTTAATGTACTTACATAAAAAGAGACCAGTGAAATAGTAATGGAAAAGTAGGACTGCTAAATTCACCACATTAAAAGCAGTACCTTGTTAAAGTGAACTTGTGGTAATGGGGTCTATATGTATTCAAGCTGTTCAAGCATGACATGCATGTTCTGGTTTATTAGTTTCATAACACCAAACTTTGAAGTACATCGTAACATACATGAATCAGTAGCAGGATTTAAGTCTCCCTCAAGATCATTGTCACAATATTGATTTGTGGTAGCTGTGTCCTTAACAACACTGGCTGGGATTTTTCAATGAAGTCTACTTCATATTCACCTTATGAAAATATAATATGTCCCCAAGATAACCTGCCAGGAAAGAATTGTCCAGTTAATGATAAATTCCCACATGAGATTCCAACAACGACTAAAGATAAATCTCCTGATGATAAAAAAAGGGGGAAATTACAAACAATTCAGTTGATGTTGATTATTCGATTTTGGAAAGTAATTTTGTTGTTGACAGCATATAATGTGCTTCCTCATTTTGTATCGCCAGGGCAGTCATCGTTGTAGTAGATACGAGACCAGTGATATATTTCCTATGTGTTTGTGCACAGAAGTTCTCAGTTGTGACATTCATGCAACATGATTTATTTCAATATATGTTTCTTACAGGTGAAGTTCAGTGGCTGCTACGGTGTGCTTCGTCAGGATTAGAAATCCTTGTACTCCAGTAGCAACAAACACAGCTGTAGTGATGTATATACACCTACGTAGCGAGTTAACGCAACCCATAATCTCGCCCTAGGAGGTCTGGATTGATTAGATATCGACATGCTGGGCCCTGTTCTTTTGGGAGTAAAACTCTAAGATGGAGGACTCCCTTGGAAGGTTGAAATTTCTTATAGATTCTTTGTTCATGATACTGAGATGTATTCTGTAGATGTTCCAATGTGGATACAGTGTTAGCAAGTTATGTCCTATGCGTAGACCGGAGTAAAATTAGGTGGATGAATCATGTCTGTACTAGCCACCATGAAAAGAACTTTTCTCAACAAACATTGTTCATTACATCAGCACATTCATATTTTATGAAGGTAAAAGTTTGTTCCTCTCCTACTCAGCGACAAGTACATGTGTATATCATGTCAACACCATTTTAATTGTCAACTGTTGCAAAACGTTTATCTTGTCAACATTGCTATCATAATGGATTAGTGTCCTGTAGCATGTAGTCCAGAAAGCCTTGAGTCATACAGTCAACAGTGAACATGTTAAAGTTGCAGGTGAGCATCTCACAGCATGCAGATGATGACAGTAAGTTATTGCAGTGACATTTGCAGGAAATCGAGTCTTACACGTATAAAGATGCGGGATACCGTCATTGCATAAATATGTATTTGGTTAATCAAGAACTCGAGAACTGTGATCCTGTGTAGGGTTTTGTAATACATTATAACAGGTTGTGCATGTAGCTGACAGTGAATAAGTGTGTTATGCATTACAGTACCTCTGAGGGTGATGTGATCAGCTATTTTTCCCATGTATTCATGCATCCTATATACTTCCATCACCAAATTTTCAGTGACTAAACATACGGTATCACTTGCTGTGCATATCACCAACTTAAAACTGCAAATTGCATTCTGTGTACAGGAATTCTTCGGCTTGCTTCAGGCTTATTTGACTGCATGCTGCCTTGTAGTCAGTAGAATAGCAGCCACAGTGTTTCCTCTATCATGGGTCCGTTGTCACACAGACCTTGCCAATGCAATCAGTGAATTCTGATTTACACATGACGTAGGGTCACAGAGACAGTGCAGGGAAAGCTGTTATCGTGACTTTGCCAGGATCAGAGATTTGACCTTGTTACGACTGGTACCTCGTGAACAGATGTACTTAAAAAGAGACCAGATATATACAGTATTGAAAATTGGGACCACAGAATTCACCTCAGCAAAAGAAGTACCTTGTAAGTGAGCTTGTTATAATGGGGTGTGCCTGTATTAACCCGTTGAAGACGAGTCCCAAGTATACTTGGGCAGGTGTCTATGGGAAACGTGTGTTGTTGGAAAATCAGCCCGTCCTCAACGGGTTAACATGCTGTGAGAACCTGCATGATGTCCTCAACTAAAGCTTGGATATCTGTCAGTGCACTTTGTGACTTGTGCATCCTCCCCCCCTTCTTTGTAGTGTCCCTCCCCCCTCCCATCACTCCTCTTTCTTCGAACTAGAACATAGCAAGAAAATCAAACAAACACTACGATATGTATTAGATAGGTTTGCTACTTTCATTATGATCATATAATGCAGCAAAATATCCTTTTAAGACAGCCCAGCATAGCAAAAAGCCAACACATGGAAGTGTCTTTACAGAAAACCAGAGTCGCATTTATGACATGAACATTGTTCCACATGTCTGTGTGTACCAGTCATTTTTTATTAGTGTGCAATGCTGTGCTTATGTTATCATCAATAATTCGTAAGTACGAATGGAATGCTTATGGTTGTGTGTTCTATCATTGGATACTGTAAAACAAGGAATGTTCTTGTGCATTTTAATTTCGTGAATTTAGCGAGAGCCAAGATTCGTGAAATTAAAATGCATGCGAAAGCTCTTGTCTACACTGTATGCATTGAATGCCAGAGGCACTTCGCAAAAATTCATGCCCTGAAAAAGGCCACTGGCTCCAATTCGCAAAAATTTCATGCCACTATTAAAAAAAATCATGTTTTACAGTAGTCAAAATGTCATTGGCAAAACTCTACTGACCATGGTAACTCTTAGGTCCTATGTCTAAAATGTAGTGTATATAGTTACATCAACCAACATGGATTATTTAGAATGTGACTGCTATAGCTCAGCTTACAGCACTCGATCTCTTTTGTCAGAGATGTATGTGGGATGTAATGGTGTGATGGTTGATGTCCAAATTTGACAATCAACCAACCATGTTATTCATTGATCATAATATTTGGAGTCTTTGAATGTCAAACAGTATTGAAATACTTAATATAAGGTCAATTCCACTCTACTCACAGTAAGCATATTATATTATTTCAATTGAGTCAAAGCCCGGTCAATAGGGCAGTACAAAAAGCATATCCCCTGCTTGCCCAAAGAGGCATTTTGGCAACCCTTAGGGTCCTGTGCTTTGCTCATGAAGAGGCATGTGGCCAGTTATTTTACTTGTCCTTCACTGAGGATTAGATGCCCCAGGCTACTGGGCAAGTGTATTTGTAGCACCCTGGTTAGGTGATATTACTGCTCAGTACTATGCTTATAGTAGTTATTATACATGTATGCTAGACTAATGTAGTTAAGAGAAGGTATATTATACACTGTAGTCGTACAACTAGAAGGTGGACTCATACTACACCATCTATAGTCAAGGCCTGTCTCTTTTCAACATATTACTGACACATGGCTGTCACATGGTTGTCACATGACACATGGCTGTCACATGACACATGGCTGTCACATGGTTGTCACATGACAGCAAAATGAGATTAAAAGTTTTTAACCAATCTTGTCATTCTCAAATAGTATTTTGGCTTTTGGATGTGTTGAAGTCATTTTGTGATACATATTTTTTCCTTCTCATGATGTAATAACTGGAGAAATGGTTGGCAAATGCTCCTAGCTTGTAACCAAAAGTATCTCTTTTCAGTTTAATACAAAATTTATGAAGAACTGACTTTTGGAGTGTGAGCTGGCAATATTGCTGCATTACAACAACCGATCATCTTGAGTGAATGAATGAGTGTATAATGGAAAGAAACAACTGTCCCCTTTTGTCTGCTTTTATAGTAAGTTTGTGATTGTATTATGTTCATACTTTTTGTACTGTTCGTTTGTTATACCTTTTTGCTGTTAATTGACTTTTGCTTCTCATCAGTAGAAAAAAAAGTAGTGATTACAATAGTCTAGAATACCATGCTTTTGTTGTTGTTTTTTTAAATCTTTGATTGACTTAACTCAGATAGGAGTGACATTTAATCAGTCTGCTGATAATTGTTCAATACCTTTGAGATTTGACCTGTAACATACAACGTACTCGGTTTGGTCTGGGGATGCTAACTGTCACTGTATGGTTGCATTATTCAATTGTTTGATGAAGACGTGCGAGAGATGTTGTGTGATTTTGAGAACTCAAGAGTGTCATGATTGCAACCAGCTGCAGTAAGCGTGGCCAAATTTTATCAGTGTGCATCTGTTAATGTCACTTGGGATAATACAGTAACATAATATTATGCTACAAATTTATCCATTATACACCTTGTAAGTAAAAGATGTAGCAGTTTGAACTGAATATATGTATTATTCATTTCCTTTCATGGCAGTGTTGCTACTGTCCTGTTATTAAAAAATCAAAGTGTTAGAGTTACTGGTATTTTTCACATTGTACCATATCTATATCATTTTTTGGACACATGTACAGTGAAAACCATTCCTCGTTAAGTCAGATTTTTGTTCTATGTGATAGCAGTATACAACAATGAAATTGTTGTGTCTTTACAATTTACTGGATCAGCTATGTAATCTTAGTAGACTGAAAATAATTTTTAAGAGAAAATTGTGGTCTTGAGTTCAGTTTTCGGGTTTCCCCTTTTTTTCTGTTGTATGTGTTGATAACCCTTGTTTTACTGTTTTAAGTCATCTATTTGCTTTAGAAGCATAGTGGAAAAATACAGAAAACTATCAAAATTACAGCTGCATGTAGATCTACTTGTGTATGTTATTTATTATAGAGATTAGAAGAAATAGATATGTGTACAATGTTGTTAGTTAAGCACATTGTTCCAAGAACATAAGCTCATACAAAGTACACATGTATGTCATTGTGGCCCTTCAGTGCAAATTGTTATTAAACTAATAACAGTGGTCGATTGTGTGGACACTACTGGTTACAAACAATTTGTCCCTGAGGAATACATGCTTAGAAAATGCTTTTTCATTTGCATTTTTGAAAGACAAACACACTGATATTTCATTCATGCAGTTTTGAGGTTCTACACATTGCATCATTTCCCATTTAGTTTTGATCCGAGGGCAGAAATATGATTTTATTTGTCATTTTGGTTTAGAAACTTAAATTCTGGGATTGCTGCAACACAAATGACCAAAGCTCAAAAAATATCAGATGATAAATCTTCCTAAATTTCGGAAGGTTTGAACGTATCGAGAGTGGGGAAAAAAAATGTGGTTTGATACTGTCTTGTAGTCGCTGTGGAGTCTGATTCCAGCATTTGTAGTTTCTTCTTACACTCGTGTTATGCTTTACTCTTGATACTTAGTTTGCACAGACAGCTTCTATGAGTTCTGGAAATGTTTACTGCTGATAAAAAGGGCTTGAAATATATATGCATCCAGACCTCAGTAAAAACAAACAAAGTTTAATCTTCACCTTTTCAGCCAGTTTGACTAGGAGAGTCATATTATTATTATCTCTGTATAGGTGATTACATCTCAATTCAACATCAGTGCTATATATTATGGGTATGAATATATTATATAGGTATACCCTTTAGCAAAAATGGAATGTGGTAGTATGATTATGAATATACAAATGCACATTACGTCTTCACCATTTTAGTAAGTCCTGCTCTGTTGTACCACATCAGAATGAGTGTATATTTTCATTTTTCATCTGTACATTACTTGCATATATTAAACATTCAGATTTTTGTTCTGAATCTCAAATCAGAAAATGTCCATGTCATTTGTTTTTTTTTTAATGGTCACAGAGCATTCTAGTGCATTTTAATCTGAAATTAAAAGGAGTAGGATCAAATGTTTGATTAATACAATGCTAAGTCATCAAAGCTAATGTTTATATGAAGAGTTTGTTCGCAAAAACCGATAAGTCCATATTTGCCAAATGGAGATATTTGCGATTAAAGGTCAAGAAAAATAAAGAGAGTAATTAGAAAATCTTTGCTTCTTCTGACCATAACTTTAGAAATGTACCTTTATATGTAGTGACCAATATATCATTTCAAAGGTATCATTTTGTACTTTATGACAGAGACTGTACTTCAAAATCTTCAAAAATGGACTATCGGTTTTTGCAAACAAACTCTTCATATGAATATAATACAATTTATGTACATACGTGTACATATGCACACATGGGTGTGTGTGTTTCATTATCCAGTTAACAAAAGACAGAACAATCATTCTGTTAATGCCACTGAATATACAGTGTTCAGTTGGGGCCACATGACAATATTTCTACTACAGGCCCTTAAAAATTGACAAATATTGACTGCGCATGTCTTTATTTACACTAGAGTAATGACGTGTAAAGTTCTTGAGTGAGACGACCAAACTGAGAAAAAAAAATATATTTTTTTATTTATATACTTATTTATTTATTTATTTATTTATTTATTTATTTATTATTATTTTTTTTTTTTTGGGGGGGGGATGTGGAATTGGCTAAATTTTATGAAAGTGAATGATGTGAGAAGATAAGATGAACATGTACTAACACCCCCCCCCCCCCCCGCCCATTTCAAAGATAAAAGCCTGTAATATTGATGAGAGTATGATCGACAAAAGAAATATTTATGATACACTGTATTACGCTGTAAGCCTACAACAAAGATCTAGGACTGTGTCAAATTCGCTTTCGGTTGTTCAATTGACGACAACAGAACTGTTGGAAACTTTTTGCAACTTCATGTATCTCGCCCTATTGGCCGACCGAAGAATTATTGGTGTGAGTTGTGCTGGTAGCATTTCCTTCACTGCTTGTGGTCGTTGATTTCATGCCAAACTTAGCCCTCCAGAGGGCGACATTGCGTTTCGTGAGGCCGAAGACCGCTAGGATGAGGACCCCCTGCAGTGAGTTGAGGGCAGTGAAGAAGTACCACAACTCCGACACGCGGGCGTAGATACAGACATAGGCCAGGGTCCACGTGAAGCCGAGAATGCTAGACAGCTGTATAGGAAGATGGGGGATAAGGAAAAGTCGGAGCAGTGAAAGAACGAACGAACGAATGATCAAGAAAGAAAGCACACAGCTTTAGCAGAAGAAGACGAGGAGAACAGAAAGAAAGAGTCAAAGAACCAAGAACAATGAAAGCAAAAGAAATTTTAAGAGGAGTGTAAAGGCGGAGGATCGTGGAGTGAAAAAAAAAGAGTATTAAGCCACATGTATAACAGCAAAACCCGTTCGATGAGAGAGGAAACGCTTATATAGATGATTCATAAACACGAGTCTGATATTTTTTATTTTTTGCAGCACATGAATATCGCTTCACCGAACATTTTTTTAATAATTTTTTAGTAAAGATTGTATCTTCTACAAGGGATACAGCGTAATGCAAGAGAGGATAATAATTATGTGGAAATTTTACGTTTTGACAAATGGAGAATCACTGTGACAGTCGTAGGCCCTAATTGTTGAAAACCAGTAAGGAGAATTACCATGACAATTATCAAAGTCAACATTCCTTTCAAAGCAACTTCAACAGGAGTATATCTTATGTTTACATTTTTATAATCGTAACATACTTATAGACATAATGGTATTTAGCTTTAACTTGTGACAATGAAAAGGATGTACACTTTCTAGAAACCAGTAATATGCTCGATAATAGTAATTTCGTGTTTAAAAATAGTTGTCATTCCGTCCTGTTGATTTGACCGCGTCCTCGTGACCCAGGGATGTTGATTGTAATTTATGTCAATGCACAGTCTTTACTGATTTATGGTACATAATTTTCAAGTTTTAGAGAGAGTTTCCAACTAAATTTTACCAGAATTACACTAGGTATAGATAACTGATACCTTTATGTAAAGTGATAAATCTTCTCTGGCCCTAGCGAGAGCTGACTTCTCTTTCAGCGCCTTTGCAGATGCTTTCTTGGTGCGACTGATTCCAACGATGGTATCAGTGAAGAGAACTGCGTTCATGATTAGCAGCGCCCCTAACGGAACACCGAAGCTGAACAGAGTCTGGTCTCCCCTGGTCATCCAGCATAGCTCATCACCGCCGTAAGTAAAGTCCAGAGCTGTGCAGCCGCAGAGGTCAATGGTGAGGCAGGCAGCGACAATGACCGCCGGAGTCCCCCAGGCGTACACAGAGTACCAGACGAAGTAGATCTGAGAAGTATGCCCTACTCTCATCTTTGCTCGAGAACCAAATGTTCGGCTGAGGTCGACAGCCAGGACGTTCATCCAGAAGAACACAGAGAGCCAGAAGTAGTGGGACGCGGCTGCCATTGCTTTGCAGAATGACGCGTCTCCGGCAGCGATACCGTTCAAAGATACCAGGATGAATATGATGAGAAGAGACACAGAGAGAGCCAAAACAGACTTTCCAGCTATGTTTCTCAGTTGAGAAAACGTAGCGTAAGTAGCAATAATGACAACTAGAGAAAACATGGACAAAATTGTTCCTATGAGATTCAAAATATCTACTCCTTCTGGTAAGTCAGCCCCAGCAGGAATATCTTGCGGACAGTACGCTGCCGAGCCGTCTGAAAAGAGGAAAAATTGATTCTCTTCCAACTTGGTTCCGTTGATGACAAGAACAAGCGCATCGTCCGTCTCATCAAAATGGTCAAGTCTAAAAGCTCCTGATTCTGCTTTTAAGAACCTGTCACATGGAAGGATCACAACTTCTGCACAGATCTCTTCCGGAGCAAATGAAACCACAGAAACAATACCAGATTGTAGGGTCATGAGAAGCCGAAAAGGACGAAGCGATGTGTCATTTGAAATTGAAGGGTTCTGAAGTGTGCAGTCCCATCCGGCTGGAGCCGCAATCGTTATATCCGATATGGAGTAGTTCCCGAATAAATCATCTCCTGCGGAACTACTGCACCATACACCAGGTCGTGTCTCATTACTGGAAAATGTGTTGTTTAATTCTATATTTGCCAGTGACGTGAGATTTACTCCGTAATTATGGCAGAGTCTACATGTATAGTTCATGTTTTCAAGAGGACACTCCGGGTTTTCTCTGTCATAGTCACTTAGATTTGTGCATGTGAGCTCGAATGCAGTGATCGGTATTTCCGACGTAATAATATCTTCATCTGCTATCACCCTGATTACGTCATTCATTACCTCAAGGAGCGAAGATCCCAAAGGTGATGTTATGTTTAGAGTATCCAGGTTATGGTTTGATGTACGGAATGTTAGACAGGCTCTTGCAGCATGATCCCAAACTAGCGTCTCGCATTCCTCCGTCGTTCTATTGAAGTAGAAGCCAGGCAGACAATAAACGATCTGACATCGACGACTTAAGGGGTCAAATAGTTCATTGTCAGAACACGAGGCGGTTGAAGCTTCGAGGACGATATCGTCTTCTGGACTAAAGAGGAAGAATTCTGCAATGGACGTCAAACCAGAGTCCGTCGAAAAGGCCGGAATTGCTGTAAAAGACAGGCACAGTTCCTCGTAGTCTCTGCAAACATCCTGTCCGTTGCAGTAGGCACAATGAAGGTTTTGGTATAAGATTCCTCCAGCGATGACAGGTGCAAAGTAGGGAGGGCAGTCCTCAACGTTGGTGGTACCTACTGACTGAGATGCTCGTGAACACGTTGTAATGCCAGGACCAAAACACTGCCTGGGAGAGATGACTTCAGGTGCAGAAAACCTTGCGTAACATCCTTCCTCTTGACTCAGTTCGGCAAGGTCAAAGGTCGAGGCGAGGCTGCTGTACTGGGCTAGAGTCTCGAGTGAACATCTCCATCTCCAGCTCCACGGCAGAACGCTGGTGAGAGGGACGCCGTGGCACATGGCACAGAAGACGTTCTTGAAATGTCCAACATTATCCACAGCAACGGGCGTGAGGAAAATATCATTCTCGTCATACTCGCCAGCAGTAGCAACATCGTCATCACTCAGAGTGGGAGGGTTCTCGCAATATTTTCGAAATGGACTGCCAATCGGCGAATCAGCGGGACAACGATCTACAAGAAAGTAACTGAAATTACCTCTCGTTGATAAAACGCGAGTGCAAGACATGTAGGACACAACATCGCTGAACCCGGACCAAGATACCGAGGGCATAACATTTCCATCCGCTTGTGTTTCTTCTCTTTGACTGCCGTTTGTTTGAGATCCGTCATAATCGTGACAGCAGTCGCGGTATGCCGCACAATCGGCGTCACACATACAGATCCGCTCTGCCCCTTTGACTTCACAGGCGAAAGTCCTAATTGCACCCCGTATAGGACATGTTGTGTCGAGGTACGTCTGAGGTTGGCTCCCATTTCGCGGACACTGCAGGGAATCTTGTGCTGTGGTATATGATCAAGAAAAGTAACAAATTTCAGATGAGCGAAATGCATGCACTGTATATCCCCTAGACCCCTAGACAGCTGTATAAATCGTCTTCTATTAGCAGTCGGACATTCGAATCTTTATGGTTTTATCTATATGCGTTAGCTCTTAGATTCAAAGTTAAGGCTGCATTATGAAAAATAAAACATATTTATATATTATTCAGAATTGGATTTCATCTCGCATCAGTGCACTGGTGATGACGGTAACTAAAACGCTAAATTTGATGTTGAATTCAGTAAAGCGTCAAATTTGATTTTTCAAACCTGCAAATGTATTTGTTTAGTGATAATAATTATTATGATTTTTGTTTTAATTCCATTTACCGATCGGTACACCCTTTCAATATACGGTTATATCTGCGTAAAAAGCACCTATATGGCAACACACACAACACGCAAACACACGCACAACCACGCACATATAGTTGAGTTGACATAATTCATACATGTACAAATTTTAGTTACACACGCCTAACCCCCCAAAATAAATAAGTAAATAGATACATAAACGAATAAGGAAACAAATACATAGATAGACAGATAGATAGATAGATAGATAGATTAATGAATAAATAAAAATAGATAAAATAAATAAATGAATTAACAAGAATAAATAAAAATAGATAAATAAATAAATAAAAATGTGTATGCTGGATGACATTACTCAAGTCATTCAATTTATTTATTTTCTTTCTTTATGCACACTATAGTTTCCATTTGCACAAAAGAGAAGTTCTTATAGTGAGTGTTTTCTTTAAGTTAAAACTGACAAAATAATCTAGCATTATTTCAACCATTCTTGATCTTTACATGCTGTCACAATGAAACTCTGACACAGCACCAACATTTCCCGTCACAACAAGGATGAATAGGCCGCGCCAAGTGCAGCTAATGACGTTATAAGACTTATGATTTGCATTTCTTCAAGGCAAAGAATTAACCCTTTCCGTTCCTCAATAATAAGGTGTATGCTTGAGATGAGCCCAAACCTGAAATTTCGGAATTCCATTGTGCAGAGCATCTGATGTCCGGTAGGAGCGAGACCGCGAGGATGAATCCAGCGATCGCCACAACAGTCGAGACCCCGCAGCGCATCTTCGTTGAGTCTCCAGCCTCACAATCGGTAGGGAAGTATTGAGCGACGTTCAGAGTTTGAAGGCACTTCGCGAGCATAGAGTATAATATATGGCCAAGATGAATGAAGCCTCACTAAAAATTGAGCTTTTGGTTCTGTTTGCCAAAATGTTTGCCTCCCGATGTTAAAGATTAAGATATAGCATGTCTTCTGAGAAGATACACAGAATAAAGTTAATTTGTCTCAACTGCGCCCTGTTCATGCGTGATGACAGTAATATCGGTTCTTTGGCAAACAGATATCGATGATACGTAACAGTCGCAACTCGCCCCTGATTGGTTAGTTTTGACATGGAATGCTCGACTGTATTGCAGGGAAGGATATAGAGGGTAAAGTGTGGAGGGAAAATCGACAGAGGAATTGTATTACCGGGTATTTTATTGCGCATCGCACCGGTCCGATGTATTACAAAATTGTTATTTTATAGTCTTCGACTATGATGATTTCGCACTGACATACATTCGAACATTAAGTTCGAGTTTTTTGTCGAGCCCACAGGAAGTGCGGGGAGACTAAAGGGATCGCCTGCGGCGTGTGTCCGTCCGTAATGCTAAAAACTTGAATAACTCTCTACTGAGGACTTCAATTTCAATCAAACTTGGAGGGAAGAGTGGTTATACAAAGTAACACATTTAACCAAACATAAAGGTCACCACAAGGTCAAAGGTCAAAGGCAGGGGTCAATGAACTTTAGGGTTCAATGTTAAGTTTTTACGGTGCGTTTCGATTATGGCTCATAACTTTTGATGCATGTCCGTTTGTGACCAAACTTGGATTGTAGATGTCCCTTGGGGAGTTGAAGGTCACCACGAGGTCAGAGGTCACAGACAGGGGTCAAAGAACTTTTAGGGTCCAATGTTAAGTTTTTATGGCACGTTTTGATTATGGTTGAAAACTTTTGATCCATGTGTCTGTGACCAAACTTGGATGGTAGATGTCCCCTTGGGAGTTGAAGGTCACAACAAGGTCAAATGTCACAGACAGGGGTCAACGAACTTTTAGGACCCAATGTTAAGTTTTTACGGCACGTTTCAATTATGGCTCATAACTTTCGATCCCTATGTCCGTTTGTGACCAAACTTGGAAGGTAGATGTCCCTTGGGGAGCTAAAGTTCCTCACAAGGTCAAAGGTGACAGACAGGGGTCAACAAACTTTTAGGGCCCAATGTTAAGTTTTTATGGCGCATTTTGATTATGGCTCGTTGGAATAACTTTTGATCCCTATGTCCGTTTGTGACCAAACTTGGCTGGTAAATGCTCCGTGGGGAGTTGAAGGTCACCACAAGGTCAAAGGTCATCGGCGGGGTCAACGAACTTCCGGGAATTAGAAAAAACATTAATTTCTTCCATGCGAATGGGCGAGACACATTTTGGCACTTGCCTTGTTATTGTTACTTGTTAGAGTCGAATGCTAGGCCTATAAGATGAGCGAGTAAATACTTTCTTTCTGCGGTTTAGATTTAGTATTACGAGTATCACATACACATAAAGATTATTATTGACTAAACAATGATTTTTGTAAAAAAATCACATTTGACAATATTACAATTTGTTTAATTTGTTTTTATGTTTGTATAGGGCTGCTAGCATGCGTCCTATCATAAAGTCGTGACTACAATGTATTACTTTTCAATTTTGTGTCTTATGTGTGCAACACGATGGCAAAAAAAAATGACAAGTAAATGAAATAAAGATTAAGATGACTTGCTGTCAATAAAATTGAATGTCATGATAATAATTATGAATGAATCATAATGTTCTCTTCCATCCAGTGGTTTGACGCCTTTTAGTTGTCACTCCTCGTCTGAAATGCAAGAATATTATGCCCTATACATCGCATGGCAAAATGGCGCAGGAATGTTCTTTGCCCTACTTTCGCAATCGCTATCAAACGTCCCTGTTTCAATTTCGAAAGTTGATTCCATTAAAAAACACTCCCTCCCCCCAAAAGAGAGAGAGAGAGAGAGAGAGAGAGAGAGAAAACAACAACCTAGAAATATATTAGGGCCTATTCACACTGTAAACAGAGTATTAAAAAAAATCCTTCGCTGTGAACTTCAGATCAATCTTGGAGTTGAAAGTCCTGTTCATTAGCTTTCTCCGATCATATTATCATGGAAGTAGTAGAAGGTCGTGATATTAATATCCGGCAAACTCAAGTTAGTAGGCCTACACCGTATACACACTTATAAATGATAGTGGAACTCGAGACTACAAAATAATACGGGTTTAAAGCAACGAATCGTGATGCAAAATTCAGCGAATTTTGATCAATAGTGTAAGTAAATGTCCGTGCTTTCATACAAAGGATGGCAGTGCAGAATATTGACCTGCATCACACTTATGCGTTTTACAGCAAAATCGTTTGTGATCTAAGAAGCACAATAACAACGACAACAGACATCTTTCCAAACACATGCAGGTTGCAAAGTATACAACGAGGCCATTGATTTTTTGGACAAATGTGATGCATTTGATTAAACTATACGACGATATAAAAGAAATCGAAAGGATGTTGATTCTTATACTTTATGTTATACGTCTTACATTCATATTCATCAAGTTTACAAAAAATTATAAATATATATGTTTTTGAGGGGGCATATAGAATCAATGTATGCATATGGAAATTGCCTCTGGCGTTATTTGTGATCTACTTTATATACATGCAAGCATATATGCTCTTTTGGTGCGGAGGAAGTGCTAATCATGTATACAAAAAAACAAACCAACAATATTATGATAACCTCAGGTCAATAACGCACAGTAACGTTTAACCCCCCCCCCCCCCCCAAAAAAAAAAAAAAAAAAATCATGATAAAGTCCTCCCAAGTTTGATTCTCATGACTTTATATTTCAACTTCATTCTGAGAACTATAGTGGCATTTAGCCAGTTTTTCGTGATCAGTGATAGGCTTTGTTTACTATTCGGGCCAGTACAAACTATTACAAGAAAATAGCTACTGTGCCACGATCTGAAACGAAAATAGCGATTCCCGGAGGGTTAGAAGCTGTTCTCTTTGTAACCATAGCAACGAAGAGTATCTCACTACAGGGCGGAAATTGCAGAAACGGAGCAAAAAGACTGTCCACTTGCAATGGACATATTGTGTTTATCAAACAGTCTCAGTGGCTAACTAAGTAGACATTGCGGTCCAGGCGGGATCGGGTATATAGTAGATTGGTCTGCTAGTAGGTGTCATTAGCTTACTGCCCACTGCATCCTGGTGAAAATCCAGAGAATTCAAGTCTTGTAAGGAGAGGGTTAATTTAGTATTTGGCTCGACTATCATAATATCGGCGGAATTGGAAAATGAACACGGATATTGGCGGTCAACGAAATCAGGCAATGTTTGCATGAAGCGTGAGATCACTATAAAGAAACCTACGTGAAAAGAAGTCTGAAGTTTGTGCGCTTCCGGTGCGATCCGCCCCAGCAGCCAATTGCGAAGTTTTCCGACTCGATGCGTCCAATTTCCTGACATCATCGAGGGATTTCATTCTCATTATTATTCACAGGCCGGCGATACAACGATCGCAAATTTGATTTGCCTAGTTATTTTACATTGTGAGAATCGTGAAATTCTACTGGCGCACAGCGAAATATAGAGTTTTCATGCAGTTCTTTGACCAATTTCATTTCTTTATGGCTTTTGGCAGAACTCATACAGTGTAGTTGTTAAAATGTAGGCTTGTTCACTGAATGTTCAGAACTTGATTGAAGAAACTAGTATTATTACCCCTATCGGATACGGGTCAGTTATGCTGAACTTCAGCGCGAGGATTATTTCCCGCTTTATGTCCTCTTTTTTTTCTGTTGTTGTTCTTGCCGCGTCGTCGCCGCCGTCTGGGGAGGGACGGAGAAAGATAACGATGGGGTATTTTTGCTTTGGCAACAAACAAACAAACAAACAAACAAACAAACAAACAAACAAACAAACAAAGAAACAAAGAAACAAACAAACAAAAACAGAATATACAACCTGTTGCGTAGACCTGCCAAAAAAAGGCTACATCAAATCCTTATCTGTTTGCTTGCTTGTTTGTAATTTTGAAGCTTACATGTATAGCCCCTTTCAATTCAATGTAATTATATCAATCTAAAAAAAAAAAAAAAAAAAAAAAAAAGGTTATACGTACATAGTAACATATTTGTCAACTCATATTGATAAACATATGCACGTCTCGGCAATATGTAAAGCTATATAAGAAGTCAAAATGGACACATGCGGAGAGGAAGACTCAACTTTTTATACCAAAGATGACTGGTTCTTATATAGGTCGGCTTCAAGTTATAGTTGACGGTGAGAGTATAAATAGGAGAAAAACATATCTCCCACATGTACATCTGATATGAATGCACTACATGTATATCACGTGGATTTATAGTATGGCAACATTATCTCGGGTTCGGCTGATCACCATTTGACCATCACGTGAATTAATTTTATCAACTGGAACAGACCAGGGAGCAAATTTTACATACATTTTCAATCATTATGGGCAAGCTTTTGGGATTGAAAAAAAAAGTGCTTTTAAACTGATGGAACTTTTTCTCAACTTGACAATAAGCTTTTTTATGCTTTCAAACACAATGAGCATTGTAGAGCATGGACTTTATGTACAATTTTGTACATGTACTTGTTGGTGGTGGAGTAGAGGGAATTTGGTGGAAATCTTTAGAAGCTCTTGTTAAGACAAAGGATACACTGAGGTTCAAATATGCAATGATGGCAAACAAAAATATTGCGCATTCGTGTGTGTACAGGAGCTCAACGCGCAAACAAACAAACAAAACAACAACAAGGTGTGATTTGAGGAATATCGCGATGCTGTGAAGTAAAGCAGTCGGTATGCAGGTAAATTGAGTAGATTGCGTGGCGTCTGTTGCGTTTTGTAAGTGCATGTGATGTTATATTTTGCTCATAATTTACTTGCCTATTTTGGACACACATAATATTATAGGTAAATAGTTTACACAATCATGTACCACTGGCTAGGATAGTTGCCTACAACAAAATAAAAACTTAACAAACTAAACAAAAGAAAAACAATATACACAAAACCACCATATAATCGAACAAAACAATTGTGGTTCGGTATAGATTGACATGTATATACACATATATCTTTATTTCATAGTTTAACTAGCAATAACTACTACGGTGTACATGTACATTCAAGATATTCCAATGCATAACATAGTCTTGCCTTGCTTAAACAAGTACAAAGGTGTATAATCCCTATCTGTGTAAACTTTGTGACCCTTCAACAAAAAGTTGAATTATGTTCCATAGTCTCTTATGAAAATAATGGTTACAGAGGAGTTTTCATGATATTTTGTGCTCTCCAATATAACTGTCATGCAAATGTCAACACTATAGCATAATAGAGAAAACAAGAAAAAGATTGTAAGAAGTGGTTACGGAACAAGGAGAGATAGAAGAAAAAAGAGAATGATAATGAAATCAATTATATCAATGAGGGTTTGAGGCGACCATCTTTTTCTGAATTCATAATAATCTATTTCCCAGTTCTACTAAGCTTAATTCTCAAATGACACGGAGCTAAAGGGAACACCCTCTCCTTCCTTGAGTTGGGTCAAACTCATTTGTGGGGGGGGGGGGGGCAATCACTGCTTTGGCTGACAAAATCCCTGTCCTTTGAAACATTGCATGGGAAAAAGGGAACTATGGGTGAGATAAAGGCGATAGAGCTGATCAAGGGATACTTGACTTTCTTTGGAATTTGTTGGAATGTTTGATGTATCTTAAAATTATCTCATGCTAGGACATGTAAGATTTTGTAGAAATACATTGTACTATACAATTAAACAAATTACCAAACGCCATTATTGGACACATTATAACTTCTAACCACTTTTTCTTTTCAAACTATATGGATCACTGAACACTTCGAAACCTAGTTATACAACCCTCTCTTTATCCCCTCCAACAAATAATGTGGGCAAAAGAAAATACAATATCTGAGAGGTGTGCATTTCCTAACTCATATTTGTGCCTTGGGAGGATGTACTACGCATGAATCTAACTAAGTGATTGTTCAAACTTCAGGGTCATGTGCACATTCATTCAGCATACCACAGATAATGGGTTAAACGTAGGTTTCATAACTGCATGTTTATTCTAATGCATGTGAACAAATGTCAATTGTTTGAGAGGCAGTGTAATACAAATCAATGACTAAAAATGTAGCATCTCCCTAACTGTCAGATGATTTATTTTGGAAATGCAGGAACATCACTGAATCCAAAATGAAATTCTGTCTGTTCTTCATATTGCAGTTCATGGAATCTATCAATAGATTGATTTACAACATACATTGTAGTTTCATATCATACAATAAGTAAAGGTCTTCACATTATGGCTTGAAACATTCTAGCAAACTCTATTCCTTCCAAGACTAATTCATATTGATATGAAGTCTTGAATGAAAATAACACAATTGTAAACAAGTACAAGTATCCACAATCACATATCATAGAAATCTAAATTGCACTTTATGATGTTACAGCGATATTCCAATACAGTATCATGAAGTAATGGTGACATGACATCTGCTCCTGCAACAGTTGCTCCAGTCTCATTTTCCCTATGGACTTAGCGTTAGGGTTGTGATGGGGTTTAGGTTTAGTCTGATGTGAGCATTAGGATTAGGGTTAGGGTTATGTTTGTGGGTAGAATTTATGTTTGGCTTAGCGAGCAGATATTTCATGGGAGCAATTGTCGCAGGAGCAAATGTCATGGGACCTGAATTAACACTTTTAGTTTAAATACCTCTTGCTTGTTACAGAAATATGGGCAAATATCTCTGGTCTGGTGCCATATTTTGTTAGAACAAGCAGTGGGTAATGATTTTATCTTTTAGTGGTGACATCATCACGGAATACAGGAAATATCCAGGGATGGATATGGTGCATGTGCTTTAACATCAACAACAAAGCATTACATAAAAACAACAACAGACATAATATTATGACCTCATTCACAAAAATACAGAAAATACTCAGAGTGGATGATTGACCAATGAGATCACAGAAGATCACTACATGTACAAGATAAATTACATTCATGCCAGTACATTTACAACAGTTCTGACATAAAAGATTGTTTTGATAACATTTGGTTCCCAAATTTGTATATGTAATATTACAGTTAAAATTCGACATCATATCAACCCATTCAAGACTACGTGTATTTCCCAGTATAATCAGAGAGGCATCTATGGAAAGTGTATGCTGTAGCAAAATCAGCCTGTCCTTAGCTGGTTAAATTCACAAAATTCATGCAGCAAGATCAGATGTTGAGCATGGTACAAGGTCTATCAAAATCAGACATACACTAAATAATGAATGGGTAAAGTTTTACACATTTTTGCAGAATAAAAAAAGGTTGCAACCACACCAATATTTAGTTGAGGAGATGGCTGCTCTCAAATGGCAGCTTTCCCATTGGTTTGTGCAAAATATAAAAATAACTCACGAGGTCTTAACTCTTAATGTGCCAGACCCAAAACCCCTAGCATGCCAGACATTTTTACCCAACGCCAGAAAGTTTGCAAACTGGATTGACAATGTAATTCAAAACTGCCATATCTTTGAAACTATTGACTGAATTTGAATTGAGTTCGACACAACAAATATCAAGAAATAATTGGTCTCTCGTGTCATGCAGTCAGTTTGCTGTAATACAAGGTATCTATCTGAACCTGAAATATTGCAGAAATAATCGATATCATTAAAAAATTAATATAAATTTTTGTGTAGTGTGTAAAGAAAGAGTCAGTCATGATTTTTCTTCAATAGAACGCTTCCTTGACTCTGTGAGAAAGTTTCAGAGCTACATTTCCTCTTTCAAATGATAACAATTTTGTCTTCTAAAGTTGTATAATTCCAAGAATATTGGCAGTTCAATTTGTCTTTTCAATTTCTTTTTCTGCCTCGGTAGTTCATTCTCAACTCTGAGTCCTTTTGTCCCAGATCTTGTATTTGAAACTAAAGTAAATCCCGGGTCCTGGAAAAGTGTCTTTTGTCCACATGAGAAGGAAGCACCTACTAATCCTTCTTTTGTCTATGCAGACTGCAGGCAGGCGCACTCTATTGAAATTGGCCGGCCTTTGTTTACAGGTCTACTTTCCGTCCACTGTACATGTGCATAGACAAGAACAAAAGCGTGTTCTTCCTTTGTATATGCTAGCGTGGGGACGATTAGTGAAGTTCACCAAGACAAAAGGATGAAAGACTTGACTGACGAACGAAAGCTTGACCCTCTTTGAGGGACAAAATGAAAGCCTCTCCCGCAGGAGAGCGTCCAAGCAGAACAATGCGAGTGGAAATGCATAGACAACACGCGCAGATTCATTAGCATACACACGTGTGGTTTATCAATGAGAATTTTGATCTATACACAGCTCACAGAGGGTGCGCTCTCTGTGGATTTTCCCGACGCGGAAAAAATACATCTAGCTGAAAAAACATGTATTTACTCAAAATTTTCCTATGTAAGTATATTCATATTTTTAGTGGAAACGATGGCTATGCTAATCAGCTACCAGTACATATCAGTGCCAGTTTCTTGGTGTAACATGTTATGGTACCACAAGAACTTAAATGACCAATGTTTTTCTCGCTCTTCTTAGTCGCCGATCGGCGACCATGGCACGTCAGGACTAAGGTCGCCGTTCAGCAACCATGGCACGTTAAGAGTTAATATCATCATCTCATCTAAATTTGCATTCAGATACAAGTAACATTGCCACTGATATCGCTAATTTGTGGAAAATATGAAGCCTCAAAAAACAATAAGACAATGTTCATTTTTGCTGTGATTTTGATGGAACTTCTATTATTTTGTCTTTCCGTAATTTCACTGCATTTATCAAAGCCAGTTTGGCAATGATATGGAATTGGACTTTCAGGCCAATTCATAAGTACAAGCCAATAGATTCACAAATGGGAATGTGAAGTGAATTTCAGAGGGAACTTCTAGGGAGTAGAAGGAAAGAGAACTCTTTTACAAAATTGAAAGTCCCATTTTCATCACTCACTTGAAAATCATTATTATTATAAAATCACCCTTAAATCTGTCAAGTAGATGTAGATCATTGCTCAGTTTCTGTGTAATTGTTTACAAAATGAAACAATGTGTCATGCTTAGAATATGATTACTTTACTGTAAGTATTCTGAAAAGCTCTCTTGCCTCAAATTGCTACAATGAAAGGCTCAAGAATTAGTCGAGCACAAGAATATACCTGTCAGAGCACCAATCTATATGTACTCCAGCAGATACCCGAAGATGTTTTTTGTCACCAACATGATCTGCTTCCACTGCCAACAAAGGCGAGTTAAAATGCAACATCAAACCTGCACAAGCAAATACAAGTAATCACTTTGCATAGGCATCATCAGCAATATACTTGTATATCACCGAGTAGCAGGTGATTACCTACAAGTAGTCTCAATGCAGACTCACAAGCAGGTTCTTTTCTCTATTAAAGTCAGCCATTAACCTGTTGAGGACGAGTCCCAAGTATACTCTGGCATCAGTAGCATGTGTCCATGGTAAATGCGTGTTGTAGCAAAATCAGCCCGTCCTCAACGGGTTAAGACGTGCTTCACAATATCAGAAGAGCACATTAGTGTGCTCAAGAGTTACATTGTAGCTCTCTATCAATATTTCTGGCACTGGGTAAGCTCTGACGAAAACACCCTGTTTGATATGTCTGTACCATCGCTTCACTGGCTCCGCCTCTTGTTTGGATCAGTCTCATTCCAAGTTGATGGACTCTCATCTTCTCGCTTACCATCAAGGCTCTGATCTCAGGAGTTTAATGCCATCTCTTGGAGAATGGGACCAGAGAAAGGGGGATGAGTCCTCACTTCTTTCCCCCACCTCCCCTCTGCCCTGAGCCAGTCCTCTGCTGCTTCTCATGCTTGTTCTGTATGCTGGCTACAAGCTTCTCCTTCCAATCTTCCTCCTCCAGAGATTTAGCCCAGGCTGGGATGGCCGTGGTCGGTAAGGAGAACCCCGCCATGGCTGCCCGGATCTGCTCGTCGGTCGCCATCCTCTTCTTTCGCTGCTCCAGCGAGGCCTCCGTGTCGGTGTGCGAGACGAGGGAGGCAGTGTCCGGTACCGGGGGAGCAGTCGGCAGGAGCTTTGCAAGGTGTGTAGGAAGACTTGGTTCCAGGGTGTTGGAGCTGGTATTTGACACATCACTAGATGAGGAAGGATCCTCTGCAGGACTTCTTGGAGGGAAGTCATCTGAGCTTGCTTCATTCACCTCCTCACTGTCTTCATCACTGTCCATGCCTACATGCTGAAAAATTGATTACAGTATACGGCATCATACGATACATCCACTATATTCATGTTTAAATGAAATGCACATGTATGCAAAGGGTCCCTGAGATGAATTCTGGATGTTACATTATCACAGTGGAATAGAAAAAGCAATATTTAGATTTAAGTCTTCCAACTTACATTGTATCTCTATCATGAATTAGTTTGAAATATTCTCTTCCCAGTCACGCTGAAACTACAGAAATATTACCATGGTCAGATCTATTGAAATAACATAGCCATAAGTAATCAAAATTTTGACTTTGACCAGATGCACAGCAGACAGACGAAACTTTTTGTGTGTGTTTGAAAAAGGCTTTTATAGTAGAACATCTGTTAAATTGAACTACTGTATTTATAAAGAAAATAAACACCTTGACCCCTTATATATTTCACGTTTACACATTTAGTTGTGAACCTGTCATAGCCATTTGATTATGATATACTTAAAGTGAGAAGTAACAAAATGAGGTGTAGAAATGCAACTGCCACTACTATAGGTCATTGCGATACAAGTGATTCCTGGGATTATGTAATTGCCATCACTGTTTATCAATGATATCTGTTTAGGAGCTGACTGATACAGAAGGAATGGAAACAAAAGCAGAATTTGCACAGAGAAAATTAAATAGACTTATCAGGCTTGAGCTCTACAATGTACCTCAGGGTCTTGAGCCAAGAGCTGATATCCTCCATATCCAACATCAGCAGCATCACCATCGTCACTGTCATCTTCACTGCTGGGCATACCTGGAGGCAAGGAGAGATGGATGGATAGATAGATGGATAGATAGATAGACAGAGGAATGAAGGTGGAGAGAGTTCAATAATTGGTACTTTTTTGTACTAGATATTGAGGAAGATTTTTAATGGATAAAAGTACATTATTATAATCTTTTAACCCTTTGAAGACGAGTCCCGAGTATGCTCGGGCAAGTGTCTCTGGCAAATGTGTGTTGTAGCAAAATCAGCCTGTCCTCAGTGGGTTAAAGAATGTTGCAAACAACAACAACAACAAAAAAAAAGTTTCATAAACCACATCTCAAACTACCAATGGGATTAAAGGTGATGACAATGTGTATGTCCTTTAACATACAAATCAAAACTATAAATAGTATCAAAATTCATTATCCCTCCATCATTCATGGCACAGATGACGGTAAATGACCAGCAATGCAGTCTGCCATTGAGAGGATAAGTTTAAAGGGGCCCTGAAATCCAAATGCATGTTGATTTGTGTTGATTTATGATACCCTCAACATCACTTTTGCGGTGAAACGAATATCTAAAAACATTCCATTTATTTTTCTGTGATATTAATGTGACTAACAAAAGACATGGCGAGGGAACGTGCAAGTTATGCTGAGTCGAGGGGAAGGTGCATTCCAATGTCTTTTGTTAAACATTTCAGTACTTTAGCAATGATTGATAGATGAGGTCATCTGAGGAATATTGGTTTGGAAGGATTTTTTGTGGGCGTTCCCAAGTAATCTGAAGAAAAATAGAAGAAAAAATATCGTTAAAAACATATGGAGTTGTTTCTAGATATTCGTTTCACTGCAAAAGTGATGTTGAGGGTATCATAAATCAACACAAATCAACATGCATTTGGATTTCTGGATTTTTTGGATTTCATGACTACATGTACTAATTCTACTTTTCACCCAAATAAGGCATTTTACCCAACTAGCATAGTAGCAATTTCATATTTTGACATCTTTTTATCTCACTTTTAATGAAATTGCCTTCACTTTGACATTATAAAACACAGATTTTCAAATCCCCTTAGACCCCATTAGGGTTTAACGTTAGATCTAACGTTAAGGGTACGTTGTACACTCCCTTAGATTTTCATGGGATGGTTGATCAATTTAATATGCTTGTGTTATCAACAATAAATCAATATTTGTTCATTTCTCTCTGAGAATAATTGACTATCAGTTATGACAGACAAGATCAAGAGACGTTCGTAATCAGAGGTAAGGTAGGGTTGCCTTTTTTTTTTTTTTTTTTTTTTTTTTGCTACCTTACATTAAAGGGGAAGGCTAGTAACTGATCAGTGGGAATCAGTGGAAATGCTGAGAGATGATTGTTCCAATCCTTATGGGATTCATTCAAGAGTTCATTGTATATCTATTGTGGTGTGAAAATGATTTGCTTCAGAATGGTCTCATATTCAAGTAATGTGCAGTTTAATGCTTCCAGGTTAGCGTCCCTGGTCAGTGACGGAGCATTAATCTGCACATTACTTGAATATGAGACCGTTCTGAAGCAAATCATTTTCACACAACAATAGATATACAATGAACTCTTGAATGAATCCCACAAGGATTGGAACAATCATCTCCCAGCATTTCCACTGATTCCCACTGATCAGTTACTAGCCTTCCCCTTTAAACAGCATACATTTTGTATTTTGTTGTACTTGTTAACAATGAATGAATATAAACTTAAAACTGCTGTGACAAAAATTAAATGATAGAACCACCATAGGCCCTCTACTCCTTGGCTATACGAACGTTACTTAAAATTTTAATAGGCAGAGGAATTTTAAATCAAGTTGAATAAGGAAGAGGGAGGGTGGGCCGTGGGGTAGGGGACTGAGTGTTTACAGTATAAATACCTGCAGCAAACCCATGGGGTGGAGGCTCCAGATCATCACCATCCTCCCCCGCGGCTTTGGGGTTGTTTCCGGGCTCATTTGCCTTGGGGATGGGGCTCATTCTGAGCACTAGATGTTCTTCAAGTGGGGGATCAGCAAGGCAACTTGGCTGGGAGGGAAAGTGTGTAGCAGGGCATGGAAAGAAGAACGAAACGGTAAGAATGACAAACAAGAACCATACAACAACCAAGAATTCTGAATCTGAGTTCTGTAACATACATTCAATTCCTTGTCAGAGGAGGAAGCGTAGTTACAGAAGCTAACGCTAGCTGTCCGTTGCTTTAATTGCAAGCGGCCGAAGCCGGTCGTAGTACCGTAAAGGCGTAACAAGCACGGCGAAATACTAGGATCGATCGGACTGGTGGTGGTGAGTGGTTCGACATACATTGTACTGTACATTTGTACGTGCACATACTAGTACACTATGCAGACTACGTGCTATGCATGCACGAAGCAAGGCCACACAGCTCCAGACACTCATAAATGTATCTACCAAAGAGATAATCTCTTTGGTATCTACGGTGGAGCGCCACCCCGACCCCTAGCGCTTCGCCCCATAGTTTATCCTATGGATCACTTCCTCTGGTAGTATTGTGAACTGTTCATGTTAAAAATGCCTATCCCATCAACCTTGTGGATATACCCATCAGAGATTTTATCAGACCTCTGCGATTTCTTTTTTTCGAACATCTAACTGTTGATCTTGATTTTTCGTCATAGAACACTTTCTTTCCGGACTCATCTGAATAACGTTAGCGATTTATAAATAGGACTGACATTCTAGAGCCATCCTGCAATAAAGCAATTGAAGATTTCGACAGCGAAAGTATTTGTAGACTAAAGTGATATTCGATGATGTTACAATATTTTTTTTTCTCACAGACAGAATGCACAATTTCATAAACAGTAATTGACTTTAACCAGGATCTTAGGAAAAAAAAAAGCCTCTACTTGAACTGCTCTTCTTACGAGTGGGCGACATGTTATACTATGTAGGCCGATGTGTATTTGGGCCATTCTGTCTCTTGCACGAAATCGTAGGACGTAGTCTCCATTGAATTCGTCAAAGCCCTTTTCTCTTCGCCCACCCAGTGTCACGCTGATCACGAGTAGAACACTCCTCTGGATATTTTAATGAAAAGCTAAAGCCACTCGTTATCAAAGGTAATTAACCGGCAGTTAACCTCACGCTACTTCGCAGTAATATTTTGTTTTGGTTTTCTGAAGTATCTTAACTGATATAAATCACATTTTATTAAATTAAACATGTGTTAGCTGCAGTCACGCGGACACGTTCGTAGTCGATATTATTGTCCCACATACTGAAGATTGTGTAGAGATGTAAAATGAATAAAAAGATGAACTCGCCTCGGCCTCCGCGTGCCTCGTGCCTCGAGCTCGGAGCTGCTCTGGCTCTGGCGTCATCACAGCCCATGGAAACAATTTCAATCCTACGAATCACTTGGCTTTAAAAAGTTCAATGTCACTCTCCCTTTAAAGACAGTGATTGCCGTCATTTCACGAATTGCCGAAGTGACAGTTTTGTAAATGAAATATGCACATGGCATGGGTGAATGTCATGAATGTGGTGCATGGTTGGTGGTAAGATAAAAGTCCTAAAAAGAATGTTTGTAACCAGTGCTTAGGTTAAGAAGTTGTCAAGTTCAATGACAATGTAGGTAGGGCCTACTGTAGAAGTCTAAATTTCCCTTTTTTTTTGGGGGGGTTGGGCAATTGAATATGAACTTGAAGGAAGAAAAAATAGTGCATGCAAGATGCAACGTTGATTCATTTTGCTTAATTTTTCTTTTAAATGTCTGTATGAGTATGATTTTTAAAATGTTCCCGTAAAGAGATTGAAGTGATAGACAATCTACGTGTAGCTCTATATCAAAAGAAGACAAAACTGGAAACTCTATATTGACGTAATATTGTAGTCTAGTTCTGTATGAATTATGATATATATTATTATCTGAAATCATTCTTCATTCTATTTGACTGCAGATCCTTCAGTTTAACCATCTTGCGGTGCTCGACACAAAGTATAAACAAAGGAACTGTTAAGGAGCTGCACTCACAGGTAGAAGCCATGGCTGATGCTCGGGCAACACAGCAGATGCTTGGTGTCTCCACGGCAACAGAGAGTGGAGTTCCCCTGGAGCACATGGACTACAACTACATTGGAAAGTGCACCAATGTCAAGGAGCTGGAGAAAATCTTCAAAGCTCTCAAGTAAGTTACGATGGGTCGATGGGAATGCAAGATGCTACATTTTTTTTTTTTTTTTTTTTGTAACCACTTGCCCAATTTGGCAAGGAGATTTTTAAGTTCTTGTAGAACATGTAGTGCCTGAACATGAATTTTGCTTGCCGAAAAAGAAAGTCTAAAAATATGAGAAAATGATACTGAAATTCTCTCGTAAGTCAAGGATTTGATGAAATACAATGATTTATGTTGATTCCCACACTTAAACACATTGGGGTAACAAACTTGGCTCAATCAAGTGTTTGTGTTGCATTGCATTGTGGCTGTGAGTGCTGGAAAGTTGCTGAAATTGAATTGAAAAGTGTTGCACCAATCACTAAAACAGTCTTTATCTGTGAGCTTCTGCATAGTTGACTTCAATTCTTAGTTTGAAGGGTGGAAAAGTGAAAAAAAAAGTTGTAAGGTGAAAAGCAGCTAGTGTATGCTCAAGGTTTGGGAGAATTACGGAATGATGCTGAGCTTGGCAAGTTTATAGCAAGTACACACACCTGGGCGCATGAAGGGCTAGATGTGACAGTTCTCAATGTAACTAGGACTGGTTTGATTTCTTTCCATCATTGAACAGATCTGGAAAGGAAGGACACTACCCGGATCTTGTTGACTTCTGTGAGAAGAGACTGGCAGATATTGCTCCAAGCAGGTGAGATCTTCATTGTTTGTGGCTAGTAATTGAGATGTACAAATATTTTGCATTATGCACCTAATTCATAATTTGATTGGTTGAAATTGTGGGTGCAAATTCGACAATTGCCTGAACTGCGCACATCTTCATAGAATCAAAATGCCTTATGCCCAAACTGCCCTCTTTTTGAGATCTTGACTCCATGCTATAACCCTCGAAGCAAGCTCCTTAGGTCATAGCATGAAGTTGAGCTCCCGCAGGACAATGATATCTACAATGCCCTGAAAAGCAGGCCATATCTGTATAGTAATTCATAATACAGATCTATACAATGTATATACTCAATTTGTACATAAAGTTTGGCATGCCATTCATTCAAAACCATACTTTAATTCTGAACATTGTGCTGATACAGTTGTTTTTCTTTTTGTCCTTTTATTGATTTATTCTTTGATTAATTTATACTCAGGAACATCTGTTTGCATCAAAATAAGCTTTAGCAGTAACTTCATGATATGTTATCCTCCTGTAGGGTATAGAGAATGTCATTGATACTGCATAGATGTATTTTTTAACAATGGTAATAGTTGCATATTGCAAGATCCCTTGCCATCAATGGAATTTAAAAAAAAAAGTGAAGTTCATCCTACTTTCCTAGACCAGTATAAAAGTTAACTAATAAAGACGCAAAGTTAAAGACTATTGTCATTACATCTTGCTGTTGATTATCAACTGGCTCAAGTTCAGTTATCCATAGTGTGGGAATTTTTTGTGTGTTATCTTTTGTAATCCATTCCAGTATCTTCACCTAATTAGTATTCTTTAATGTATAACTTGCAGTTTAGTAGTGTTGGCTTCTCAAGCACTGATGTAACTTTGCTTCTCATGCAAAGGCTGTACCTGCTAGAATAATGTGAGCAGTTTTGAACCTTAAGCAAGGTTCACACGGGTCATGGAAAACCTGGAAAATCATGGAATTTGGCCTAGTCTTTTTCCAGGCCTTGAAAGTCATGATAAAGTGATATTTTCATCAAAAGGTCATGGAAAGTCATGGAATAGCAAAAATTATGGAAGTTTATCTGTTGTTTGTGTGAGATGTGTATGTCGCTTTGATGAGATCAAATTTTCAGTTTAATGTGTTAAAAAAAGAATTGTGTAGAAATCATGGAAAGGTCATGGAATTCTGGTTAAAATGGTCAGCTGGACATGGAATTTAATTCATGAAAAAGAGTATGAACCCTGTTAAGTGACACGGAGGTATAGATATTAACTAATCAATTCTTTTTTTTTCTCTTTCTTTTTAAATTCAGCAAGTCACTACGGAAGGAAAACCGTCCTGCCACAGAGTACGACGTAGGCAAAGAAGAGTGGACAAAGGTGGCTACTGATGTGAAGGTAGAGAGTTGCTTCTTGCTTCTGACTCACCGAATATTCCAGATTATTTGTTTGCATGTTACTTGTCACCCATCAATGATAAAATTGCTAAATTTTTAAGCAGAGAATACTGCCAAATAATGCATTAGTTACTAAGAAATATACATTTTCAAAGTTTGAAGATTTGTATGTATCTGAACTCTCGTTTGTCCAGATAGTATTTCAATGATACCTATTAGTGGAAAAGCGAGCAAAGAAAAATGGGATGCTGTCGAGATGATGAATACCAACGATACCTAATCTATTATGTCCTGCATACATGCCATGATCATAATTTAGAAGCAATTGTTCTCACAATTTAATTTACCTGTTAACTGCCTTTTATCATTTCTGGTACGTTTTTATAAGAATGCATTGAGACGAATTGGAAAGCATGGTCTAGAGAGATTTCTGTCTAACAAAATCAGAAAATTGAAGTTCAGTGACCCTATCAAATAACATCGGATGTATAACATTATTTTGTGGATTCTGTTTGAGAAAACCATGAGAAAGATATTTATTACTTGATAAATACTTAAAACTTGTTTGTAAAATGATACTCTGCATATATATGGTATACATGTTGGTGCTAACAAGATTTCTTACTGAATTTCTTGAGATCCATCTGTAAATATCATTTCATGAATTTACAATTGTATACTGTGTCAGAATTTGTTAATTTAATACTAATTCACATGATTCATGAAATTGTTTGATGATGGCAGTATAACCATCTCTCTTATTGGACAACCTGAAATGTCAATCTAGAGAAATTGTTGCTGAGAAATCAATGAACTGATATCAAAAGCCAATATTGTGAGAACATGCGCATTCTTCCTACATATGTCTCTTCTTCTTTGATATTTCAAGATCAGCTTACAGCAAACATGAAATCATGGTTGTAGCCAGAATTTTGTGCTACTCTTGCCAAAAAGGGTACTGCAAGTAAGAAGGTTTAATGCATGCACAGTGTGTTCTTGTCATATGAGATGCTTGCAGTTCAAATATTGTTTCTTCATTTAAATTGAATTTTAATTGTAGGAATGGACAAATGAGATTGCCACAAAGGATGAAGAGATTAAATCGGCATCGAGCGGAAAAGATGGAGGAGATATTCCTCCTGTTCGCAACCGAGGCACCATCAACACGTCAGGGAAGAAGGTAACTTGTTGAGTAAAATGAATTCATTGAGAATGTGAATACATTTCCGTCATTTGGCACAGAAGTTACGATGAAAAAATTTCCCATGCAACTGTCCAAAAACTTTTAGCCACCACTGATATAAATTTCTTTAACTCTTTATGTGCCATGTTCACACGCCCGACTTGGTCAGATCAATAAATCTCTAAATGCCACAAGTACATTGAGAGCTTCCCTTGCAATTCCATTCCTCACACGGAGTTAACTTGCATTGCATGATGTTTGAATAGTGGTTTTCACAGGAGCCTTCCAAGTAAATTCTAATTTTCTGTCACAGTTGTGCACATGTTTGCAAAAGTCATGCCTCCAAGACCTGCACAAAACTGTAAAACAAGGAATGTTTCCATGCATTTTCATTTCGCGAATTTCGCGAGAGCTGAGTTTCGCGAAATTAAGATGCACGCTAAAGAGGCTGATCTTGTCTACACTATATACATTGAATGTTAGAGGCAACTCACAAAAATTCAATGCCGCCAGTATGGCCGTCGGCTCCCATTCGCAAAAGTTTCATGCTGCGAAAATATTGTGTTTTACAGTAATGCAGCTACTAACCGTTTGCAAGAAATATGATTAGCTTATTGTCATAAGACCCACATGACAACAAAGAGGTCCCCCTTGACATTTCGTGCAATATGTTACCATCACAAAATGCTGTCGCTGCAGTGTTTCTAGACTTTTCTTTGACACCAAATTTGTGACATCAGAGCATGCTGTCTTGAAGTTAAACGTAAATATACATGAACAGGATGTACAAAATAGAATTGCTCAAAATTTGAATTCATGTACACTTTTATTGCAAATTCTTCTTTCAGTCTGTCAAATTTCATAAAAGGGTGGTTATTTTTTTTTTTGCTTTTATTGATTACAATTGATTGATAATGTATTTTCATGCTCAGAACAGTGTCGCCAACAATTTTCACCGAAAAAGCAATAGGAAACAAAAAGTTGAAAGTCAACGAAATACATAAGGAATTACAGACAATACAATACTAAGGAATTTTGTGATGTCACAATTTTTTTTTTACATACGTTTGCTATTAAAGGACACTAGAGAGAATGTACACGATAGATATGCCTTTTTTGAGCTTTATACAGTGTTTTATGAAATAGCAAATGGTCTGATTTCATACATTGATTTCATACATTATGCTGAGATTAGCTTGAATTATTTCTTTTAAATCAATAATTACAAAGTGACACACAGGAATTGTTAGAGAAGCTGTCTATAGCGGCCACCTGTCTATGAAGGCCAATCTTCATCCCCCTTGGATGGCCACGTCCAATCAAGGAATGATACCCTTGACTCTTTACCACTCTTTGAGTTGATACGACTCATTATCCAGCCCAACTGATTTCTCGTCGATCTAGAACTCATCGGACAAAAATGATTGGGGAAAGCCGTCTTCAGAGCGCATCCGAGGCTCTGACTACCGGAGCTGGGACAAATATGACGTTGACGCTGAGGTGGAAAAGATGGACAAGAACGTTAAGGAGGAAAGTCTGAAGAAGGCGGCAGAGAGGCTTGCCAAGGCACAGTCAACCAGCTTGAAGGATGCCATCAACACTGAAGGTAGGGTCACTATGATTTTATGATGAGTTGACAGTTACTTAACGTCGCTGGGGTGACAAGACCTTGTATCTGCAATTTTGGTGAAAATGACTTTTTTGGATTAATAGTCAAATAATGGGTTAAGTGATGTCCTGTCCAAATCCCAACTGTCTTTAATACCCCCAAAATGAAGCCACCACAGCATGTCCAAGGAAAGGCTATCCCATTCGCCACAGTGCTTTGGCCGCCATGTTTTTTGGCTCTCCTGTACATTTGACATTTGGTAGATACGAGGTCTTGTCGCCTCAGCAACGTTATGCTTTTTAATAGGAGAATTTTGTTGTGGTAATTGATGTTGATTGTTGAATGTTTGAAAGTAGATATTATATGCCGTATAATGTGCCAAATCGTGACTGAAGTTATGTGTACATTGTACATACTGCTGTTTGGAATGCCATACTGTCACGCTACTGTACGTTTTCAGTGGTGCTTGGAAGCACAACAAGAATTGATCAGTAGCTGTATGCTATTTTCCTGTAACATTCCATATGGGCAGAACCTAATTGCATGTTTTCATTGCTATATATTGTACTACGTGTATTGCTGTTCTGGTGACAGAACCTCATTGGATCTTAAAAAATGACAAATGCTCTGGAGAGTGAAAAAAACATGGCAGCCAAAGCACTATAGCAAATGGGATCACCTTTCCTTTGACATGCCATGGTGGCTTCATGTTATAGTTGTTGTTTTCAGTATTTAAAGACAGACTTTTATCTTTGTAAACATGTGCAATTCAGCCACTGGCTGCGATACATGATTGAATTAAACCTTTATTGGAGCATGGCTTTGGACAGGACATCACATAACCCTGAAAGGCTGAGGGGGGGGGGGGGGGGGGGGGGATCACCCGGATGGAATCCCCCCCCCCCCCCAATGTTTCTAGCATTAATTCTGCAATGCAAAAAGGCCTTGTAATGAGGATTCTTAACTTTTTTATGTTCAAGTCTCGCACAACTTTTGAGACCAAATTTGCAACATCTACTTGTAAGTTGTTAAGAAGTCCTGCACGTTTTTGTAACTGCATGCCACTCCGAAACGGGCACAGTTTTGTGATTTTGTGTACATTTTCTATGGAAAACAGTGCTCTGTCATGAAACTCATAAAAACATGACTATTTTTGCTATTAATCACTTTGATTAATGTTATGCCAATTATGGTAGGAGAGTGGTCAGTGACAATTTCCATTGAAAAAACAAAACAAAACAAAGGAAAACAAAAGTTGATAAGACAGAGAAATACTGTACAGAACAAACTCCAAAACGATAAAATACGTATAAGACTTTTGGAAGTTTCTACGATGTACAATTGTTTAATATGTTTAAACAGATGTGTAAACCCAAAAAAGTAGACTCTCAGTGCTTTTAATTAGTGTTTACAGGCCAAAATAAGATGTTGGACTTAATTTGCATGATCAATTAATCAGAATTAGAAATTGATCTTGTAGAATATACAACACGCTTGTTAAATTTTATCGCAATCACACTACCGGTGGTGGAGGTTTTTTTTTTTTTGGGGGGGGGGGGGCAATGTCCACCCCCTCCAGATTCAACATAGCCAAAAACACCCTGCCTGATTAGGGTTTTAACCAGTAATCTTAATTAATCCAAAAATGTTATTTTCTTCAAATTTGAGGTACGAGGTCTTAACACCCCAGCGACTGTATGATACAAAGCTTAGACAATGTTGCACAGCACCAAAGAGCTCTTTTGGGGCAAGGTTATCTGGATAACTGGAAAGGCTCACTATTTATTCCTTTGTGTTTGCGCAAAGGATCAGGGTCATGACATTTTGTGTATTACATGTATGTGCCTGTGTGAGGGGGTGTGTTTACTATTAAATTGTGTGTATACATTGCATGTGTATGGGTGTGTGTGTTCATAGTCCATGGGAGGTTTAGTGTACACAAGTTTGGGGAATTTTGTGGGGATTCCCCAGAGCTGGTGAATTGCGCCAAAGGATGTATTAACTATTTGGCTCTGTAGACTTACAGGTTGTTGTCATTACTCACACGTAGTGCCTGCTTCTTCATATTGGGTTGGTTAGATCATTGGAAGGCTTGGATTTTAGCAGTGCTGGTGTATGAGAGGTTGCTTTGCAGGTGAGGTATCATGTTAGGTAAGCCTTTGTATCGTACAATGGTAAAAAGTAATACTAAGAATGAGAAGGGTTTGGTCAGCAGTTCTTTGTGTACTCATTTTAATTGTGTTATATTGTTAACATGCTTTAACTCATTGTGCAACAACACTCTCTATAGCCTGAGAGCATTGCATGTCCAAGTACAATGTACATGTATACATGTGTATATGTTGATGAAATAATTTTTTACCTGTTGAGTATTGTTTAATTACCTACAGGGTAATTACCTGGTAATTGAATTTCACTGAATTCTTTATCCTGTTCACTATTTGATGATGCAAAGATTGTATTCCGATCAGCTGATGTGTAATTCTTTCATTTGTATTGTTCTTTTTTTTTTGTCAGGAAAAGTATTTGCATAGCAAGTGAAAACAGTTCTTAATCTATTGAACAGGGTTCGAAATTGGCGATGGTCCGCTGGCCATTGGCCACCCAAAATCACATCGGACTAGCTAAAAATCATAAAATTCTGAAGTTACTGGTCCGTCTGGCTTGCCAAAATATTGCTTCAGTGTTAAAATTGATTCTAAGTAGTCCACCTGGCTAGTTTAAAAAAAAGTTAAGTGCGACCCCTGTTGAACTGTAACACTGAATTAAGATTGATTGAACTTAAAACATGAGAACTTTTCAAAGTGGGCTCTCTGTAGAATAATCCTCATGCTTGAATAAATGCATGTAAAAGTGGCACATTACAAATAAGATATTCTACTAAAACCTGCCAAACTTTCTTGTAAATTGCAGCCTTTGGCACTTCTGTCATTAAATGTATCTGTACCCATCAATGATTCAGGTGAAATTTTGAACGTCAAATGTTTAAGCAATCATGCAATACTCTCCTCTGTAAGATTTTTTTTTTTTTTTTCCACACAAAGACTTGACTTGTTCCCTGCAAAGTATTGTACGCCGTTAATTCCAAGAGAGTCAAATTTTTGCACACATCGATTTTTTAGCAACAAATCAAGAATATGTAATGTCATAAGATTTGTCAGTCAAAACATAATGATAAAGGGGCCACAGAACCATATTTTCTTTTCTTTTTTTTTTTAATGGGGGGGGGGGGGTGTTGGGGAATACAATTGACAATGTTGACCTCTGACCTCCCCCATCCGCAGCCCCCTCCCCACCCTGAAAAACATTCTGCGGCCCCAGTGATGTAGGCCTACAGAGCTGCTAGTGCCAAGTCTTTTTATAAGTCTACAGAAAATTCTCTGATAATCTAACATCTCTTCCAGCCTTGACTGGAGAATTTAAAAGCTTTCCTGATTAAGAAATTATTTCCACCAATTTAGATGCATGTAAACACATAGTTATCTACCTGATTCTTTGCCCTTTGAAACCACCTGTAGTTTGATGTGTAAATGTTTACAGCTGTGTATGAATAGTCCTACAATGTAATAATGTACTCTATCGATGTGGTATTCCTACTCATGAGTCAAACCCTTAGATGCCTTCTGGTCCTGAAGTTGAGTTTGGGGGTTATTCATGTACTACATGTATGTGTGTTGGGTGTCTGAAGTAGAGGCAAGTTTACACCAAGGAAAAAAATCACATTGTCGAACAAGAAGCAAAATTTTAGTACTCATTTTATCATCCAAGAGTCAGAAGGTTGACATTTTGTTGTCATCTCTCAGGTATGACTGACAGGGAGAGGGAATTGGCGGCTAACCGGGAAAAGGACAAGGGTAATGAGGTGAGATGTTGCTCATTATTCCAGTCACGGGCTTCTTCAGGACTCCAAATTTCAAAGCTTTAGTATGTTTTGCTGTGTCCAATTTTGATTTCCTTTTTCTGAAAAAAAGAAGAAGAAAAAAAAATTGTTTCATAAGGATGTCAGTTTTCAGGCAAAAGCCTGAATTCAGACCCTAGTACAACGTAGTATCAAAGTTCAGGCACTTTAGTGTTCAAAAAGTAGCCTCATGTACATGTAGTATGCATTTCAGGCCCTCCTTTTCATGCTAAAACTTGAATCCCTGATTATTCTCAAGCTGTAAGAATCATAATGTTCATTTCTGAAGATGCAACACTTAGTACGAGTCACAAATGAATTGTCCTAGGGGCAGATTTTCCATAGGTGAATGAAATGATGGATGTCGTTCCTGACTTGCTGCACCTGAAGCATGGCTGCAGGATTCAGGTTATAATTTGTATCCAGAAGAGGATCTGATTACGTAATCATATGTTTCTGAACACAATTGGAAACTATTAAAGGGAAACACTTTCAAGCTTATACTACATGATTGTATTGTCGTCATTTTCAGTGGTAATTTCAGGCATGAGATACTGTTTGAAGGTAGGTTCATTCGAAGTAAATAGTAGGAATAATTTACAATGTAGCTTCTCCTGTTCATTGCTATCATATTACACTCTGATTTAAATGTACCAAGGAAAGATTTGTAAAAGTAGACAAAGGAAATTGATAAACAGGGTCTCCCACCCCACGTAATTCCAAATAAAGTGAGTTACAATTCCTCAAATAGCTGGCAAGAATGGTGCTGTTATACAAGTACCACTTCCTATCATCTTTTTTATTGATTATGAGATGTTGAATTTGGGATGTGTAGGGAGGGAAGAAGGAAAAAATAAAAAAAGAGAGCATTATTTTGGTTACACCTGCCACCATCTGGTTTTTCAGGCATTCCGTGCCGGCGACTACCCCGAGGCCATTCGCTACTACACGAGGAGTCTCTCTGTTGTGCAGTCAGCGCCTGCATTCAATAACAGATCTTTGGCAAGTAAGTAAAAATTTCTGGCGAAAGTGTTGAAAACTGAATATTCATGGTTATGGTTGTCGTTGCTTGAAGTATTTCAAAATGCCACAAAAGTGGGTATGATTATTGATTATCATTATCGTTATTAGTTTGACAATATGCTGCATTGTTTTAAAAAGTGGAAGGATTTGAATGAAACATGAATGCATTGTCAACTACATGACAAGACTATGATATTTTTGTGAATGTATGATTAAAAAAAAATCACATTAATAAAGAATTTCAGCTCTTTCCTTGCTTTCCTAGAGTATTTGAAATGTGTGAAGGACTTGTTTAGTTTCAATAAAAATTTTTGCTTTTGCACATATAATTGAATATAAACTAGACACGTGTGTGTGTGTGTGTGTGTGTGTGTGTGTGTGTCTGTCTGTTTGTCTGTTTATATGTCTTTGTAGGAATGCATCCATGTGATTATCTTTCTAGTTAAAAGATAATGAATTTGCATTTCCTATGTTTATCAGGGATAAAACTTGGTGAATATGAAGGTGCTACTGAGGATTGCACTGAAGTGCTGGATTTGGAACCATCAAATATTAAAGGTATGATAATACAAAATATTTAAGGCTTTCTTTTATTGCTTTTCTATTGCTTAATGTCCACCTCAGTCACATTCTGTCTGTGCATTTCACTAATTACATGTATATGTAATTTTCTGCAAAGCCTGTATACAATTTTCATTTATTGTGCTGTTAATGCTACTAGTATGACATTTGGTTTGTGGGTTTTGGTGAGGATATTCCCATAGTAGAGGAATTGATTTCATAAATTAGGCAAAGAGGATATCAAGTAGGCACCTATTTGTAATAAGTCAATGATTGTTGTAAGCATTACTTACAGTTTATTTGGAAAAACGGTTTGCATTGCATATAAATGAATATATAATCATATTGGAAACATGATTCATAACAGCTGCAGAAATGCCTTTCTGCACAGAAAATTGCCTTCCAAAGCAGAATTATGATGACTTTGCCTTCCTGCCTTCCTGGAAAAGGAGACAGATAAAGAGATAGGCAGTTATATGTGACGATAGATTGAAAAACATAAGAAAACAAAGAGAGTATATCTTTGCACCATCTGAGTTGTGACACAAGTCAACCACCCCCAGGTATCGTGATATCATAAGGCTGAAAACAATGGGATGTGGTTTGCTTACTCAGCAGTACATTGTATGTCAGGATGTCAATAAAGGATGTATGCTTCTGAGCCTTAGAAATGACTGCAAGTGATTGCCAGAGTTCTGTGGGCTTGTTGCCAAATCCGTACACCACAGGCACCCATGCTACAGGTTCATCTGTAGTACTGTACAAGTGTCACTGGCTCCTTAATGCCCTGTAATCTGCATGTAACAGTGGTATTAGATTTCAGAATGTTACTTATTGCGCAAGATACACGTGTAGGGAATCCCTATTTTGAAATCATACATTTAATCTCCCATGCAGCAGGTTTATCTGTAACTCCCCACAAGCAAAGACTGTCTAATGCATTGTTATCTGCATGTAACAGTGTTGAATGATTTCTTTCAATGTTAAATTATTTTATAGTGCACGGTGGAGAATCCCTATATATTGAAATAATACAGTCTCCCATGCAGCAGGTTTATAAGTAGTATGTACATGTACAAGCAAAGGTTCTTTAAAGACAAAATGGAGTTCCTGTTGAGATGCATTTCACGGAGTGAAACCATGATTCAAAGTATCTGGATATAAGTGCTAGTCAGTATGATGCTTAGGGAGCATTATAACTCATGTTTGATTACTAGAACGTCAGGTTAGATGAGAACTGCAGTAGTGACTCTTGCAAAAGAACGGCTCGTTTTTGAACGGAGGATTTGGTCTCGAGCGCATGATTCACAATGACGTTAGTTTGTACCGCGACAATGCAACATACGAAACCATTATTGCATGATTATGAGAGCACTTTGGGGCGAGTAAGTCTCACAGTGTTAGTTATATAAAAGGTACTTTAACCTGAAACACAAACTTCAGGGAAACTTTGTAAAGGTACCAAAACTTTATATTATCTTTAATTCATTGTGATCTGCGTGTAACAGTGCTATAAGATATTGTAGTGTTATAATACTTTATGATGCAAGATGGGACATTCCAATACTGAAATAATTACAGTCTTGCATGCAGCAGGCTTATGTGTAGTATGCACAAGTAAAGGTTCTTTAAATCAATTGTAATCTGCTCATAACAGTGCTGTAAGATTTTGTAATGTTATGATACTTATGATGCAAGATGGGAAATTCCCATGTTTAAATGATTACAGTCATCCATGCAGCAAGTTTATCAGTACTAATGTACAAACACAGACTGTCTATTAACCCTATTCTAACTGGGGGGGGGGGGGTCAAATTGACCCCCCCCTCGACGTTTCGCGCCACGATTTCGCAACGCGCAAAGATTTTGCCGCGTCGTTTCACGACTTTTTTCATTGAAGTCTCCCGCATATTTTGAAACCAAATTTGCGACGACCGGGTACACCGTTTTGAAGTTACGTAATGTTTTGCATATGCATGTCAACCAAAAAACAGCTCAAATTTGATATCGTGTGCAAATCCAATGCAAATTGTGTTTTTTGGTTAAATTGATATAAATTAGATTATTTCAACTTTTAACCATTGAAATTAATCAATTCTAGTGTAGATAAGCTTGAAAAAGTGCCTGCAACAAATTTTGGCAAAAAAACAATAGAAAACAAAAGGTCGAAAAAACAATAAAATACATAAGAAATTAACAAAACAATAAAAAACAAAAGAAATTGATTTCGATTGTGCTATTTTTTTACACGAAAATTGTTTGATGTGTCTTGAGGAATTCTGACCCAAAAATTTAGCAATCCTCCAGTCTTTTTAATGGAGTTATAGGTGAAAATATGATTTCATGCACAAATTTGCATAATTAATTTATTAAAAATAGAAAGGCAATATTTTTCTATTGTATGACCATGTAATCTTGTAGTTGACATCCAGCTCTATCTTCAGGCAAAATTTCGCGGCGATCGCGCGATCGGCGGCGGAGATCTGAAGGGGGGGTCAAATTGACTCCTCCTCAGTAAAAACTTGGTCTCAAATAGCCCAGTTAGAATAGGGTTAAGTGTAATGTAATCTGCATCTAACAGTGTTGCATGATTTCATAATGTTGGTACCATTTGAGGAATCCCCATATTGAAATGATTACATATTGAGAGTATGAAAAAGCATAATACATGTCTACTGGAGTGTGAAGTGTATAGAGACTACATTCTTTTCTTTATAATTTGAACGAAATGCTTGATTGAACTATGAATCTGGAATTGAGCCTTGAGGCACACTGTGTTTTCATTTTAGTTTGTACTCTTTTTTTTCCCCCCTTGTCTCAACACATAAGATTTGTGCAAAGTTTAGCTTGTTGTGTCATTTGTTGGCATGGAACAATAGTTGTTTCAGGCTCCATTTGTTTTGTTATGCTCCATGCAAATTCCATCTTTAGTGAGTGATGTCGTGAAATGGCCCTGTCAATCAGACACATACTCAATCTAAACCCACTGAAGACTAGTTCTCAGTATGAAATAATGAAAATTTCCTTTTAAAAAGCCGCTCTCCTACAATGCACCCTCGTTTGTAGTGATTAGAGCAGAAACCTGTCATCATAGTAGGTACAGTCAAACCTGTCTATAGCGGCCACCCAAGGGAAAGGAAAAGAGTAGCCGTTATAGACAGGTGGCTGCTATAGGCAGGTTATCCACCTTCGTGTGCATTGCCTACATGTACAGTACATGTATCATCGTTGTATACATCTGTAAGTACTGGTATTACATGTATGTGTATATTCACACTTGTGTTTCATGCATTGGACAATCCCGGTGTTTATCACCGGTTGTACAGTAGCATATAGTTGTGAAGAAAGCTTTAAAGGGACTGTACAGTACTGGTTGAGGTAGGGATTCATGTTCTGAACATTCCTAAGTGAGATAATGAAAAGCCTCTTATGAAATATGAAAGAGCATGTAATTTTAAGAAGGATTCAACGTTTATTTGATGAAAATTGGTTTTCAAATGGCTGAGATATCCAAAAAAGTGCTAATAATAAAAGGCGACGTGCCCCAACTTTATTAGTATCTCTTTGTTTCACATTGTTTTTGGATATCTCAGCCATTTCAAAACCGATTTTCATCGAATAATCTTTTGATACCCCTTAAAACTGCATGCTCTTTGACATCTCATAGAGTGGTTTCTGAATATCTCACAAAACGTTAAAAGCTAAATTTTCACCTCGACCAGAACTGTACACACCCTTTAATAACACTAGTGCAGTATTATGGCTGAATGAGTGAGGAATGCAATGGTGGCGACCACTGAACTTTGCCCAGGAATGACTGGCATGGCTACAAAGCAGAAAATACACTAAATCATCAGCTCGGCTACAACTCCATTGGGTCTGTGGCCGCTATAGACAGGTTAAAATCTGCCATGGGAAACAAAATTTATGGCCGCTGACTGTGTTCGACAGGTGGCCGCTATGCACAGGGTCTTTAACAGGGATTTTTTCTCGGGAGTCTTTAACAGGGCTTTTTTCTCGGGGGGATTTTTCAGTGGCTGCTACAGTATAGACAGGTGGCCGCTATAGACAGGTGGCCGCTAAAGCCCCCGTTCCACTATGCCGTTGTCGCTACAATTTGACAATTTTCTCAGGTCGGGAAGGATCGGGTAAAACCTGAGCCGATCTGGACACAGTACGATGTTAGAACGCTCTAAGTACGCTGCAGTTACGACTACCAAGTGCTTGCTACGCTCTTACTACGATGATCGGGAATTAGACATTGCGATCTCTGCCGCTGCCGGTACGCTTTAGAACGAAGTAGCTACGCTGTTAGTGCGATGTTGCCGATGTTATCCGATCAATGCACGCTGTATCTACGCTCTGAACGATCTATACGATCTTATCACGCTGTTACCCCGTTCAGAGAGCTGAAAAGTGCCCGATGTGCCCCGATGTACCCCGATTCGACTGTGGGTCAGCAGTCAGTCAACTTATTAGCATGCAGAACCGAAGAAATATACTGTGGACCTCGACGATTCATTCTTCTTTTTTTTACTTTTGATTTTCAAAGTTGTTGTTGCTTCGTTATTCTCACTACTCTTTCTTCATCAGCGAGCCTGTGCTTCTGTGCCTCCAGTGCCCTGGTTATGACCCACCATTTCCCTCTCCTCTCCCCTCCTCCCCCCCCCCCCCCTTGTCCACCTCGGACTTACTACCTTCTTCACTACTATATCTTTCTATCCTCTCATCAATTTTTTCCTTACAAGAGAGCCGCCATGTGTTTGTTAATGTGCGTCCGTATGTGTGCATGTATGTGTGTATTACTCTGTCTTTTTTTTTTGCTACCGCTTAGGGAAATTTGTTGTTGTTGTTTTTTGCAATTATATATTTTTCTCTATGAGGGGACTGCATTCCAATACTACAAGCTCTGCTTTTTAGCAGTCCCCTCCATTTCCAGCAATATTTTGTATGCATTTACCACAGTGACGTAACTGTTATTTGTATCTCTGTTGATAATTTGCCTGCATCTCTTTTACAATGTTATTCTGTTCATCGCATTGTGGTACTGATTTCATGACGTCTGTGTATATGAGCGTTTCTTTGTATTTTTTATTATTTGTTTGTTGGAAGTGAAATAAATCAACTTGAACTTGAAGAGCCTCCTCAACTCACTGTTCTTTTACAGCAATGCATTGTATAAACAAAGACGTGCTGATTTTTCAAAGGATTTTTCTTGATGTCCTTGCTTTTATAGTCCGTCTTCCTCCAGTTGTAGATGATTTCATATTCTTCAAAATTCTGCTATGTCCTCTTCCTCCTCTTTCAGCACCACGTGCAGTCTCTCTTTCTTCGCCTTTTGGGTAGCTGCTTCGCTGCTTTCTTCTCTTCTTTTTCTTCATCTCTTCTTCGAAAATTACAGCTAAAATTACTTCCCGTTCTTGTGCCGATGTTACTACGCTCAGAAAGACCTTGTTACGCTCATCCCGCTGCGTTTACGCCGTCATTACGCTCTCCCCGCTGCGTTCACGCTGTCACTACGCTCTCCCCGCTTGCCGTACGATTAAAAATATGCCAATTTTGATCGGGGAGATCGGGAAGAAATTTTGAACCGGTTCAAAATTTCTTCCCGATCTGAAAAACTGCCCGCTCCAACCCCGACCTCCACACGCTGCTGCTACGATGCTTCCGATCCCCGTACGCTTTTGCCGCTCTCTCCCGATCTGCTAGATCGGGACAGATCGGGGTCCAAATCGTGATAGTGGAACGGGGGCTTAAGACAGGTTTGACTGTACTTCTTTGTTTTAACCCCACATCTTCTCTACTTCAGCTCTCTTGAGGCGTGGTTCTGCCAGGAAGTCCCTGAAGCAGTATGACCTTGCCCTGAAAGACCTTCAAGCAGTGCTACAGGTGGAACCAAACAACAAGCAAGCACTGGTCAGTGGCCCTTAACCCCTTGATCCTCCCTGGTGAAAATCCAAGCATTTATTTTTTACGTGCAGTATGGAATGATGATAATGAAAGTGTTAACCCTGAAAAGACTGGGGGGGGGGGAGCCTAAAAGGCCCCCCCTTGACATTTCGCGCAATTACTCAGCAACACGCAATGCTCTCGCCGTGATGCTCTATGACTTTTTTCTTTCCGAGTTTCCCGCACATTTTGACACCAAATTTGTGATGCCCAGGGGTACGGTTCTGAAGTTACATAACTTTTTGTACATGCACGTGAGACCGAAAATGGCTCAAAAATGTGATTTTGTGTACAAAGTCAATACAAATTGAGTTTTATCACATGGTTCATATAAAAATATGCTTATTTTTACTCTCAATGGCTAAAATCAATTTGTTTTAGTAGTATTATGCTTCATAAAGGGTCTGCCACAAATTTTGCTGAAAAAAAACAACAAAAACAAAAGGTCGAAAAAACAAAGAAATACATAAGAAATTCATAAAACAATAAAATGAATAAGAAATTAATTTTGATACCGAATTTTTTTTCGAGTACATTTGCTAAGAATGCTACAAAGAATATCTAGACCAAAAATGAGCACTTTTGGAGCTTTATTTACTGATTTAGATAAAAAAGTCTGATTTCTTGCATAAATTAGCATAATTAATCAAAATAAAATAAAAGAAGACTATTTTGGAAAATTTGAATACACTGTATACGATCTTGTAGATTACATCGCACACTATCATTGTGCAAATTTCCGCGGCGATCACGCGATCCACGGCCGAGATCTTAAGAAAGGGCCCCCCCAGTCTTTCGAGCTACCATGGTGTAGCCCAGTCTTTTTAGGGTTAAGGGAGATGTGGTTGTGGGATGAGAGTCCCCTCTTTCTGCCTATGGTGTGGAATTTTACATGGGATTTTCTGTTGTTTCTGTTACGACAGGCTTTTTGTGTGGGTTGTATCTGATGCATGTTTCTTACCATCATTGTGCTGTTACAAACTACCTAAAGTAGTGATACAGATACACCTGTACTACAGTCAGACCATTAAGTTATGTTACTCCCTCACGCACTGCGCACGGGGCCGCTTCGTGCGGTTGCGTGCAGGTTCGTGCGATTTCGCACGGGTGCGTATGGCTCCGTGCACCCCCGTACGCGCCCGTGTGTAGTCGTGCGCTCGCGTGCGGATCCAAACGCCTGCGTGCGAATCTGTATGCCCGCGTGCGGATCCATACTCCCTCGTACTGACTGGCACACAGCCGCACGGAGGCGCACGAGGGCGCACGGAGGCGCACAAGGTCGCACGGGGTCGCACGGGGGTGTACAGAGGCGCACGCACCCGCACGAGATCGTACGAAATGGTACTAAGACGCATGCACCCGTACGAAACTGCACGCAACCGCACGAAGCAGCCCCGTGTGCAGTGCGTGCGGGAGTAACATAACTTAATGGTCTGACTGTAAGTGTGCTAACTCTTTACAAACAGACCATTTAAGGATATATAGCAACCACCATATATCTATAACATTGCTCACAAATGATTGAGTTAGTTTTTGTGGCATATTGTACTCTTTCTGCAACATATGTTCTGGATTTTCCTCCTCTAGGATCTTGTGAACGATGTCGTGAACAAGATGGACAAAGAAAAGACCCAAATCGAGGCCGAACTGAAGAAGAAGCGTGATGCAGCAGGCACCGCTGATGAGAAGAGCGCCTCCAGAGAGAAGCCGTTGCAGAACGGCGAGATGGGTGGGAAGAACAAGGGTCGGCGGTTAGTCATCGAGGAAGTCGAGGGGGAGGAGAGTGGTGATGAGGAAGAAGAGACCAGTAAGAAGGATGAGAGCACCTCCAAGAATGCCCGGGAGAGCGGAAAGAAGCTGGAAGCAGGAGTTGATGGTGAGGAAACTAAAAAGGAGAATAATGACACAAATAAGAGTGAGGGCGATGGAGCTCCACCATCAAATAACCAAGAGAAGGATGATAGCACCGAGATGGATGGGTGTGTCGGTAGCAAGAACCAACCCGAGGAACCCCCCAAAGTGGAATCCTCTCAGACCAGTGAAGAATCGCCTAAGGCAGGTACAGACCCAAGTTCGGGTGGAGCTGTATCGGAGGAGGCGGCGCCAGAGCCCACAAAACCAGCTCCGCCCAAACCCGCTCCTCCTCTCCCTGATGCTGTTGTATACCTCAAGGACAGAGGAAATGAATTCTTCACCAAAGGCCAGTATGGGGATGCCTGTGAGCAGTATGGCAAGGCTATCAACAAACTTGAAAAAGGTAGGTTCACTTTCTTCTATCCAGTCTGTGGGTGTTGTGATCAGGTTTCTCTAGTTAGGCCCACGAACTGATTTTGGTTGGATTATGCGACTTTACAGACATGACAGGGCATTTAAACAGAAGTCTGACAGTTCTTCCATGCCTGCATTCAAGCAGCTATCACCTATCCATTTCTTTGAAGGGAAGAAATGTTTCAGTAAGGTCAGAACAGATTTTATTGTTTGTTTAAAAAAAAAAGGAAGTAAAGTGCAATACAGATGCATGACAGGTCTTGCAGAACAAGAGTAGGACTCATCTGTCTTAAATCAGTTGCTATATCAGGTAATCCTTGTTTTTACGAGAGAGAAAAAAACAATTCCACACACCTATATTCATCATCCCTTGTTAACTACGAGTATAGCGCCTGTTCTCACCACTTGAACGATCTTTGAAACTTTGTCTGCAAAGTGTTAAAGATAATAAAAAGTTTTGGTACCTCAAAAGCTTTCCTGAATTTCCTTGTCTTGGTTTGTGTTTCGGGTTAAAGTACGTTGTCTGTGAGAATTACTCGCCCCAAAGTGCTCTCATGTCTTAGTAATCATGCAATAATGGTTTCGTACCAGAGCCGACGCTGACCAGCGTCGATAAATATTGTACGAAACCACTGACTGCGATCAGCAGCGTGCAGCCCATTGTACGCATAGCGAACTGCGACCAGCAGCCCCATACGCAGAGCGTAATGGGGCTTCGCATTGTAGCATTCAGGATCATGACAGATTTAGTATCGCGGGTAAATGTCAACTTAAAATCCAAAAATTTCTTCGATTTGAAGACTTACCAATTAAGTTGAAGTATTGAAAACAGGCTTCGAACAACGTTTGGTTCTGCCAATAGTCCCTTTCTGTTCGAATTGATGACTGAATGTAACTCGGTCGAGAGGACCTTGGCAGAGCTACATACACTGGATACTATGGCCAGCGCATGCGCACACAAACATCTTATCCGTTCATGGATTTGAAATTTGTGTGCGGGCTGCATATGATGTGTTCGCAGGCACTGGCTGTAGTATTCAGTGTACTGTATGTAGCTCTCCTAAGGTCCTGTCGACCGAGTCACATTCAGTCATCAATTCGAACAGAAAGGGACTATAGGCATAACCAAACGTTGCCCGAAGCCTGTTTTCAATACTTCAACTTAATTGGTAAGTCTTCAAATTGAAGAATTTATGGGATTTGAAGTTGACATTTACCCTGCGATACTAAATCTGTCATGATCCTGAATGCTACAATGCGAAGCCCGATTACGCTATGCGTATGGGACTACTGGTCGCTATGCGTATGGGGCTGCTGGTCGCAGTTAATTGCATGATTACTAAGACATGAGAGCACTTTCGGGCGAGTAAGTCTCACAGTGTTAGTTATATGAAAGGTACTTTAACCTGAAACACAAACTAAGGCAAGGAAATTCAAGGACACTTTTGAGGTACCAAAACTTTTTATTATCTTTAAGGGAGTATCTCACAGAGAGGTGAATGTTTGCGAACATAGTGAAGTGTAGTATTCGTAAGCAGTAACATTGTTGCAATCAAGTTCGTGAACAATTACAATCATACTAAAAAAAAAAGAGTTTCCATGAGTTTTCCTTGTCGCAAACAGTTTTTGTTGTTGCAAAGCATGTTCAAAATTTCTCCACAACAAGGAAAGCTGCTTGCAACAATAAAAACAGTTACTGTTCGATGTGAATTCGATTATAACTTTCTACATTTGCTGCTCCGTTAGATTCTCCCTTTAGAATTAATTTGCACAGACTTCTTTTATTGATGTCTGCCATCTGAAGGCTTTTCATGATGTACAATATCTTGTTAACCCCTCTGTGTGTTTACACTCCCAGACAGGGAGGTGTACCCGACAGCTCTGGCCACCCTCTACGCCAACCGTGCCTCCTGTCACCTGAGGCTGGGTGAGGCCAAGCTCAGTGTGGAGGACTGCAATGCGGCCCTGGAACTCAACCCCAACTCCATCAAGACCTATGTGAAGAGGGCCAAGGCGTATGAAACACTGGAAAAGTTAGTCAACCATACTTTTCATTTATCTCTACTTATAATCCAGAATCTGGCCTTAGGGCTTCGGACAATCCTTTCCGTGATCGAGTTCAATCAACAGATTACAATTTTTAACAGGACAGCGAGTGTATCGTTTGAACTGGACCCGAAAAATGAGAAAAATCCATGAATTTATCACAATTCCACATATAGTTGAAATTATGCCTTCTACCGATCTTTAGCAATTTTGTGGGTAAGTTTTCATCCACTCTTGTAGACTTTCTCAGGCCAAGTGATCACACTGTTTCTCCTACGTTTGCTTGTCCTCTGATTGCTGAACTGTAAATTGGGGACAAAGTGGATCCTCAATCCTTGGCTTGAGAATTTCTACAGGAGAGGATGAAAGCTTACCCACTACATTGCTACAGGTTGGAAGAACCATGACTTCCACTGTGTGATCTTTCCCAACCGATGAAAGTTTACTGTATAATTTCACACACATTTTCCTGGAATAGTAGTCTGGTAGAGTCAATTATGCAAATAAGATGAGATGGTGATGCCATGGCCACACCTGCTCATGAATATTCAACAGATTTTCTCTTCTGTTTTCTTGGTTTGTTTTTTTTTTACTTTGACTTTACTGCCTGAAGAAAGAGTGACATCTTTCATATCAAATAGTGTTAGAGTTGCTACTGTATCCTCTGCTTGCTGGTCTTGTGGTCACATCAGTTTGAGGCAACACTTGAGAGAAGCTGATACTTTTGATAGCTGAGAGCAACCATTAAAGTAGATACTCAATGATGAGCTGCCTTGTTTTCTGTCAATATTCTTTCTTCTTTTCAAACATTGATTGCTTTGATGCATGATGTGCCTTTGTTTAAACTCAATAATTGCTGAAGTGTGTTTAAAGAAAAGGTTTTTATTAATTTTAATTCTATATTTCAGATACTCTCATGCCTATGTGGACTACAAAACTGCCCTCAATTATGACCATTACAATGTCAGTGCCCAGGAAGGATCCAACAGGTAAGCCATGGATCACAAATCTTCTACAAGCCATTTTCTGCCTGTTAGAACACATTATTCTTGATAAGCACTACTGGAAATGCATTAAGGACACTTGTAATTAAGTGTAAAAACTGCTTTTGTACACCCCTTGAGGACAGGCTGATTTTGCTACAACACGCATTTCACAGAGAACCCTGCCAGAGTATACTTGGGACTAATCCGCGATGGTTTAGTATTCCTGCTCTATGTGGTACTGCAGTCAGACAACTACACATAATTTTTTACTGAGAAACATGACAAATGAATTACAGTACGTAGTAGACATGTAACCTCACAGGAATACACATATAAAGATAAATGTTGGGCAAGAGGAATGAAGAAAGACAAAAAAAAAAGCAAAAAGCAAACACACAATTGTGAGTTTAATAATGAAATATAGTGAAATCATTTGGCTGATTTTAATCCAAAAATACTGCAAAGCCACCTATGGCATGCCATTTCAAGATCAGTTTGACTATGGAGAAAAGTAATAAAGGAATATTTATGCATTAAAGTATTGTACATTTGTAGCTACCTCAACATAAATATCGCTGTTGAGGCGACAAGACCTTGTGTCTCAAAAAAGTCTAATATTCAGGAAAAAAACAAAGAAACACGGCAGCCAAAGCAGTGTAACAAATGGAATTGCCTTTCCATTGCCATAGACTGTAATGATGACATGGGATTAAATGTCTTGATTATCAAAGTGATAGTAAGTGGACTGTTGTTTTTCTAATCATTTCTAGCCATTACATGTGGAATGAAGTTTGATAGAAACATGATACCTCTGCACTGAGACCTCTGTGTTCTGTGAAACAGGATGGCTGCGAGTCTTAAAGACACTCATGGAGCCAAGTGGAGGGAAAAGCTTCCTTCCCAGCCCAAGTCACCCGAGATTTTTTGGCCCACTTACACTATGGCTGCTCCTAAAGCGACTCCCGCACCAGCCGTAGATCAAGCCACACCCACGGCCACCGCCACCATGACTGCTGCCACCACCACCACCTCATCATCCATGGCGACGGAACCGAGGCCGACGCCCAGCCCCGCCCCGGTCTCTTCCCCATCTCCATCCAGTGCCTCACCGGTGGACTCCGCCCCTCCAACTGCCTCCAAGGGCTCTTCCACTCACGCCACGGCTGCTACGTCCACCGCCAATGCCGCTCCTGGGGCTACATCGACCACATCCACTGCAGCTCAGGCCACGCCTTCCTCCGACGAAGCGCCATCATCCCCGGCAGCTGGAGGAACCACACCCGAGGCTGAGTCATCCCAATCTACCAAGGATGAGTCACCCCGTGGGATCGCAGAGAAATTTCAGGATTTGAAAGCTGAAGGAAATAGTCTTGTCAAAAAGGTACAAGTTTGAGGATTCCTGTCTGTGTTTAAAGAAACAAACCAATCTGTGTCTTTCTGATGTCAGAATTCCATTCAGTAAACATCTTTGTTCCTTACTTTTACTTGATAATTTCATTCAATTTATTTCCTCGTAAAAAATGTGTACAACAAAAGCGACATTCGAACGATACTAGGGTCTGATAGCAGCCTATGTTTATGTGATGATGTCTTTGGGAATAAATGTGTAGATTTTACCAGCTATGATTTTCTGTCCATCCATCAGGCAATGTACAAAGAGGCTGTGGAGTGCTACTCTCAGTGTATTGAGGTGGATGCTGCCCAAGCGGTCAGCTACACCAACAGGGCTCTCTGCTACCTCAAACTGGACCAGGTAAAGTCAGGCTTGCAATGCTTTGTCTAATTATGCTGCCCTCTATAGTTGGAGTTTGAATACTCTGTCCCTTGGATAGAACATGAAAAGAAGGTTCTGTGCGTGAGAAAGTCACACATGAAAGATCCCACTTCACTTCTCGCATAAACCATGGTGCAAACATGGTGGAATGGTTAGTCCCACATACGCATCAAAGAAAGCAGTGGAGAGATGCTGACCTACATTTGTACGAGATTATCCCAGATGACCAGTGATCGTGAGCATTGCATTTTGAAGCATGTGTGTAGTGTTGTGTGAGAAAATAAGTTGTTGTGCCATAATGCTTCGAAGTATTATGCCTGACTTGTACAAAAAACCAAATCAACTTTCCCGTTGTGAAGGGGGAAAATGATGACTTCTAGCTAAGTGAGAGGAACTTTAAAGCAGGCTAAGAAACTGGGAGCTTGTTTGTTCTGTTTTTTCTCAGTCTTATTCTCCTTGCTAGTGCAATTCAAAACTTCATGCTAGTGCTATACAGGGGAATGACACCGAAATCTAAATCTAAATATAAATATGAATAGAGTGAATGGAGAAATATTCGAAGAATACACATCAGTGCAGTTTGAGGAAAATCAAACAATCCATTCGTAACTTAGGAATTTAAGGCTTGGTACTGCTATGGCTAGATAATAAGACTGCAAAAATTTCTGATGTCACAGGTGGACAATAATATTAAAGTATGAAGAGAATTTCACAAAATGTAATTTCTTATGAGAAGTACGTATAGATCTCTTCCACTTATTCCCGACATATGTTATGAGTAATGTTATTCTTCCTGCCTCCTGAAAGAGATTATCCAATTGCTCTTTTAGTATGATAGAAAAATAAAAATATGTTACTGTATACGCTATAATTTTCGCGTACATAAATTTTCGCGAATTGCCGCTGTCACACATTTTCGCGAGTGGTTAAATTCGCGATTGGGGGAACAGAGAAAATATGAAGTGGCAAAGAAAGTGTGAATTTCGACTTACTAGCAAATAAGAATGATACTAGTTATACACCGCATGAAAAAGACTTGCCAAACTCTGCGAACTAGTAAGTTAGAATTCAACATTTTGAAGTGGTTAAGTCCATCGCGCTAGATTTCTGACGAGTGGTCCCCTTGCGATAACGGATTGGCTCTCTACAGTATTCGTAAGTAGACATGGACGTGCGTAAACAAGCTTAGCCAGTATGGTCTGTTCGGTAAGCCGTGACATGGTATACTAGTACTGAAATGTTCGTATCATCAAGGCAAGGGATTCATTTTGGAAGGTAATATTTTCGCGTGTTGTTAATTTCGCGAATACCTCCCGACTCGCGAAATTCGCGAAAATAAAACCCCCGCGAAATATATAGCGTATACAGTAAATTCCTCCCCCCCTCCACTTACCTTTTCCAATTATATCAACACTCTTCATCATTCTTCCCTTCTCACAATGCCATTCCCAGCCGGAGGATGCCATGGCAGACTGTAGCGAGGCTCTGAAGCGGGACCCACAGAGCATCAAAGCGCTCTACCGTCGCGCTCAGGCTAGGAAGGTGAGACGGCTTCACACGCAGTTCTAATATTTGTGGGATTATTTAGAGAGAACTGCCATTTCTCTTTATACTAATGAAGGCAGAGGAAAAATATTTCCCATTTAGGTTAAAGGGGTCTTTCACTCATGCCAGTAACAGATACTAGCTCTTACCATTTTGCAATAATTTTTGCCGTCCATTAGACAAATGCATGTTTACTGCACAGGTTTCATGGAAAATACTGCTTTCTACCAATCTGTGTTGCTACACATGTCTTTTGTAGGAAAGGTAAAAATTATGTTTTTCCACCAAAAATATGCCTTTTCAGTCCTCAAAAGACTACAATGCAATTTACACAGTTGGCATCCCTGTAGTAAAGTGTCTTGCCACGTGGGTACTGACTGTCAAACTGATTCAGAGAAGTCTTGAACACTTAGAACAAGTTGTTTGTTTGTTTGTTTTTGTTTGTTTGTTCGATTGTGTGTTTGTCAGTCTGTCTTTCCCATTCAGATTTTCCTATTCGCATTTCCCTTTGCTTTGCTATTAATTCTGATGATTTTAAATCTTAAACAAAGTCAGAACTTGATGAGCCTTTTGTAATGGTTTCTCACAGATGCTGTCCAACTTTCAAGAAAGTATCAGAGATCTGATGGACCTCCTCAAGATAGATCAAAATAATCTTGCTGCGAAGAAAGAGCTGGAAATTGTCAAAGATGCCTGGAGGAAAGTGAGTAGTGATAATCTTTTCACTCCTTGTTTCTCTTCTGTCTCACAGTTACTCTTGTAGTATCACAGACACTAAAGATGACAAAATTAGGGTGGTTGTGCTGAAAAATTATGGTTTATTCTTAGAATTGACAACAAATTTAACCCATTAGTAACTGAACCACCCAAAACCACCCGTCAGATTACTCCCTGAACTGCCCGTAACCCCCCATCCACTTTTTTTTAAATTGTTTTATGCTTTACTTTTTTTATTTTTTCATATAGAATAATTTATATAATTACATGATTTGTAAAAGGTCAAAGTTCAACAAAAATATGTCAGAATTATTTCTGTGATACATAAGTCCCTTTGGTAAAGTCTTAATAAGCTTTCAAATAAAACATAACTTATAATAGACAAAAAAAAAAAAAAACTTGCAGTGATCTGTTTTGTATAATTTAGAAATTTGTCGAAATGATAGTGATATTGCTGTACCTTCCGGGGAACAATAGGTCATTATGTGCGGAAGCTTCAGTTGCTAAAGGGTTAACGAGTTGTCCCTGAATTTTTTTCCCACTTGTCTAAAGGAATTGAGAGAGCAACAGCAGCAGAAGGAAGCAGAAGCCAGCTCCCAGAAGGAAGGAAAGGATGGTGGGAAGAAGAAGAAGAAGAGTGGGAAGAGAGTCCAGATCCAGGAAGTCAATGAGTGCAGTGATGAAGAGACGGTGAGTGAAGAGGGGTTTCCATGGCGATTGCATCAATTGCAGAAGGCATCCTTTTGGTGTCATGTGGAAGGGTTATAGATTTACTGCCTCTGTAGACTTGCTTCAAGACTGTCTTTCTTTGCACACAATATTTGCAGCATTTTGAGAGATGCACCTTTATATGTATCATATACTGTACAGCAATTATTTCAGTATTTCTCTCATCGAGAACAGATGATAACCTTCACTTCCACCACATAGAGAGTACGAAATCCTCAAACTAGAAACTTTACAAATGTGAATTAATACATTTAGTCTCTAAGCCAGTGCCAGAAGAGTGTTTGTGATGATAGTCATCCCTGTACATGTACTTAGTACAGTGCACTCCCGTTATAACGAACATGGTTACAACGAAATTCCGGTTACAACGAAGTAAAAATTTAGGCCGCAACATTATCCGCTCTATGTTTTTCATTGTTTAGTTATAACGAAATTTCAATATACAGTGGACTTCCATGATAACGAAGCCCTTGGGACGAGCAGTTTTCTTTCGTTCTATCGAAATTTTGTTATAACCGAACAAGTTAACAATAAACATATATAGAGCCGATAATGTTGCAGCGTAAATTTTCATTTAGTTGTAACCGGAATTTCGTTATAACTATGTTCGTTATAACGGAGTGCACTGTAACAAAAACAACTGCCAGTCCCTAGGACTTTGTTATAACGGGATACAATTTTATGATTGATTTTTGATTAAAAGGTCTTTATTCAAATAAAATCTGAGTCGGCGACTAAAAGTCGAATTACACAGATAGACAGAGATTATACAGCAAAACAGATGAAATAATAACATAATCGTAATACATAAAAAAATACATTACATTCAAACATTCTGTATACACAACTAATACATTTTTAACGCTACAGATTGTTATATAAATACAAAAAGAAAAAAAATGAATGGACATTTTATAAACAGTAGCGGTACACTCCTAATTTTTTTTTTTTCACAGAAAAAAAAAGAAAAGGAAGAAACACTCAGGGCTACACAACTCATTGTCGAAAGAAGAAGAAAAAAAAAATGTAAGCTCTTCTACAGATACAAAAGGGAGTACAGGAGTTTGCAGTGTGGTTGGAAAGACGCGTCAACAACCTACACTATACATTCCACAAATACTTGCAGTAACATTATTTTGTTGGTGAGGTGATCATCCCCCTCCCCCGTAATGTACACACATTCACTACCCACTCATACCTAAAGCATTTCTCACTGGCATACTCTCTCTGTCTCTCTCTCTCTCTCACACACACACACACACACACACATGCACACATACAGTACTGTACATTGATGTGTAGATCGCATATCTGTACAACACTCACAAACGCGCATGAGCATAAACACAGTGCACATGCTCGATGTACAATACAACGTATGTACACACTCACATTCACGCGCATACATTTACATACATATACACTATACGTACACACAGGGAAAACACACACACACATATTGCAGCTACAAACACACACACACATATTAAAACACACACACACATACATTACTCACACACACACACAAGCACCGTCATGTCCACAAGACCACACCCAACACACGCCCATACAATGTACCTGTGCTAAGTGCACGTTTAAAGACAGGCCCACCTACATGTATTGTACATTAATGAATTTTATATTTCTGATATAGGAAAGCAAGACCCAGACATCTTCCAAGGCGAACTCATCTGGCAAGCCAGCAGCAGAGAAAGGTGTGGCTAATAAGGCTGGAGGGGAAACCAGCAAACAGGGTCAGGCTAAGGGGAGCAAGGACACCGCCTCAGCGACCACGCCCAGTCCCTCTCCGGACCCCTCCAAGCCTAAGAAGGTGTGTAGCTTCAGTGTGAAAGACAGAAGGAAAGAATGAATGAATGCTTAGATGAAAGGATGAATGAAAGGATGGAGGGGGGATGAATGGATAAAAGAAATGATGGATGGATGCATAGAGGAATGAATGGATATAGGGATGAATGGATGGATGAAAGGATGGATGAAGGGATAGATGGACAAATGGATGGATGGATAGATGGATGGATAAATGAACGGATGGATGGATAAATGGATGGATAAATGGAGGGATGATGAAGGGATGGATAGAAGGATGAATGGAAGAATGGATGAACTGGATGGATGATTTTGTGACAAAGGGCTTCTCCTCAAGTGCAAAGCAGTGTTCTTGTTTAGAACTTCTGTGCAGTGGACTCCCGTTATAATGAAATCCTCAAGACCGGCAGTTTTCTTTCGTTATATCAAAATTTCGTTATAAATGAAAAAAATAAACAATTAGAGTGGATAATGTTGCAGCCTGAATTTTTACTTCGTCGTGACCAGAATTTCGTTAAACCATGTTTGTTATAACAGAGTTTACTGTTTGATGAAATCTTTGACGGTTTCAAACGTTGAGTGGTAGAAGGCTTAAGATTGACCGTGCACCACCTATTCTTTCTTAGGTATGTATGTGACCCTTATTCAGGACCATGTGCATAGCCGAGAAAGAATACATGGTGCACTGTTAAGCCGTCTACCACCCAAGTGATGTATATTGCAAGAGTTGAAAAACACAACAACTGAATGGCAGGTCGATATGACACACTGAAAATCATGAGAAACATTAAACAAATGAGTCACACCTGTTTACTTGGCCCTGTACTGCAGGACAGTAATAGTGACTGCTCATTTGCATAATAATTGCAAAAAACATAGATCAGCTTGGAACTTGATACCAGTTTAGTAACAGACATAGACATTATGTCTTCTCATTTCTATCAAGTATATCATGTTCATGCTAAAGCTAATTTCCTCAGAGGCAGGTCTGTTCATTCGTATGTTTACCTGATCCACATAAACTTTGGCAGCCTGTGTACTAAGTGGGTCCTGTTTTGTGTGAATCAGTTAACAAATACATACTCTGCACATGGTGTCTTTGTAGATGACGGCCTACGAGTTCATGCATGAATGGACATCACTAAAGAAGAAAAAGAACCAGGATGGATACGCTGCCCTCTTGAAGAGAGTCCCACCCAATGACATCCCCAAAGGTTTGTTATCTTTTCATTTTTTGCTTCCCTCCCCCTCCCTCATTTCTTTTCTTATCTACTACAAAAGAAAGTTAACTTATTAACCTGTTGAGGACAAGTCCCAAGTGGTAATTGGGCAGGTGTCTATGGGAAATGCATGTTGTAGCGAAATCAGTC